>NC_060279.1:72900716-73157186 GCF_021613505.1 Equus quagga
AGTGATGATGACGGTGATGGTGAGGACGATGGTTATGATAGACCTTAGTTGCGTTGCCTCCTTTGACCTTAAGACCACTGGATGAGGTAAGTATTGCTACCTCCGTTTTACAGAAAAGGACAGAGAGTTGGCACAAGGTCACATGGCTAGTGACATAGGTAATGACGTAACTAGTGGTGGAAGAATGAGAGTTGGAATCCAGGTGTGTCTGATTCTAAAGTCCAGGTTCTCTCCGACATCCCACTTGCCTTTCATTCGCCTTTCCTGCCTTTGCATTTAAATTCAGTCTTAATGTTGGCCTGTCATTAAAAATAACATAGACCTGTATCTATTGATGTGGAAGGAGAACAGATTATAGAACCAAATGATATAATCTCAAGTTTGTAAAAGCTTTTAATATACATGTATAATGCCAAGTGAAAGCCATCCTTCTACCTAATCTCCTGCCTTCCAGAATCTTCCTCCCCTTTGAGCAGACTGGGGCTGCTGGTATGGATGGTTGCTTCCTCCTGCAGCTCCTGCAGCACCTTTTTCCTGCCTCTTTTAAAATACCAAGCCTCTCTCAAGCCCTTTAATTGCTCATGTATGTGGAAATAATAACCACATAAGCCCTCCTTCATGATGGCAGTTAGCTCTAATTAAAGCATGGTTCTCAACCCCGGCTACATGTTGTAATAACCAGGGGAACAGTAAAACTACTGGTGCCAGGGCCCCATCCCCAGACATCCTGTTCGTGGGTCTGGGGTATGGCCTGGGCATCACGGTTGGGTCATCTCCCGGGGTGACTCTGCTGAGGGGCCAGGCCTGAGAACCACTGGATTAAAGGGAGACTATGAAGCAAATCATTTGGTCTTAAAAAGTACTTTTAAAATTCAAGATCTGGCTATAAAATGGCTTGTGTATTCCAACAAGAAAACAAAATTTACAAGTTCCTGAAATAAACACAAAACTTTGGTCAATTGGTTAATCAAATTCAAATGAGGATCTCGCATAACACCAAACTTAACTATACTCAGGTTTCTATCCGAAGTGGCAGATTTTTTTGTTTTGTTTTCTGACACTCAGTGTAAAAAGAGAACTCTCGGGCCTGGCCCAGTGGCCTAGTGGTTAAGTTCGAGCGCTCTGCTTTGGTGGCCCAGGGTTTCACCAGTTCGGACATGGCACCTCTCATCAGGCCATGCTGAGGCGGCGTCCCACAGAGCACAACCAGAAGGACCTGCAACTAGAATCTACAACTATGTACTGGGGGGCTTTGGGGAGAAAAAGAAAAAAAAAAAAACAGAAAAGAAAATTGGTAACAGATGTTAGCTCAAAGCCAATATTTAAAAAAAAAAAAAAAAGAACTCTTCTTGCTGTATAATTGTTTTATAACCCATCGAAGCAAGAAACCTGTCTGTGTGGATGTCAAGAATCAAATGGGTTTTAGATCACTGTGAGGAATCATAAAGCATGGCTAGCGTGGGGACAGCGACAGTTCAAAAATCACACTGGCTGACAATGATCTCAGCCACGTATGACCTAAGACTCCCCATTGTTCCTTCCCAGAACCCGGGCTTTGTTCTCTGAGCGAGAATCAAGACAAAGTTCTTCTGTAAAGGGCTGGATGGGATGCATTTGAGGCTTTGAGGGCCAGACAGTTTCCGTGCCAATGACTCAGCTCTGCAGTGTTAGCAGCAAAGCAGCCGTAGACAATCCAGAAAGGAACGAGTGAGTGAGGGGGTGTTCCAGTAAAGCTGGATTTATGAAAACAGGTGACAGGCTGGATTTGGCCCCTAGATTGTCTCCTGCAAACCCCTTCAAGAGCTAAAACATCTTTAAGTTTTTAAAATAACTGTTCCGCATAAGGCTTACAATCAGCTTAAATAAAAACAAAAGTACTTTTGATAATTTCTGAACTCAAAGAACTCAGTTGATACCGAGACATTTCTATGAAAGAGGGTCTCTAGAGAGGGTGGGTTTTTTGTCATATATTTGGTGTGGCAACATGAGTGTGGCACAAAGAAGAGCTTAACGTGGGTTTGTTGAATGAATCAGACAGTCTAGAGTGGAGGTTAGGAGTGCAGAGTTCAAATTCTAGGCTCTGCATTTCCTTGCTGTGTGACCTTGCACAGACAACTTAACCTCTCTGAGCCTCAATTTCCTCATCTGTAAAAAAAGGGTTGATGACAATATTGTCTCTTAGAAGTTTCGGGAAGATTAAAGTAGATGAGAGAATGCTTTTAAAGTGGTGTTTTTATGACAGTGTATATGGCATCCAACAATAACTCAATAAATGTTGGCTCTATCTATAAAATCAGTGAGTGAGTCAAAACACAATGGTTCCAAGTAAGACCTGGGATCCTGGAGACACACAAGGTAGGTTTAAATTACTTTTCTGCCACTTTTTAGCTGTGTGGCCTTGGGGAAGTCACATTACCTTTCTGAGCCTCAATTTCTTATTTGTAAAATGGGGTACTGATAACACTTACCTCCATCGGTTCTCACGTGAGGATCTGTGTCCTGCCTAACAGGGAGTGGACACTTGGTCAATAGGAGCAGGCGTGAGTTGACTGGGGTGCTAATACTCGCGAAGACCCTGCCCAAAAGGCTGGGAGGGACCTTAACAGGGTGTCACATGACCCTATGTTTTGGTAAGATTTGCAAAAGATATTGTTCTATTTTGTCTTAAAGAGTCCTCTCCAATTGTCTACACTTCAGGCCCCAAACCTGAGTCTCAGTGGTAGCTACAGTTGTTTTTTAAAGAGTGACCCGTGATCCTCTCAGGGTCAACAAGGTTTCAGAAGCCTCCCTCTGCCCCTGGGCCCTGGGGTGGGGAGTGGGGGCTGGGGTAGGGCCACTTACTCTTCCCCATGTTTCCGGTAGCGCTGGATGTCCCGCTCCGCCAGGCTGGCCCTCTTCACAAACACCGCCAGGGCGCTCCAGCTGGCCAGGATGATGGCCAGCTCCAGAAG
Source organism: Equus quagga (assembly GCF_021613505.1). Taxonomy (NCBI): domain Eukaryota; kingdom Metazoa; phylum Chordata; class Mammalia; order Perissodactyla; family Equidae; genus Equus; species Equus quagga. The sequence goes on from NC_060279.1 coordinate 72,903,668, forward strand.
GTTCCACTTGCTACAGAAATAGCGCCACTTCTGCTCCCTCATGAGCTTGCCCTGAGACAGGAGCCAGAGGTTCTGCCCAAGGCTGTGGCCAGAACTGTGCCCCCCACCCGGCCCCACGGTGGCTCCCACACTCTCCAGGAGGACCCCCTGGGAGGGGCTTACTGAGTCCTTGGAGGTTTCTCAGAGCCCTGGCCCCACATGCATAGAATGCCAGGGGCCTCTCCCCAGCCTTGTGCACAGACCCGGTCTGCTCCCATCACAATCCGAGCTGCAAGGTCTGGGGGTGTGTGAGAGTAAATACAGAATCTAACAAGAAAAATGTTTAATTCTCTCTGATGCAAAAAGATGGAACGATTCCTGCCCCATAAAGCCTTTTACTTTAGAAAACTTGTAATTGTGAATACTTTCTCTGCTCCTTTGAGATGTATTTTTTTTGTTAGTGCCTTCAAGTCAGTTCTGACTCTTCAAGACCCTGTGTACAGCACAGCTGAACCCTGCCGCGTCTTCAGGGCCCATTTTTTCGGAAGTGGGGGGCCATGTCCTTCTTCCTAGTCTGTCTTAGTCTGAAAGAGTCCGCTGAATCCTGTCCACCAGGGGTGGACCTACTGGTATTCGAAATACTCGTAGCATAGCTTTCAGTGCCACAGCAGCCTCCGTATGACAGCTAATGGATGGGTGGTGTGGTCCCTGGCCAGGAAAGGAGCCTGGGTTGTGGTGGCGAGAGTTCTGAATCTTAACCGCTAGGCCGCTGCTGAGAGGCATATAAATCTTTTTCAAAAGTGAAACAAGCCCATTTTACAACCCGAATGTTTTTCTCAGGGACTGGAAGCCATCTCTTTGAACTGTAATCATCTACAAAGAGAGTGCCCTGTCTTCCAGTTTCCCCGGGAGGGTGGGAGCCGATGGCAGAAACTACCTCCTCTTGTAAACATAGGAGAAGTTTATTTTTCCTTTGGATAAAGTTCTTTGGCAAACTGGGGTGGCCGCCCCAATTACCAGCTGGATTTAGGATGGATTAGTGGGACAAAAGCTGCTGTAAGTCCTCTTAAGGATTAATTAGCATTTATTTTAAGAACACGTATGTGATGGTTGTATCTGCCTGGCGATGTGTAGGGGTGAGATTTCTTTCTGTCTTTGTAGTCTCTGTAGTGGATTGCCTGGGATGGGCGTCCCATTCTGGCTTAGTGCTTATTCAGTAATAACAGTTGTTTTCTTAGGGGGAAGGGGGAGTCGTTGTGGAATGGTACAGATTCAGTTTTGTGAGAGGACAAAAGTACTGGCGACAGATGGTGGTGATGGTTGCGCCACGATGTGAATGTAGTTAATATGCCACTGAACTGTCCATGTCCAAATGGTTAAAATGGTAAATTTTATGTTATGTATATTTACCACAATTAAAAAGAAGTCATTTTGTGAAAGTAGTTTTCTTTTTTTCCTACCTTTGTGGAGAGGTTTTCTGGATTGGCAGGAGACTTTGTTTTTAATTCTGTTTCCTCAACAGGTGTCACAAGTCAAAAAAAATTATCCTGTGCATGTTCTCAGCCCCCCTCCTGTCCCTTCTTTTCCCTTCCCCTCAAGAGAAGCTTCTGTGATGTGTTCCATTTCCCTCCTCCTGCCTGCTCTCACGGAGGAAGAACTGGTGTTTGGCTGGTGAGAGGGTAAGTTCCCCTCCGTTATAAAGGCGTGGAGTGAGAGGGAGATTTTTAAAACTACTCAAGCAGCATTTTGAGAAAGATTTAAGGGTTTTGAAGAGAAGTTTCTGAAACAGCCACAGGCAGAGTGTGAGGACAATCGAGAGCAGAGAAATGAATCTTGGAGCAGGTGGTGAATGGGCCTCCTTTAATGTTCTTAGAGAACTGCAAGAACTTAAGCTGCTATTTGATAACTACTGGCCTTTGCCTTTGAATTGATGCTCAGAGACCATGTGGGCTCCCGGTTTATGAAGTTGATGGTGTGGCATAGGGGTTAAATGTCAAGATCAGGTGTCAGACTCTTTGGCTTCATTTCTGACCTTGGATAAATTACTTCACGTCTCTGGACTTTAGCTTCCTACTCTGTGAAGTGGAGCCAATAGGACCTTTCCCTTGGAGTTGTTAAAGGAGAAAATCCACATAAGATTCTTAGCACAATGCCTGCCTTGTAGTAAGCACTCAAAGTATCATCCTTACTTTAAAGTAGTTGTTGGAACAGGGGATGGGGGGCTAAGATGCTCCTTTTAGGTATCTGGTTTCCATTTTTGGTGAGAGGAGTGGGTGGGGCATATAACAAGCTTTGGATGCCTGCCCAGCATCCTCAAGCCATCATCATTATCGACATCTGCACCTTCGTTGTATAACATGGTGGTAAAGGTGGCAGAGGGGATCCTTCCTCAATCCTGAGGACCACAGGTGAGAATAAAAGTGCTAAGAACCCCCACAATCTAAGTTCAGAGAACCCCTCAGCTGTGAGGATGGCCACGTCTCCTCTCCCCCACCTCCGGCATTTTTGGAAGGTCTCAGTTCAGCAGAAACAGGAGCCCTGCTCCTCTCCCTTTCCCACCCAGGAAGGACCACTCTCCAAGTTCTTAGATCCTGAGATGTGCTGAAGCTGAGTCCCAAGCCAGGTCAGCCCTCAGGACCAGCAGAAGGCCCCCCAAAGTTGTCATGGCAACAAGTAAGGAGAATCTTTCTCTCTCCCTTCTTGTGGCCCCTCCCTCCCCGACCAGGGAAGAGGGAAGAGGTGGGAGAGGGGACAGGACCTACAGCCGTCTCCATCCCTTGCCCGTGGAGCCACAAGCCCACCCCTCACCTGCACGATCATGTAGTAGAGGAGGAACAGGAGGTAGATGACCTCTGCCGCCACCACAAAGGGGTGCCAGCCATCGGTGAAGGGGCACAGGCGCAGGCTCTGCAGGTCCGCGTGCGCAAAGAAGGTTCCTGGAAAGCAGAGTGAGTTCCTCTCACCCCCAGCCACCTGCCTACTCAGAGCCACCGCTCCCGACCAGAAGTCATCAGCAGGGTGACTCCAGCTCAAGGCCTTCTGAGGGCTGACCAGGCGGAGATAAAGGTCCTTCAGACCCACAGACCTGAGGGACTGAATGAGGACACGTGGTGGACACCAAAGATAATGGACAGATCAGAAGGGACAAAGGAAGCTGCACTGGAAGACCAGCCCCCTACTCTCTGGTGTCGGCCCTTTGCGCACTCAGTCCCCTCCAGCCAGAGCACACCCACCCACTTGACATCCATCTACTCCACTCTGGCTCATTTAGAGCCGTTTTGTCTAAAGACAAGTTCACTGAAGATCAATTCATCCATTGACCAATGCGCCAAAAGTTCAACCTTCTTTTGAATCATTTTTCATCCATTTGTGTGTCTTTCCCTCTTTTTTTTCTAAGTATTGTAATGATTTTTTAGTGATAATTTTTTAAACCAGTTTGACTAATCAGGCTACTGCCTGCAAAGACAAAGCCAACCCCAAGCTTGGCAGCATGGAGAGCTGCGAACGGCCTGAGTTCTTGCTGACATCGCCAGGCTGCTGAATCGACCCGGCCTGAAATCCACCCCCCCTTTCATTTGTAGAAATCCATAATTGAATCAGATGTGGTTTTGGAAAAGCCAGAGAAATGACAAAAAGAAATAAGAGAACACAGGAGATACAAAGGCCCCCCAAAAAGGATTTGAAAGAAATTTGGAGACTGGGGAATGGTAACGGAAGTTGAAGCCCTTTTACTTTTCTCTTTACACAGTTCTGAAAATTTTTTAAAACTACGAACATATTGCTTTTATTAAAAATGTAACAATGTTGAAAAGTTTTATTTTTAAAGGAGTGGTGGTTGAGTTTTAGGTAAATTGATTATTAGCTAAAGAGGCCTTAGGTCAGTGTTTTCAATAGACTGTGGTTAGCATTAAAAGAGGGTGGAAAGTGGAGGAATGGAGAGAAAGAACTCGGCTGGAACACAGAATATCAGAGTGCATCAGATGTAGGTAAGGAAAGGTTATTTTTGAAGCTTTGATCTGTTGTGTATATTTGTGTGTGTGTGTGTGCGTTGGACTATGATATAAGATGTCCTTCACACTGTAGATTGAGGTACAAGCTGTAAGATATTGTTTTAGGTGAAGGTATCTGTTACCAGGTCGCCCCCTCCCCAGCGCCTCACTGCCGCCTCCCCACGCCCACCCCCAGTAGACTGGGAAATATGAGCTGCCTTCAGACCCGCACTGGGTTCCCTTAGGATAACTTGGGAGACAAGGCCAAAGAGAAGAAGGGGAGCTAGGAAAAAGGCTGAAGCAGCCCTGAAGCCTTGCCTTTGGGTCCCCAGGGAGAACCAAGACCCATCCCTGAGTTTCCCAACCATTTGCCCTGGCACTCTGGCCCTGGGATGGCTGGGTCCAGCTGGGTCAGGAGTCCTAGCCCGGGGTGGGGGGGTGTTTGTGTTCCAGAACACTGCAGCAGTGTTCACAGGCAAGGCTGCCCACCCAAGGCGCTGGTCTCCAGGGTCAGAGTGACGATGCAGAACAGGTTGACGTTGGCATTGTAGACAGTGAACTCCACAAACACGGCTCTGGTCAGCCTGTCCAGCCAGGTGTTGTCAAAGAGATACTGGAGAATTCTGTGGGAAGAGGGGTGTTTAGGGGCATCTCCATCCCCAGGGGCTCCCTCCCCCCTCAGCCCAGGGAGGAGGCAGGGCTTCCTGTCCAAACTTCTCCCTCTGCCTCTGCTCTCCTCCCTGGGCCACAGGACCTTGGGGCTGCTCCTGGGAGTGGTCACAGTTTCCCATCCCATGGTGCAATGTCTTGGCACACATGGTTTCTGGGCTGTAAGAGCAGAAGTTCTCAAAGTGTGATCCCCAGACGGGCAGCATCAGCATCATCTGGAAACTTGTTAGAGATGCAGATTCTCACGCCCCACCCCAGATCTCCCCAGTCAGAAACTCTCGGGGTGGGGCCTGGGAATCTGTCCTTTGATGAGCCCTCCAGGGGATGGTGATGCTTTTTAAAGTTTGAGGACCACAGTGTTAGAGGAGCCACAGAAACATCGGGGGCTTAGGCAGGCAGCAGCTGCAGCTGCCAAGGTCCCTCTTGGGCTGGCGGCTCACGTGAAACCAGTTCCTGGAGATCTGCCCACTGGCGTGGTGAAAAAAGCATGTGCTGGAGGAGGCGTCTGGATTCAAATCCTGGCTGCCCCAGGGGCAAGCTAATAACTTCTCCGGGCCGCAGTTTCCTCATCTACAATGCTGTTAATGCCTGGAGCTCAGGATCATTGTGAAGAAAAAAATGGAATGATGTGTGTGTGCAATAACGATGGGCCTGTTTTAAAATATGCCCTGTTCCCGTGGGTCTGCGTCCTACTTGATTCATAGAAGCAGAGAGAGAGGATCAGCCATTCCATGTGGCAGGAAAAGACCGCTTATTCTGAAATAGACTATTCCTGGCCCGTCCTTCATCCCAGGGGAGCCCTGCCAGTTGTTCTCCGTGGGGGTTTGTTACCTGTGTTGTGGACGGGGTGGGGTCCTGCCATCATAAATAACCTCGGTGTTGTAACAGTGCAGTGGAGTAGACAGGTTCACACGGGCTCACTAACTTGCCTGGGGCTACACAGCTAACAGGAGCGGTGCCAGGCTTTCCAACCTGGAGCTCTCTGACTCTAGAACACGCTGGGGGAGGCAGTCTGCAGGGGCCCTGAGCATCCTGCACATGTGTGCTGGGTATTCTAAGAAGGCCAGGCCTTGGTCGGGCTTCATCCAGGCCATTTCTCAGGGCTGTGTTTGCAGCGAGCAGCCTCGAGGACAGAGGTGACATCTTCCTTTGGACAAAGGGCAGGCTTGCTTCTGCCACTGTCAAAGCAGCAGGTGCTCCAAGATCAGTGTTCCTTTCTGGTACTGTAACTCATGTAACGCAAGCATCTATCATGGCCCTTTGCGGGAATTTGACTCAAACCACCGAGAAGCTCTGCTATGGCTCTTGTAGTGAGTAATAAAGTCCTTTGTCTCTGACCCAGGAGTCTTGTGTCTTCTGCCAACATTTATGAAACAGTAACAGCCTAGCTTATTAGTGTACAAGTAGGGTAAAGCCTCTGACACTACATGGTTCTTGATAAGGTTAAACCTTTATTACTCCCCACTTGCCTGGTGGTGGACAGCTTTGTGTGGTACTGAGCTCCCCATCCCTGCTGGCTTCAGCAGAGGCCACCAGACTCAGATCACCAGGCTGAGAATGCCGAAGAGGGACTACCCTTCCAATTCTGAGACTGCACAGTTTCCAGGAACCTGAAAATACGACCTGAATGATTCTGAATCCCCCACAATGACAAAATGAGCTTGGCTCGGCCGTTTTTTTGAAGCCTGTCCCTGCCAACCAGACCTGGACTCTAGCAAACGGCTTTCTGCAGCTGCACATGAATCGAGTCAGCCTTACCTTGATGTGCTTTGGCGATCAGTGCCCAAGGGGACCACGTAACCTCCTCCTGGGTACACAGTGAGTTTGCCCCAGATGGGATACCCTCGGCGTTGGCTCTGGCTCTGGTACTGCCAAGCCTGGGAAAAGCGGTTGCTGTTGTTAAGGGCAGAGGCATTCCAGCCTTCCCCATAGTCTGACAGGTCTTCAACATCCATGGAATATGGTGCCCGGCATCCATCGAGAGAAGCCCGCAGCTGTGGGGCAAGAGGGCAAGAGCCTTCCCGGACCCTCACTTGGCGAATCTGGGCACTGCCAACCAGCTTGGAGTTCCCATCAGTGATAAAGCCTGAAGATGGAAAACAGATGGATAAATCTAGCCGTCAAAATCATCTTAACGCGTTCCAAACTCCCTGGTCCGGATGCTAATGTGAACTTCAGGCTACCCAGTATAGAGACAGCCAAGAGAAGTTGGCCAACCACAGGTTACATTTAACCGTAGGCTACATTCCTCACCATCTCCCCTCCTTGGACCTGCTCTACCTCCTGCATAATGTCTCTTGGGGAATGGCACCCCCCAACCCAGTCATCAACCTGGAGACCATCTGTGCCCTTTCCCTCAATGCCCACATCCTAATGGTCAACAAGGCCCATCAATTCTACTTCTTCAGTGTTGTCTGCACCATCCCCTTCTCTCCATCATCCCTGCCTCTCATCCCTACATCAGCCCCATCTCTTCTCCCCAGCATCCTAACTTATCCACCCTATACTCCAACTTCCACATGCATCCAGAATGATCCTTCTTATACCACAGGTTTGATTATATTACTCCCTTATGTAAGAACCATCAATGGCTCCTCATTTCCTTGAGCATAACACATGAACTTTTAAGACCTTTCATGATCTGGCCCCTGTTTCTCTCTCCTGCTTTGCTTCTCACTGGTCCTCAACTCATACCCTCAACTGCAACCACACTCGATGCTTTGCAGTTCCAAGAATGTGCCCTGGTGTTTCAGCCTTGCCTTTTCTCATGTTGTCCCTTCTGCCTGGTACGCCATTTCTGCCTAGCCAATTCATGCTCAGTTACCTCTCATTCAGGAAGTTCTCCACTCTGCATCAAGGGAGGGGTAGGGACCGACCCCTCCCTTGTGCATGCACAGCATTCTGAGGGTCTCTCCTTGAAAGCAGGAGACACCTGTGGCTATTGGTTTCCTATAAGGCTCATGTTGACAGTGACGCACACCTGTTCCTAGAAAGGATTGTGCACTAGGGGGCTGACACCCAGGGCAGGGGGACAGTACCTGAGTGATGACTGTACAGGTTGCTAACAAGGGTGGTGTTGGCCCACGTGAAGAACTCCTGGAAGCCCAGGACAGCTGAAAAGCCTTGAGTGAAGCTGTGTTCAAGGTGTCTGTTGAAGTGGTAGGCATTGGGGTCCCTCTGCCCATAGGCCACCAGCAGCAGCATCCACAGGAAGCCCAGGTATGCTGAGGAGGCACAGTCACTAGTCAGGCAGGGTTCCCGATCCCACCAAGCCCAGGGCAGGAAATGGAGCATGGGTCAGAACAGTCAAAGTCTCATAGGCCAGCCACTCGCCCCTCTGGTGACAATGGGACCAATCCTTATGGAGACCGTGGAAAGAAGTCAAGTCCACAGACCACGGGCCTCCTGTCTTGGTTTGCATCCCACCTCTGCCACCTCCTATCCATGTGCCCTTTGCCAGTGACTTAATCCCTCTGGGTCTTACTCTCCTCATCTGTGAAATGCGGATAATAATTCTCTTACACAGAGTTGTGCTGAGGAAGTCAACACATTAATATTTATACAGAACTTAAAGCAGCGCCTGCACAGAGTTCGTGCTATATAAATGTTTCTTCATTAGAATTTTTTAAAAGTGGGGCATCTGCCGTGTTGCAATGCTGAAGATAGAGCAATGAAGATGACAGCCATGTCCCCTGCCCTCATGGAGCTCACCGGTCCTGTAGGAGACAAGGGCCCATTAGATGCATAGATTTAGTTTAAGAGGCAAGACATCAGAATCACGTGGGGGATGCAGATCCTTACTGAATCAGAATCTCTGGGCAGGTCCTGGGTATCTGCGTTCAAGAGACCCCTCCCTGGGGCGACATGTTGCGGCTCTGCCCACACCGCTCGGTGCCCTTCATTCTGTACGTGCTACTCCTCCTATGCAAGCTCCCCCACACCCTGCTTTGCTAGGAAAGTGCTCAGCCAGTGGGAGGGCTGGCTAGGAATGCTGCAGGGTCAGTGCCTCCTCGGGAGCAGCAGTCCCCAGTGACCTGCTGGGTGACAACTCAGGGGCACGTACTACCTGTTCCTCAGAGGTCCCCAGCAGGACCAAGCCTCCAGTGCCTGCGTGGAACCCACTCATCACTGTACCTCACTTTAGTTTCCTTCCCTCTCCCTGCACTTCCCTTTCCCTACCAGTGCTTCCCAGGGCTGCCTCCCCAGCCAATGCCTTACACCCAGATCTGCTTGTGGGGGGGCCCAAGACTAAGAGAGAAACTGAGGTTTGACATTTCCTGGCCAGACGGCCAGGGGAAGCCTATCTGAAGACACAGGCTTGGGGCTGAGAAGGAAGGAATAAGAGGACGTAGCCAGAAGAAAAAGTGGGGAGGTGGGATGAACGCATTCCAGGCAGACTAGAAGGAACAGCCCGGGCAAAGGCGTGGGGTCAGGAGAGGGCACAGCATCCCAGGAGCTGCAGAACGCTGTGTCACTGGAGCTCAGGGCACAAGGGGCCAAGAGAGGTGACCTGGGGTTGAGGGGAACCACATTAGGGAGTTTGGACTTTATCCTAAGGGCCGTGAGGAGCCACTGAAGGATTTCAAGTGTAGGGGAGAGGCTGGGGAGAGCTGATATCTAGGAAAACGGGCCCAGGAGCAGGGTGGGGCTCATCAAAGATTGCCGCATGTTCAAGTCTGAGTTGAGAACCAGCAAGTAGGAAGATGGCTCATGGGTCATCTTGGCTGCCTACCCAAGATTTCTCTGATTAGGGCAAATGCTTTCTGTTCCTTGAGGTGCGTGGTTTTCATCTTCTCGAAGTCGGCGGCCAGAGGTGGCTGGTAGACGTCCTTTCTGCTGTTCCTTCGTGCTCGGAACAAGGCAGAGGGGCCTGTGAAAGCCAGGACACAAGGACAGTCGGCCAAATGGGCAATGGAACCAGGGTCTACGTTTGCAACCAGATGACTCTTCTCTCAAGAGGGACGATGGGATCTGACATTCCTCCTCCTGGGGAACCATTTCCCGAGACTACCTCCGTGCCTCTCTATGGAGTCCCAGCGCCCAGAACTCCATCCCTTCTTCTGCACCTGGAGAATTCTCATCCTGAAACACAAATGGCCTCCCCTCCCTGAAGTCTTACTGACTCCTGGATGCTTCCTTCCTGTACTCCGGACTCGAACATGGACCCCAACATTTCCCAGACTTTGACGATGGAAGGATGAGGGTAATTAATGTTTCACAGTCCTGTCATATCTAATTCCAAGTATCTTCTTTTTCAAACCACTTTACTGAGTTATAATTTACATAAATTCACCCACCGGAAGTCTACAATTCAATGATTTTAGTAAATTGATAGAGTTGTGCAACCATCCCCATAACCGGTTTTAGAACATTTTCATCACCCCAGAAAGTTCTCTCCTGTCCTGTTGAAGTCCCCTGTCCACTCTATCCCCACTAATCTGCCTTCTGTGTCTATAGATTCTCCTTTTATGGATGTTTCATATAAATGGAATTGTACCTATGTAGTTTCTCGTATCTGCCTTCTTTCACTTAACGTGTTTTGGAGTTCATCCATGTTGTTGTGTATATTACAAGTTAGTTTCTTTTTATCACTGAGTAGTATTCCATTGTATGGATATACTACCTTTTGTTTATCCATTCATCCATTGATGGACATTTGGATTGCTTCTAGTTGTGGCTGCTATGAATGATGCTGCTATGAGCATTCATGTACAGGTGCTCGTGTGGACATAGATTTTCATTTCTCTTGGTTAGATTCCAAGGAGTTACCGTCTATCTTTTGGCTATTACAAATGAAGCTGCTATGCACATTTTGGACCAGTTCCTGCATGAAAAGAAGTCTTCATTTCTCTGGGATAAATGCCCAGGAGTACGATTGCTTGGACATACAGTAATTCCATTTTTCGTTGTGAAAGGAACTGCCAAATGGTTTTCCAGAGTCGTTGTACCATTTTACATTCTCATCAGCAACATACAAACACTCCAGTTTCTCCACATCCTTGTCAGCATTTGGTATTATCACTATTGTTCACTTTAGCCATTCTGATAGGGGTATATTGACCCTATTGTTTTTTGGATCCATGCCCTTCTGTCCACCCCCACTGCCAGTACGTGTCATCTCTCCCCTGGATAATTGCAACAGTCTTCCTACCAGCCTCCCCATTTTCATTATTGACCAAATACCTCTGGTCTCCAAGAGCTGCCACAGTAATCTTTCCAAAATCACAAAATGGATCATATTGCTCTCCTATTTATTTATTTATTTATTTTGGTGAGGAAAGTTGATCCTGAGCTAACACCTGTGCCAATCTTCCTCTATTTTGTATGTGGGATGCTGCCACAGCGTGGCTGGATGAGCAGTGTGTAGGTCCATGCCTGGGATCCAAACCCACGAGCCCCGGGCTACCAAAGCAGAGCGAGTGGTGCCAGCCACTAGGCCAGCCCCCTGCTCTCCTATTTAAAACACTTCAAGGGGCCAGCCCTGTGGTGCAGCAGTTAAGTTCCCATGCTCGGTGGCCCTGGGGTTCACCAGTTTGGATCCTGGGTGTGGACCTACACACCGCTTGGCAAGCCATGCTGTGGCAGGCATCCCACATATAAAGTAGAGGAAGATAGGCACAGATGTTAGCTCACGGCCAGTCTTCCTCAGCAAAAAGAGGAGGATTGGTGACAGATGTTAGCTCAGGGCTAATCTTCCTCAAAAAACAACCAAAACCAAAAAATAAAAAAATTAATTAAACAAATAAATAAATAAAACACTTCAAAACCCCAGCATTGACCCAGGACCTACAAAATGCTGCATGATCTGCTCCTCACCCACCTCTCTGTCCTCATCTTGAACCATTCCCCCCATCCTGATATGCCATGCTTCGGCCACACTATCAGTATTTGCTATAAACTGACAAGTTCTGTCCCACCTCAGGGCCTTTGCACATGCCCAGTGTGCAACCTCTCTTTTCTCCTGCCCTCCAGGAGTCAGCTTCAGTACCCTTTCAGCAGAGAGGGCTGTACTGTCCTGTTCTCTCCCCCCTGTTCTCATCACAGTTCACACTTATGTGTCTACTTATACATTTACTTATTTAATGTGTCTCCCCAAATGGTCTGTTCATTCCAAGGACAGCAAACTGTGCCACCCAGTCAGTGCCGTGTTGCCTGGAGGTGGGAGTGGGGACTGACTTCAAATGGGCAGGAGGGAACCTTTTGGAGGTAAGGAAGATGTTCAAAATCTGAATTGTTGTGAAGATTGCGTAACTCTATAAATTTACTCAAATCAATGAATTACACAATGACAACGAGTGGATTCCTGTAATTCACATTCTTAAGTCATCACACTGCCTGGCACACAGCAAGTACACCCTGAATCATTGGGAAGGGCTGGCTGAATGAAAATTTAATTGGTCTGGAGGCTGGCGTCTCTTTGGCGAAAAATTGCTCTTTTGCCTTGAGAAGGAGATGTTAATGGATCTTTTGGATCTGCAAAACCAAAACCCTACCCTAGAGTGGAGGAACGCAGGCCCGTGAGGGGCGACCACACTGTGGAATGATGTCGGGACGTGGGCTTTTGGCTATTCCTGTTTTATTTTCCCTGCAAGTCAAGATCTCTGCGTAGACGGTCAGAGGGTGGGTTCCGTTCTGTTTGCGTGTTTGTTTTGTTGTTCATTTATTGTCGGGCCCCCTCAGGCATTTGGGCTGGGAAGTGAGAAATCAGGTTGGGGGAGGGGCCAATCAGGGGCCTCGCCAACAAGGATCAGCATGGCCGTGTTCCAGGAAAATTTTGTTTACAGACCGGGCGCTGGACTGGATTTGGCCCCTGGCCGTAGTGTGCCCGTCCTTGCCCTTGAACTCTAACTCACCATGACTTTTTGCAGCCCACCTGCAAACTCATTCTGTTTGGGGTTTCATTGTAAAGAGCAGGAGCCTGAACCCTGGAGAAGAAAGCTGCTTGCTTGGGCATTGCACAGAGAATGACGGCCAGTGCAGAGCGCGGCCCCCAAGGTGCCCCTTCTGGCTGAGGGGTCCTGCACGCTTGGGGGTCAGAGAGAAAGGCCCGGGGTGGGGAAAGGAACAGCATCGCTCAAAAGACAACAAAGGAGTCACTGGTTTCAGGATGGTTCAGGGGTGGTTCACCAGTCGGGGGTCAAGGGCTGAAGGGCAGCGAACACCGCCGGGGGCGGCTGGCCCAGCCTCATCGGGTGGGTTCCGGGCCCCTGCCTCCGCCTGTGCGCCCTTACCTGGGCCGGACAGACATCCCGGGAGAGGGGCCACAGGCTCCTCCTCGTCCTCTACTCTCTTCAAGACCAGTGCGAAGAAGGCAGCGAACCCCAGCACCTGGAAAACACTGAACCCTAAGCCCGTGTCGGAAACTCTCTAGCCACTCTGGCCTGGGAGGGGGCGGGATGGGACCACCTCTGTGGACTGGATGGGTCCTAGATTCACTGTAAATGTCTCCTCGTTCCTGCAGCTACCCCCCAGGGGTGTTCCTAACCCCCACTCCTTCCAGGGGGGCTGAGGCCCGAGCTCCAGGCGGGGCTCCGTGTTTCTTTGACTCTGACGCGCTCTCTTAGTCATTTGACATTTTCAGAAACAGGAAGGTATCTTCCAATTGACACACACATTTAATAACCTGGTGTTTTTTTTCTGAAGGTACAGTTCCCAAAAATTGCTGGCCTATCTCACAATCAAAAGCATCTTAGAATTGAGAAAATATAGTATCATTCCTATTTATACATGTGGCTCAGGGCACGGTCTTTGTCACCTTCTTCACCTGAGGTTTTCTCATCTATAAAATGGAGGCGAGGACCTTCCTGAGGGTGGGCGTGAGTGTTAAGAGCTCTGGTTGTCATGCAATTATCTTCATTAGGGTTGCTGCCCCGGGACCTGCACAGAGGTGGTGCTGTGTGTAGGTTTGTTGAATGAATAGGTGAAGGAGCTGCCCGAGCCTCAGGACAGGGCAGCTGGCAGGAAGGGAAACGTGGGCAGAAGGGAAGGGCAGCCACCCGGGGCTGAGGTCCTGACCTTCAGGGGCTGGGTGACAAACATGCTCTCCAGGAAGGAGACAGCCATGGAGATGAGCCACTTGAGGGAGCTGGCCCGCCCGTAGCGCAGGCCGTAGAGCATGGTGAAGAAGGCTGCCACGCCGCTGGTGGCCGCCACCAGGAGCCAGCCTACCAGGACACACCACCAGGGCAGGCCGCGAGGGGGCCTGCTCGCCCATGGAGAGCTGCAAAGAAGGGTGGATATAGTCAGATGACATGCCTAGGGCTCAAGTTCAAATCCCGCTCCACCCCGACCAGATGCATGACCTTGGCCAAGCTCCTTGACCTCTCAGACCCTCAGTTTTCTCCTCTAATTTGCACCCATCTCAAAGGGCTATTCTTTTTTTTTTTTTTTTTTTTTGAGGAAGATTAGCCCTGAGCTAACATCTGTCGCTAATCCTCCTCTTTTTGCTGAGGAAGACTGGCCCTGAGCTAACATCCATGCCCATCTTCCTCTACTTTATATGTGGGACGTCTACAACAGCATGGCTTGCCAAGTGGTGCCGTGTCCGCACCCGGGATCCGAACTGGAGAACCCAGGGCTACCGAAGTGGAACGTGCACACTTAACCACTGAGCCACCGGGCCGGCCCCTCAAAGGGCTAGTCTTCATTCTATCCATTCTATGCAGTACATATATATTCTACTGAGGTCACATTCATTGCTTACTAGGAGCCAGTCCCCACGTGAAGTGCTTTACTCAGATTTGCTCCCTTATTCCTCATGACAAGCCTAGAAGTCTGGTACTATATAATTTTTTTTAAGTTTTTATGATGAAAATTCCTCATCATACAAAAATCAGCCAGCACAACAAACCCCCAGCAACTAGTTTCAACAACCATCACCTCCTTGTCATATTTGATCATCTTTCCTCATCCTCTTTTTTTTTTTGCTGGAATATTTAAAAATAAATTCCAGACAGAATATAAAATTATCCTTAACTACTTCAGAATGCATCTCAAAAATGGTCATTTTCTTACTGAATTTTAGTGCCATTGTCACACCTACCAAAATTAATAAGAATTCCTTGATGTCATCTAATAACCCATCTGTATTCAAATGTCACTGGTTATCTTAAATTTTTTTTTTTCTTTTTGGTGAGGAAGATTGGCCCTGACCTAACATCTGTTTCCAATCTTCCTCTTTTTGCTTGAGGAAAATTGTCACTGAGCTAACATCTGTGCCAATCTTCCTCTATTTTGTATGTGGGACACCATCACAGCATGGCTTGATGAGCGATGGGTAGGTCTGCACCCAGATTCTGAACCCGCGAACCCTGGGCTACCGAAATGGAGCATGTGAACTTAACCACTATGCCACCAGGCCGGCCCCTGTATTTTGTTTTAAATTTGAATCAGGAGATAGGCATTATGATTCCCATTTTACAGATGAGGAAACTGTGGCTCAGAGAGGTTGAGGGATTTGTCCAAGGGCACACAGCTAGAAAAGAGCACACATGAAAATGGTTATAAACTGTAAGGTGCTGTGCGGAGGGCAATCACTATCTTCTGGCAGATAACCCTGTTCAAAGCCCTTCTCCCTGAATTTGTGCAGGAATCCTGAACTGCTTCTTCTTAGGAAGCGGTGGGTGAACATCCTTCCATGGTTGCTCAGGATGCCTTCTCCCTGAAGGCCCCAGGCTGGGCAGTGGGGGAGCAGGTGCCCACTCAGCACCCAGGGGAGTGGATTACCTCATACGTGCTGGGGGTAGGGTGCCTGGCTGTCCCCCTAGCCTTCGCTTCAGGGTCTGCAGCTGCCTGAGGGCGCGGGCGTGGCTCTGGCCCTGGGGGAAGCCCCGGGGCCCCACCAGCAGCAGTGCCTGCTCCAGGTGCTCCAGCTGAAGGTAGAGACACTGCCTGTAGGCGCTGTCCTTCCAGGGGTCACTTGCGCCCACCGTGGGCATTGGGCATTGCTCTATTTCTGGAGGACAGGGGACAGAGAGCATCAGCTGGTGCTGAGTGGCCGAGCAGACCACCTGCGAGAAAAACAGCAGTATTAGGAACAGCATTCTCTTTCGAATACTTTCTATGTGCCAAGCCATGAGAAATCTGAGATGCGGAAAGACGGGGTGCCAGGCTCACACGGCCAGGTGGGCTCTGAATGTACGGAGGGCATCTTCAAAATTTCCTTACACGCTGAGAGAAGAGAATGATATACCTGTCACTCTGCTGTGCCAGTTACCAACATTCTGCCAATCTTGTATCATCTCTGCCCCCTAACTTTTTTTTTCTGGAGTACCTTCAAGCAAATCCCAGACATACTATTCTCCCATCGGCAAATATTTTAATATGTACAAGATTCGAATTTGAACCCAGGTTTGCCTGGTGCCAAAGCTAGTGTAAGTTTTAACCTTTTGTTTTTAACTTTGTTTTAGGAAAAATTTCATACCTGAAAATGGGAATGATGAGAGGAACCCGCATAGACCCATTGTTCAAAATTAGCAACACGTGGCCAGTCGTGTGTCACCTGCACCCCACCCACTCTCTCCATGGCGTTATTTTGAAGCAAATTCCAAACCTTCTGTCACTAAATATTGTAATATGCTTCTTAGAAGATAAAGACTCTTTTTAAAAACAAACCCCTTGATGTCGTTATCAATCTTTAAAAGGATTAACAGTAATCCCTTAATAGCATGGAATATCCAGTCAGAGGTCAAGTTTCCCCAGATTATCTTGTGATTGTTTTTCTACAGTTGGTTTGTTCAGATTTCAGCTTCCTAATTTTTTTAAAAAAAAACAACAGTATTTTTTTGTTTTAATTACAGAGGTAATACATATTCATTGCAAGAAAAAAGCAAATTCAAACCTTTCCAGTCTTCCTCGTGCCTCCTAAGGCAAAATTGGCCTCTCCAGGCAGAACCAGGCCTGGTCTCTGGGCCCTGAGCTGGGAGGCTGGCCCCTTAAGGGGCACATTCTCCTCAGGCTGTAACACGTTGGGTCTGTGTTTTGTTTTGTTTTTGAGGAAGATTGGCCCTGAGCTGACATCTGTGCCCATCTTCCTCCACTTTATATGTGGGACGCCTGCCACAGCATGGCTTAAGCGGTGCGTAGGTCTGCACCTGGGATCCGAACTGGTGAACCCTGGGCTGCCAAAGCAGAACATGCAAACTTAACCGCTGCGCCACTGAGCCGGCGCCCCCCAGGTCGGGTCTGGACCAGTGTTCATCTTCACGGGGGTACATGAAGCTGCGTATGGGAGATGAAAAAATGGAGTGCCCCTGCCCCATAATCCTTCCCCAGTCTCCAGGGAGAAGCTGATGAGAAAATAATGCAGAGCTGTGAAGAAGGCCGTGGCCAGCTCAGACTAGACCAGGATGCTGGCAAAGGCCTAGGGCGAACCCGCCTCCCTCTGACTCAGCCTCCTCCCTCGCTGAAGCCTCAGCTAAAGGTTCCAGCATCAGCAGCCTTTGTGCTGCAAGCTCCTGGCAACGTTTCCAAAGATCCCACCACTCCCAATCCTAACACCACTTACTGAATACCCGCTTTGTGTCAGGCTGGGCGCTAAGCGTTTCACGTGTCTTATGATCTCACTTGGTCCTTGCAACAAGCCAAGGAGCTCGGTGGGTCAATACTTCCATTTTATAGGGGAGGAAACGAAGTCTCAGAGAGGTTGAGCAACTTGACCAAAGTTGCACAGCTGCTATTGCAGCTAGGAGAGCCCCAGGGTCTGGCTAACTCCGGAGTCCATGTTCTAAGGCACATGCCGTGAATGCCAAAGTCCCAGAACTCAGGGCCAAGTGTCCAGCGCAGGCATCAACAGAGCTCCTGCAGGGCTGGCCTTCCTGGGCAGCCCAGGCCCAGCTTTCTGGAGCAAATCCTCCAGGGTGGCTGGAGCCCTGAGACCTTGCCTTGAGGGCGAACCCTCAGGGTGCATTCTCAACCTTCAGTGCGCATAAGCCACCAAAGCGACTGAGTAAAAATGCAGGCTCCTGGCCTCCCCGTAGAAGATTTAATTCACTATATCAGAGACGGGGCCAAGAATTATGGATTCGAATGCCTCATGCTATAGACCCCACTTTTGTGTTCTAAACAAGGTTTAGATAGTAACCAGCCTTCTGTGTTAAAATTGGCAGCATTCTTAACCCACACCATCCAAAATGTCAGCCACTAGCTCCATGTGGCTGTCTAAATTAAAATTAGTTAAAATTAAAAGAGCCCCATTTCAAGTGCTGAAGAGCTGCGTGTTGCCAGTGGCCGCCATATTGGACAGCGCAGATGACAAACATTCTAGTAACTGTAGGAGCTTCTATTGCACGGCCTGGTCTAAACGCTGGTAGCAGTGATGGGGTGGAAGATGGATGGGAAATGCGCAAGAGCGGAGTCAGACAGACTATTTCAAACCAGAATAATGCCACACATAGAACTTAATAAAAATGAGACAATGTTACTAGATTTTCTGGCTGAATATTGTTTCAAAAGGCTCTGAGTTTGAGGCCCACCATCTGTCTGCCAGAGAGATTGACAAGTGTTGGAGAGGTGTTAAAGACACAGCAGTACCACAATGAGACTTTCTCCTTGACTTAGTTAGAAGAATTAGAAGAGAATGGAGAAAGGAGCCACTCCTTCACTTTGTGACTCAGTGTTCTTTACTGCCCTGTCCATCGTCTTGCGTCCTGCCCTACACATGTGGAAAGTGATCTAGTTTGACTTTGCATCCCCCGACACTTTACAGAAAAAGAAACTGAGGCAGAGAGAACTGAAGTAACCAAGGTCACACAGCCCATCAATGGCCGGGCCAGTACCCAGAGATGGTTCTTCCGAGTGGCCCCAGTTATCAGGCTAGCCAATGCTCTTCTTCCCACCTATGGAAGAGCAACATGCCTTTCTGCTTTGTGCATTCCCTAATGACCTCCCATGCCGAGGTCATCCCACTCGTGTTTGTGGCATGCTTTCTCTGTGTTGCGCGGGCCAGGCACTGGCGAAACAGTGGAGATAAGACGGTCAGATGGCTCCCACCTCATGGAGCTCACGCTCCAGGAAGGACCGTGCAGACTTTAAACGACTCTGCGCGCACTTCATGATTTGGGAGCCAGCAGTGTGAAAGCAAAGAAAGAGAAGCCCAGGGGCTAAAGATCGTGTGGCTGGAGACCTGCTATGGGCTGGGGTCTTGGGTTGCTCCCTTGAGGAAGGAATCCTTCAGCCAAGACTCAAGACTGAGTACGAATTGGCCAAGCTAAGAGAGAGAACATTCTAGATTAAAGGGCCAGCATGTGGGAAGGCCTTTCGTGGGCAGGCAGGTTGGTCCTCTGAGGAGAGGAGGGTGCCTGTGGTACAGAGAGGGTGGCAGTGGCGAGTGGTTGGAGCAGAGGCTGGTGAGGGAGACCCCAGTAGGACTTCTTAACCTCCTAGTGATACAGACGTGGCCCTTGGTCCTGTCCCGCCTGACTCCAACATGCTCTTCTCTCAGCAGAGAAACGTCAGGACTCACCTTTCACTTGGACAGACCCAAGAGTGAGTGTTAAGGGATCCTCTCTCTGTTTGGATTCTCCCCAGAACACCTGCCCTGCAGTGTTCTGCAGACAGACGACGTCTTCCAGCAAAGCCAGCAGTTGGTTGATGTCCATCAAGTTCGTGGAGTCCCAGCCTGAGGCAGGGGACGGCAGCTTCAGAGCTTCAAACAGGGAGCTGACGAGCCTCCTTGTAACCTGCAAGTCAGCCCAGGTGGGTAAGGCGATGAGAGCTACGGGTCAGGGGGGCAGGGGAGCAGCATGGCGGTCAAGAGCATTCAGGCTGGGGTCAGACAGTCTGGGTGTGGTAACAGCGGTGCCCGCTAGACATGACATTGGACCTCCCTGAGCTTCTCTTTTGTCTCCTATAGAACCCCTCTTCTAGGATTTAAACTGATGCATTCCAGGCTGTAGTCCTCAAAATGCAGCACATAGTAGGTACTCAATAAAATGCTTAGTGAGTGCATGAATGCAGAGGGAGTCCCTTCTATGGGCTTCCAGCCAGGTATCTATAATGAAGGTGTAATATTTTGCACATAGTAACTACTCAAAAAGTGTGTGTGGTGCGTATGTGTGCATATGTATGAGTTTGTATATGCGTGTCTCTGTGAGCATGTGTGTGTGATAGTGTCGGTGTGCACATGCATACGTGTATTTGCACGAACATGTGCGAATGTGTGTACACGTATGCGTTTATGTCTATGTGTGTGTATGCATGTGTGGATGTGTACACGTGAGTAGATGTGTTCATGTGTGTGCCTATGCATACCTGTGTGGATGTGCACACGTGTGTGTGTAGGTACACACGTGTACACATGCCCGTGTGTCTGTGTGTGGTGTTTGTAGATGTGTGTACGTGTGTGCATGCAGTTGGTGAATCTTGACAACTGACGCTGTCGACAGCACAGGGTTGCCAGGCCCCAAGCCAGGTTCCCACTCCCAGTTCTGCCCAGGCTAGAGCATCCCCACACCACCGAGGTTGAGGACATGCCTTGGTCACTGCTTCAGGCGTCAGAAGGCCATCCTCCACAGGCTGGGGTGAGGGGGCCAGGCTAGGAGACCCCCGGTGCCATTTCCCAGTATCCAGCTCCTTAGTGACCCGAGGACGGGTGTTTCGAAAGATCTGAACGATCAGGAGGTTGATGGGGAACATGAGCAGCGAGCTCTCCAGCCCGATCATCACTTCCTGCCACGTGAATTCAATTTTACCTGGGGCAGAGGGAGGGAAAGGGTCAGTGGGAGTCCCCTAGGCCCTTCCAGAAGGCGGCTGTGCAGTAAGGATTCACCTTGCACAAAGGGAGGTCTGGCCCTCGAGTGGCTCCTGGGAGGTGACCTCTAAGCCCTCGGGATGTCCTACCTCATAGGTACGCCTTTGTCTACCTGCGGTCTTGGTTCACACCACATAGTCTATGCTAACAACGTGGTTTATGGTGGGGACCTTGGCCACATGGTATCACCTTGGCCTCTGGAGGGGCTGGGGGCCGAGGTAAGCCATGCAGGGGATCAGCCATTTCTATGTGACTGAGCACCAATCAAAACTCTGACACCAAGGCTCAGGTGTCCCTGGTTGGGCGTACTCCACATATGTTGTCACACATCCTTGTCAGGAGAAGTTAGTGCTGTCCACAACTCCATTGGGAGGGGACAACTGGAAACTCTGTGCCTGGTCTCCCCTGGCCCCTCCCCCATAGGCCTCTTCCCTTCCCTGATTTTAATCTGTACCCCGTCTCTGTAATAAGTATTAGTATAATAGCATTTCTGACTTCTCTGAGTCCTTCTAGAGAGTTATTGAACCTGAGGGTGGTCTTGGGACCTCTGGAATTGCAGTGGTATTGCTGAGGCAGTGATGGCCAATGTCCACCAGCCACTCGTTCTGACCGCCATGCCAGAGGAAGTTACCCAAGTCCATCTTTTGCTCAGCTGGGTCCTTGGGGACACCCCAGAACATGATGCTGGTCAGCATGGTGCAGAGGAGCAGGGAGAAGCAGCAGGACACCCTCTGGACACGCGTGAAGTTGCTGCGAGCTGCGCAGCTGAAGATGGAGTACCAAATGTGGCCATCCCGGAAGCCCGCGGAGGTCTTCATGAAGAACAGGTGGCTGTGGACAGGGAGGGAGGGGCAGGCGTTTAGGGAGACAGGAATGGGGAGAGCCTGGTCTCGTTGGAGCAATCCTGGGGTGACAGGGAAGGATTTGTTTCTAAGATTTATCACCTACTTTTTCTGTTATAGAAGAAGTACAGCATCATAACAGCATCACTTAGAGTTAACGATGGGGGCTCTGGACAGAGTGGGTTGGAATCCTACACTGCTTTCCTACTAGCTGGGTGGCCTCAGACAAGTTACTTTACTCTGTGCCTCAGTTTACTTGTCTGTAAAGTGAGGATCATAAAACCTGCCTCACTGGATTGTTGAAAGGATTAAAAGTGATCCTTTTTGTAAAGCATCTAGCAAAGTAGCTGGCTTATGGTCAGTGTTCATCAGTGTTAGCAATTGTTATTTTTGTTATAATTTTAATATAGTAGTATAACTATAATATTATTCATTTTGTTATAATTAGAACATTAGACTAGAGTGGTTAAAAATCACAGGCTCTGGGTTCAGACTCAATTTGAGAGAATAAAAATTGCAAGACAGTGGGGGCTGGCCTGGTGGCGTAGTGGTTAAGTGCGTGTGCTCTGCTTTGGTGACCTGGGTTTCACAGGTTCGGATCCCGGGCACAGACCTATACACCGCTCATCGAGCCATGCTGTGGCGGTGTCCCACATACAAAAAACACAGGAGGGTTGGCACAGATGTTAGCTCGGGGCCAATCTTCCTCACACACACACACAAAAGTGCAAGACAAGTTCTCTGAAAATAGCACCACGTTCCCCTCAAGAACCTGTTGTATTTCTCTGAGTTGAATATAGTTTAACCACAAAAGCTATTCAGGGGCCCAGATTCTTGTGAGAGGGTCAGAGCTGCGAGTCCCGGCTGGCGCCTGTTCTGATTGGTCAATGCCTCCAGGGTTGTTTGTACTTTGGCTGTCCCTCTGGGGTGTGTGGGTGGCCTGGTCTTAGAGGAAAGCTACAGAAAGAGAGAGGTCAGTTGCCACCAACAGTGACTGACCACGTGATCATTCTACTCATTCAATGAATATGTGTGGAGCCTGCCGTGTGCCAGGAGCTCTGCGGGCACCTGGGACTCATGGGAAGAATGACATGGACCTGCCTGCAGAGGCTCCTTGTCTAGTTTCCAGGCATCCCACATTTTGATGCAACTGAAGGATAATATCTGCTCCTGTAGCTGAGCACTTACTCTGAGCCACTCGCTGTGTTAACCACGTTACCTACATCGTTCCGTGGGACCTTCCCAGGTCCCCTTTGGGGTGGGCACTTTGAACAACTCATTTTTCAGAGGTGGAAGCTGAGACCTGGAGAGATAAGGTAACTTATCCAGGGTCATGCAGCAAGTCAGCAGCAGGCATGTGAGACACTGTGATCCATGCCCATGTCTGTGTTATAACTCTCTTGGGGTCCAAGTCTCTCTGATTCAGACTTTTTCCCCCTTGGAGACTGAGCTGCTCCCAGTAGCAGCTGGGAGGAAAAGTCAGCTTTCAGTAAATGCACTGGAAACAGACTTTTTTTTAAACCCAACTCAGAAGGCATTTAAAGTAGAGGTCATAAACTCAAATGCTTAAAGAGACCCAGGTGGATGTAAATAAGTCAAATAAATGAGTGAAGTAGGTTGGGGATAAGGTAATAGGGAGTGGTGAGGAGTGTGGCAAACTGAGAGCACATGATCCGTATAAGAGGAAAGCTGGTAATCAGCTCCAGCAGATTGGTGGCATGCAGGAATGCTGGCCCAACATTTCCATACTTATAGGTTTTTTGTGAAGTCTCCTGATTTTTTAATCTTGGTTGGAAAGAGATTTAATGCCCAATGATAGGAGAATAGTTGAAATACCTGTGGGATATCCATTCTATGGAATATGATGCAGCCAATAAGGAAAAGTTTGATCCAAACATACTCTCCTGGAAGGATGTTGTGATATATCATTAAAGGAAAAAAGCAACATATTTAGAGCAACGTGCCATTTTAAAAGATCTAGAATAAACAACAATCTATGGTGTTGTGTGTGTGTGCGGGTGCACATGTGTGTACATTTCTATCTGCTTTTCTGTGTTTGGAGACAGATGTGCAAGGATGTGAGTGAAGCAAAAGAAAACACATGCTGAAAGATGCATGTGGGGTAAAACTCATACAGAAGCAGCCCCAATGGCCAGACAGTGAACCACTGCTCAATTCAGCCTGCTCGCTCATGTAAAAAATACTATTCTGTGACATTAGTAAGGAAATGTGGATGACTGTTCCAAACATTTCACCATCTTGAAGGTAATTATGTCTTGGAGGGTCCATGTCCCTCCAGGGCCCCTCATTCCCAACAAGAAAAACTGACTGGTCGTTAATGTCACACACTTAAAGCTACCCAGACCTGCTAGATCAAATGTGCTTTTATTTGGCTGCAAATTATTATTATGGTGCAACTTCCCTAGAGATGAAAGACCAAAATAAAAGAGCATTTGCTTAAAAGGAAAACAAAAGTACCTGAATTGTTTCCTGTCCTGCTCCGTGGCCACCGGAAATACTTTGTCGAGGACACAGTCTCCAACATCGATGGACAGCCATGAGTTGCAGAGGAAATACCACTTCCGGTCCATCGCCAGGTCATGCACCAGCACCCGGCTCACATACCTGCAGAAGGGACCCATGCTTCTGAGGACAAGGTCGGGGGACGAGACTTCTTTGGGCACCACAAAGGTAACACCTTTGCAAACCTCAGCCCCAAACAAGAGCTCCTGGAAAGAGAGACTGTATTTTTCTTCATTGTTCTTGGTGCCTTGATGAAAATGCCCCAATCACTGGTGAATTTGGCCTCATGTGGGGAGTTCAGCTGGTGTGGAGAGCCAGCTCTTGGAGGCCGCCACATTTCGCAGACGTGCTGCAAGACGGTGCATTCGGAGGCTGTTAACCCCGACGCAGGCAGCAAGCCCAGGGCCTGCATCCAGACACTAGTGAGGAAAGCCAAATTGTCTACACTGTGTGTGTCCAGGGAAGCACAGGCTTTTAAGTACACAAACCCCGGTCCTTCTGCGGGCTTCCACCCAGAGAATGAGCCTACCATCCGTCTTGGACTCAGGACTTCTTGGATATCATCTAACTTGATTTAGGTCTTCGAGGCCTGGGGAAGTAATAAAATCATCTTGCCTCTGCTGGGAAGTCAGATCCAGTAGCAGCCGTTTTCCCTGTTGCTTTACAGCTGATGAGAATAGTAGTGACATCAATAGCCACTCTTTAGTGAGCATTTACTGCATAATGAGGACATGCATTTTCTCATTTCCGGGAGGACGGCCCCACAAGGCATGCAAGAGCAATATCTGTTGAGGTCACACACCCTCCTAGGGAGGCCGACATCCAGTGACCCACTGGTGCAGGGCCTGGGTGTGATCAAGACCTGGGCATCTCCGTCCAGCTTGGGACAGCCCGGGGCCCCCGAGGGTCAGCCAAGCTGTTGTGCTGTGTCGAAGCTCTTCTCCTTCTGCCCATCCTGTTTCCTTCCCTCCCTTCCTGGCTGATCCCAGGCACTCCTTGAGGAACCCCCTGCCTGCTCATCTCCATCTCAGAGTCCAAACTACGGCACTTAAAGTGTTCATGTTTAATCCCTTGGGTCAATCAAAGACAACAACAGAAATGCAGTGTTTTTCTAAAGCTACCAGCCATTGATGGGCAGTCAGGCTGGAACCCACTCCTCTGAGTCACTAGTTTTGGCCTCAGACAGAATAGGGATGGGTCTTGGCTCTGAGCTTGCCAGCTGTGTGACTTTGGGCAGTCACTTACCCTCCCTGGGCTTGGATTTTCCCACCGTAAAAGGAGGATGGTAACAGTCCTTGTCCCTGAGGGTCGTTGTGAGGATCCAGTGAGAAAAGGCACAGAGAGGTCTAGCTTAGTGCTCAGCAGTGGCAGCTGTTCTTGCCTCTTCTACTGGAGAATCAGTGCAAAGTCTCGTTAGTCTCCTCTCATTGGGTGGGGTATGTCTTCACAATAGGCATCTATCCCCATGTTACAGACGGGGAAACTAGGGGCTAAATGATAGGTTGATGCTGCAACAGTGCCAAGGGTGGGGATCACACTGGACCCCCAGGCTGCAACTTCCTGTCCTTCTCCTAGCCACTGATTCAATCTGTGGACTGGGGGCCTCTCTGACCCTCAGTTTCCTTATCTGTGAAATGCAGATTCAGTCTTGTAGAGGCTCAGGAGGATCTGCAAGGCAACAAATACGGAGTGCCCAGCCCTGGGCCTGACACATAGTAGGTCCTTGTGGTCTGCTCACCCCTAACTTACCAGGAGGGCTGGTCCCCTGAATTGTCATGCCACAGCCGCAGGCTCCTCAGTTCCCCCAGGGGGAACAGGGTGGAGAGTAAGAAGGCATCCACTCCTCCTCGCTCAAAAACAGGGATGTCGGGGTCTGACAGGTGGTGGGGCTCACTCTCTCCATCCAGGCCATATAGCGTGACAGTCACCTGAAATATGGAGATCAGGAGTGGCTAAATCCAGGTGGTGATTGAGCCCCACTGGCCATGTTTCATTTTAAGTGTCCAAAAACCAATGAAAACCCATGAAGCATAGCCGTTTCACTCTCTCTTCTCCTCCCCTCTCCTCTCCTCCCATCGTGGGCCTGCCTGAGTTATTTTTCAGTTGTATGAAGATTTGGGGTGACACTCTCTGCATTTATGTCTTCAAGATGAGTTATACTCATAAAATGCTTCCTGGTGACCTTTTCAAACTTCCCATACATTATTTGTAAGGACTATAGGGCAGGAACTGGTTTCCTCCCTAGCAATGACATTCCCAGTGCCTTCCAGAGTGGCCAGCACTGAGACATGAATGAATGATTGCCTGCTACATTGAAAATACATCTTCCTAGGCCCAACTCCAGACCTGTCAAGTAAGAATATTGAGGACAGAGCCCAGGAATCTGTGTTTTTCTGAAGCTATCCAGGTGATGCTGATGGGCATGCCTGGTTTCCTGAGTCAAAACCAGCCATAGCAGATATCACTATGCTCCACCGACATCCCTCAGCCTCACCATTGCAGCACTCCCTGCACCCACATCCAACTGCTGGCAGCTGTGTGTCTCCCTGGGGGTTTCTCTGGCTGTTAGAGGAGCAAGCTGGAAGTGCAGAGAATTAATGGCCCCTGCAAACCATCCTCCACCAGTGACTGGTGGGATTGGTGGATAAACATCCCAGCTCCCTCAGCCCTTGGCTGGGATGACTTTGAGGCCCACATTCCTTAATAGATTCCAGAGTTCCCCAGTGGGATTAGCCTGCAGTTGCTCACAGGGGTAACCAGTTTGATAGGACACCCTTTATTGGTTCCTTCTCTTCCCTGTCTGGCTTCCCACTCCCCTACTGGGGTGTCCTGGGATCCCCTCTCAAATCAACTACTTGTGCTGGAACCTTTGTTTCAGAGTCTGCCTCTAAAGGGTTTCTCTAGTGCAGACATTCTGGGCCTGATAATTCCTTGTTCTGGGGACTGTCCTGTGCACTGTAGGATGTTTAGCAGCATCCCTGGCCTCTGCCTTCTACATCCTAGTAGCATCTCCCCTCTCCCAAGTTGTGACAACCCAAAACATTGCCAACTGTCCCTGGGGTGAGCGACATCACCCCCAGTTGAGAACCACTGTGCTAGGAGAACCCAAACCAAGACAATATCAAATTGAAATGTGACCACAACTCTCCACAAAGAGAAATGGCCTGTGGATCACAGGTTTTCACTTCTTTTCTTCAGTGTCAAATGGAAGTGAGATGAATGTTTCATCAGATGGATAAAAGTGATTCTTACATTTATTCAACAAATAGTTACTGAGCACCTACTCTGTGTTAGACAGCTGGTTGAGGACCTAAGACATGGCAATAAATAAAAATGAAACAATTTAAAAAATAAAAATAAAACCAATGTATACATAAATGGAAATAATAAGATTTAAAAAATAAAAAGTAAACAGACAAATGCCCTGCTCTGATGAAGCCTAATGTCATTTGTTTTTTTTTAAAATGGAGCTTTCTCCAGGACAGTATACACAGTGCCAGCGGTTCTCAAACTGTGTTCCATGGAGCCCTCGGTTTCAGTAAAGGAACCTTGGAGGCCGCTGCAAGGGATGATATATTCCGATGAGGGATGTGGGACAGGCCGGACTTAACTAAGGCTCTGAGACGTTACAGAGACAAGCTGCTGTATGCTCCAGAGCTAAACGCTCAAGGATTTCTGGGAATCCACAGACAACTGAAATAGTTTCTTCACTTCCTCTAGTCAGCCTGCTCAAGGACAAACAGCTCAGTAGCTAGATGCCAGCTAATCAGTTTACCTAATAAATGTAATTTAAGACGCATTGTTTCCTAATGGTGGACATTTTTCTTTCTTTCTGTTTGCCCCTCTCTTATAAATTCTGGTTTCCCTGTATTCACTGACAACAGTCTCCTGACTGCTTTTCATTTGTGAGCACATCTGCACGCAGATGACCAACTGACTGTGTGAGTTATTCTTTGATAGGATAAGGAGGATGGCCAGTGGCACAGCACTAGACCCCAACTCTCCCCTCACCCACTCCTCCATCTTTTTAAATCCTGGGTCTTAGGGTGTTCTTTTGAGAAAAAGATTCTTTCCCCTAAAAAATAAAAAGCCAAAGAGAAGAAATCCTACAACACAAACTCCGCTGTGCTCAAGTGACAGTGGACTGGCAAGCACCTTGCTGGGTGGGACGTGCTGACTGAGAAGTCTTGCATGGGCAGGTACCTGTGAGGAAGTGGCTGCCCCTCTCCGGTGTCCGGTGTAGACTGTCACCAGGTAGTGGTACTGGGCAAAGGGGTCATTGTCCTCCAGCACTGTGACCTTCACCTGGATAGAAGGATGGCGTGAAGGTTAAAGGGTCAACTCACAGGCTTGGGTTGTCCAAACCCTGCACATTCCAAAGAAAGGACTGGCTCATGGCCAGCTCCTGAAAGATGACCTCTAAGTCCTTGTGATATCCCACATGATAAGAGTGTTTTGAATACTTGGGGCCTGGGGCCCCACCCGATAGTCTATGCTGACAGTGTGACTTATGGTGAGAGCTTCCGGCCATGCTGTATCAGTTGGATCTCTGGGTGGGAGAGGAGTGTTGCTGGAGACTGAGTAACTAAAGTCAGTCATGTGGGCACTCCATACCTATGTGACTAGCCCCTAATTAAACCCTGGACACCAAAGCTCGAGTGAGCTTCCCATGTTGGCAATACTTTGTACATATTGTCACACGTCATTGCTACAATTAAGTCTGTCTGCCTGACTCCACTGGGATCGTATATCTGGAAGCTGTTGCCCGATCTCATGGGCCTTTCCATTTGCTGATTCTAATCTGCATCCTTTCACTGTCATAAACCATATTCACGAGTACAACAGCTTTTCTGAGTTCTGTGAGTCCTCCTAGCAAATCATTGAACTCAAGGGTGGTCTGGGAACCCTCAAACAGTACCTTCCTCTTAGGGCTATTGTGAGCATTAAATAGGGTAATCCCTGCAGTAAATCCTCCATAAACGGTCAGTATCATAATCCTCCTGATAATTTGATGAAAAAGGACATTTTACAGATACAGAGGCTGAAGGGCTGGCTTGCATGGGATGACCCCAGTGGTCAAGGCCTGGATTTGCAGCTGGCCTCTCCGCTCCTCACCTGGGCTCCATCTCCTGGAGCTCCTTCAAGGAGACAGCCCTGCTCCTCCCTCCCATTCCCAGAGACCATGCACCCTCACCTTGGCCTGATCCTGAGCATCCTTCCTCCTTGCCCAGCTCACCACCAGCACGTAGACCATGCAGAGGCAGCCCACAGTGGTCACAACCACGGGATTGTCCTCAAAGGTGGCAAAGAGCTCGGCGGTCTGGCGGACATCGACGGCATTGGGCATCACCAGGAATGCGCTTCCAAAGAAGGTGAGGTGGTTGCAGAGGCAGTGTGTCTGGGAGGGGGTGGTCTGTGGCCCCACCTGCAACCCCAAAGAGGCCCCAGTGGAAATGCGAGCACATCCCTGGCTGGCTCGAGCCCAAGGGAGCACAATGAGGGATGGACGTTGTCCTGGGAAGGCTACTGAGACACCAGCTTCAAGATTCCTCTTGGGCTTTTTTATTTAACTAAAAATTAATTTTAAAATGCAGAGAATATTATCTATAACAAGCATCTTTGCATCCATCACTCTCAGCGGGCAACTGTCCATCTCGTCAGTCCGCTTTGTCTTTTCTAAGAGGCATTGTGGGTAAAGCTGGAGGCTCCTCTGTCCCCCACCCTCCATAAGCAGCCTTATCACAACTTCACTGGGCATCATTCCAGTACCTTCTCCCGCTGATGCTCGTTCATTGGACAGATATGTGTTGAGGGCTCATTCTAGGCCAGGCAAGGGGCTGGGTGCTGAGAAGACCTCTTGGTGACCAACTCGTCTCATTTTTGCAGGGACTTTCCTGCTTTTAAAACTGAAATTCCTGAGTCCTGGGGGCCCCCTCTGTCCCTGGAAAGCTGGGACAGTTGGTCATCTTACACCGAAGAGCAAAAAAAGACCGAGACTGGGAGAAGCATGCAAAGAAAAGGGAAGGACAAATGTTTAAAGCCTGAGCTGGTGTCTGAGCACCATGAACGTATTCCCTAAATGTTACGCCGCTCAGATCTAGGCCCCTGGGCTCATGCTTTGAAGAGTCCCGCTCTAGCTGTCCTCAAGCTGCACCTTTCTGCACGGGATGAGGAGTCAGGGGGCCGAGGGGGTGTGCCCAGCACAGCCCATACCACCCAGCTGGGACTAGGACAGGCCCTACGTGACCCTGAGAATGAGCCTCTCCTTAAATTTTGCACTCCAGATGCCTCACTTGCCTTACCTCGTCCTGGCCGTGGGACACCCCACTTCTAGACTGTGGTGTGGGGACCTGGACATGGAATTCCCTGCTTCCAGGGCCCACAGGATCATCCTTCCATAGTGGACTGGCTACTGCTATGCCCACCCCAGGTGTAAGGGTGACAAGATGTGGCTCTGGGGGTAGGGCATGTAGGCGGAGCTTGGGCTCATGGTCCCCTGTGCTGTGGGACAGTGAGGTTGGGGGGAGGAGATAGGAATGGGCCAGGGTGGGGAACCCCATGTGCTCTTCATTCACACCCCACACTTAGGGGCAGGCCTTCCCTAAAGCCTTTAGCCAGCTTGCGATCGCCCCCCAGGGCTGTTCAGTGGGTAAAGAAGATTTAATTCAATTCCACAACCCAGCACAAACTTCTCATTCCACAGTCCACCGCAAGGTGGAAGGTGAGAGGGAGCAGAAAATGCTGGCATGCGGAAAGTTCTTCTCTGCTCAAGGCCTGGGGAGGACGGACTGGCTGCAGCCCAAACATGCCCCAGCAGGTAGCTGTTGTCTCTTTCCCTTAAGGAGCCTCCCAGCAAAGGCCGACCTCTCCACATGGGCGTGGCGCCATTTATGAAGGATTCCACGTGGGGCTTAGTTCCATGTTTGCTCCATTGTTTTTCTCACTGTTTCCCAATCCTGGTCAGCATTTGGCACACAGCTGTGGGCTCTACGGGAACACCTGGCATACCCGCCATGGTGGGGGAGAAACCCAAGCAGGTGCCAGCGACAAGACCATCTCAGCGCTGGGAGCCCAGGAACCAGCCTTGATTTATGCCTAACATCTTTGCCCTCCTGAGTTTTCACGAAGATCTGGAAGGCAGTGGCTTTCCCAGCCTTTTCCAGCACGAGGGTGTCTTTGAACATTGGAAATTAATCTGTGCATACCCTTGTGATAATAGTTGCACCTTTAGTATCTTTGGAGAAAATATATGAGCAAGAATACAGGTTCTCAGACCCCTTGCAATAATTTTGCCTTTCCCCCCTCCTAAGGTCTGCAGTCCATAGATTTGGAAGCTTCTTTAGCTGTTTAGAGTATTTATCCAAACTCAATGATCCCATTTACTTATTTATGGCTCCTCAAAGATCTCTGTGTGCCTATAGCTATATCTGTATCTATATATATATCTATAATGAGCATCAAGTACACAATATTGGATTAATATAATTTGGGGTCTATGACACACTCCCACATATGACCTTTGAATGTCCCACATTCACGTATGTATGCACTAGTAGGTGTATATTTTTAATAATAAGCCCCTGAGAGCCCACGACTCTACTCAAAAGCTAGGCGCTTTCCAGTAACTTACATGTAACTGAGTGGTTCTCCCCCAGTCTGTCCCCATGCTTTCCCCACCCAACCACCACGCCCAATCCTGTGTTGGTTGTTTCCTTGGTTTCTGTTTCATGTGCAGTTGTGTCTTCTCTATGCTCAAATTGTCTAACATAGCAATCACTTTCACCTGTGGAGTGCTCACTATGTGCCGGGCACCACACCAGCTACCTTACACCCCTGATCTCAGCTAGGTCCCACCCCAACTGTAATGGTAGCCATCCTTTATCCCCGTTTTCAGACGAGAAAGCTCAGAGAGGCAGGGTGACTCATCCAAGGTCACCTTGCTAGTCTTGATAAAGTGGGAATAGACTCAAGTCTGTCTGACGGCAGAGCCACAGCCAGCCCCTACACCGTCCTGCTGTCTGAGCTCAGGCCATTAAGGGCAGCCGGCAGGGGGCGTGCTGTGCCAGTGACGTGAGGACTCTAGAAGGTCATCACACACCCAGGGTCTCATTCATGAGGTACAAAGGCCTGTGCTGGGATCATGGGGAACCCGCCATCTCTTGCACATCTCAGTGCACCCTGGTCTCTTCCTGGTGCTTTGGGGAACTCCCTATATGTGGCAGCCGGAAGCCAGGGCAGGAGCTGACAAGGAGGCCAAAGCTGCAGCAGAAGCAAACCTGGAAGGAGCTCGCCTCTGAGTCCCCTTCTGTGGCTCTGTTGGGAGCTGGCTTCTTACACTACTTGTGACTGTTGTCATTTGACAGGGGTGTGCCAGCTACTTCTTGTCTGTGTCCTGTGCTGGACTGAAAGCCCCCTGGTTTTTCTCCCCATTGTATCCCCACCACATGGTAACTATGCGTAAATTAAATGGAAGAAGGGATTTTTGGTCTAGTAGATGGAGACAGGTGTGATAAATTTCTGCTAGACCTGGAGGTTGCTGTTCTCAGGGTATGAAGTGCCATGGACGTCCAACAGAGCGAGACTCCAGATGTCTGCCAGCCTCCCAAGAAGGTGGCATGGGAGTGAGAGATTGAAGGGTGAATAGGAGTTTTCCAGGCAGGGTGAGTAAGCAGGGCGTGCAGGGGAGAGAACAGCGTATGCAAAGGCAGGGGAAGGGGGAGAGGAGCACTGACACCCCAGAGATGGCTTCTCATGGCCTCAAAGCCAGCATGTGCCACCAGGACACTGTCGTGGGCCTTGGCTCCTTGGAGGCAGAGCGGAGCTGACCTGAGACAGGATTTGATTGCAATTAACAGAGCCACGTGCTTCTAGGGACTCAGTGAGACTGGGCTGGGCGCTGGAGAAGCAGGGCCGCCTGTCGCTCAAGGTTCATGCTCTGGAGACAGACAGACCTCGGTCTGAGACCCAGCTCCTCCATCTCCTAGGTGAGGGATTGGGGCAAGTTAGTTCCCCGAGCCTTTGTCTTACCACCTGTAAACTGTGAATAGCAACTCTCTTAGAGGGTTGTCGTGAAGATTTGATGAGATGACAAGGAAAGCACGCACCACAGCACCTGGCACAGAATAAAGGACTGGGCTCTGAGTTTGGTTTCTTGGAAGTGACACCCTGGGCTCCCTCTGCAACCCAGACTCAGCAGGGCTTCCAGTCATTTGTCCATTCGTTCAGTGGTCATTTTTTCCCAACGGGGAGCAGAGTGCGCTGTTCCTGCCTCACGGGCCCCAGGTGCACCAGGGGAACAGACATCTTTCCATGATCTCCTAAGTCGATGTCAATGACTGCTCTGCGTACTGCTGTGGGGGAGGCGGTCGCCTGTGCTCTGAGAGTTTACAGTCGGACCTAGCCAGAGGGTCCAGAGCATTTCTGGAGGAGGTGACACTTAAGGCAGGATCTGAAGGAGCAGTTAACTAGACTAGGGGGTGAGGGGCATTCCAGGGACAGGGAACAGCATATGCAAAGGCCCCGTGGAGGGGCCCAAGATGGTACACCAGAGGCACTAAAAAGGGACCCTAAATGAGCTAGACACACCCAACCAAGCTGCTCTGTCTTCCTCATCACTGCCCTCTCCTCACCTGGCACCCAGAGTTGTCCCAAGTCCACTGGTCCTCATCCCAGAACACACAATGGGACAGGAAGGTGGTGATGCCAACTGTGAAGTCCCTGCTGGGGGTTGGCTCCAGGTCAGACTCGGGGATCACAGTCAGATAGTAGATACCCTCTCCAAAATGCAGGTCCTCTGGGTTCAGGATCCACGTGCACATCTCATCTGCAGAAAAGGGGGCTCCATGTCAGCCTGAAGTCTCATGGAGACTGGGCTAACATCAGGGGAGAGGGGGACCAAGGTGACTTGACAGGGAAGCCAACCCTGATGGTCTGTCTCTTCTGACTCTCTCCCTTCTTGGCTGTGTGACTTTGGACCAGTTACTTAACCTCTCGGTTCTTATATTGAAAGTGGAGATTTCAATAGTCCCCACCCTCAAGAGTTGTCATGAGGATTTCAATGAGGTCAGTTCTGCAAGTGCTTGTCACCTTCTTTAGGGCATATGGTAAGTGCTCACCTAAAGTTGCTGAATAATAATAATGATAATAATAATAATACCAAAACAACAACATAAATAAGCACTAAATGTAGCAAGAGTTTTCTTTTTCTTTTTCCCTATGGCTTCTGATTCTCAAGTTTTAAGCTGGTCGCCTCCCCTAGGAAGGAAGGCCCCCTCACCCTAGGAAGCAGCTCAAGAAGCTGGCCCGGTGAGAGGACTACCTGGAGCAGCGTTTGGTGGGAGGTGAGTTTTGGCGTCGTAGCTGGTCTTGTTGGGGTGGTAGCCGTAGCCCAGGCTCAGCGTGAGTGGGATGTCAGGTCTCCAGTGCAGCTGGATCCCCAAAGCCGCCCGCCCTGAAGTCAGGTTCACCCACACGGCTTCAGGACTGGTCAGGTTCAACACGGTCGGCTCGCTATGTCCTTCTGAGAGCCGAGGCAGCAGGATCTGTCATCAGAAATGGTCAAATCAAGGGTGTGCCAGGATGGGAAGGCCAGCGAGCATCAGGGCTGCTGCATGGAGCTGGGCAGGGTGAGCCCCTGGGGAACTGAGATCCATGTTCTGCTGCGCTCATCCTGTGAGGGTCCTGGGGCTGCTGTAACCAATGACCACAAGTGGGTGGTTCACGTCGACACCAATTTATCTTACAGGGCTGGAGGCCAGAAGTCCAAAATCAGTTTCATGGGGCTGACATCAGCAGGGCTGGTTCCTTCTGGGAGAGAATCCACTTCTTTGCCTTTTTCAACTTCTGGAGGCCACCCACATCCCTGGCTCATGGCCCATCCTCGCATCACCCTGACCTCTTGCTACTGTCATGAAATCGCCTTTTTCTCTTCTGGAATCAGCTTCCCCTCTCCCTCACTCCCATAAGGACCTTGTGATGACACTGGGCCCACCCAGATAACCCAGGATGGTCTCCCCATCTCAAGATCCTTAACTAAATCATATCTGCAAAGTCCCTTTTGCCACATCAGGTGACATATTCACAGGCTCAGGGATGAGGGCATGGACATCTAGGGGGCCTTTATTCAGCTTATCACACTGATCATGCTATGCACCCTGGCTCAGGGCTGCATCTGCATAGAAAGACGGGAGACTTTTTCTAATCTGTATAAAGATGCCATGTGCATTCTTGGCGTTGATGAAAGTGTCGAGCAAGTATGTGTAAGTTCGGAGCAGAGGCACTAAGAGGCAGAGAGACTCCTGTTTGGGTCTTGGCTCTGCCCTATAATAGCTCTGGGACCTCCAGCCAATTAACAAACCACTTTGAGCCTCAGTTTCTTGTTATCAAACACACAGACTCATTGAGAGTATTAAAAATGATATCACATGGGCTGGCCCCGTGGCCGAGTGGTTAAGTTCGCGCTCTCCGCTGCAGGCGGCCCAGTGTTTCGTTGGTTCGAATCCTGGGCGCGGACATGGCACTGCTCATCAGACCACGCTGAGGCAGCGTCCCACATGCCACAACTAGAAGAACCCACAACGAAGAATACACAACTATGTACCGGGGGGGCTTTGGGGAGAAAAAGGAAAAAAATAAAAAAATCTTTAAAAAAAAAAAAAAAATGATATCACATGCAAGATGCTTAGCCAAGTGTCAGATACACAGTAACGCTCAACGATTGTCACTGTCGCTACTCTGACAATTCTCATAACCACTCTCCATTTAATCAGTTCTCCAGGTTAACCGATGCTCTCCATTCCCTTTTAAAACAGACTGATTGATGCCCACTGTGCACTGTTTGCTCCTAGTAGCTCTCTATGGTAGACTCGGGAATGCGTCACCCAACTCCCCGTTCCAGGAAGGACCTGCTGCTTGGTCATGGGGATTGTGGTCAGCAGACGGGTTCCGGCTCTCAGCTCCTTCAGGGTCTGCCCCAGCTGCAGAGACTCACCTCACCTGAAGGCACTCCTTTCCTAGGGCCACCTGCTTCCAGTGACTGAGTGAGGGGTGGTATAAAACCCAGACATATTAGCCTCCTGCAGGCCACTCGTCTCATTTGTACCCATGGGACTTTAATTTATGGAGGTGACTAAGTGGCGACATGGAGAGGTCAATGCCATGGAAAGAAGAATTTATTTCTTTCATTTCCTGAGAGGAGGAGACCACCTTGCCACACAGGGCCACAGGGGAAGCGCCTGGCAGGAGGCAGAAGCAGGCGCAGGGGAAAGCCTAGGCTGTGGCCTTTATTGGGGTTTCCAAAGGAAAGGCAAGACAGGGCAGAGTAAACCACTAGGCCAGTCAGAATAACTGTGCAGGCTTCAGCTGTAGGTGGGCTCTGGCTGCCTGGTGCCCGGCCCCTGGGATGACTTCAGGCCAGGGAAACGCAAGCTTGGTGTGTGGGACTCAGATTAAGGGGGATTGGGGATTGGTTGGTTTGCGTATGCAAGGCATGCCCAGGCAGAGTGCTTTGCTATCTCTAAGGATTGGCTGGCCCTGGGAGGGGCAGTCTCTCCCCAGCCAGCAAGATTTTTATGATATCCAAACATCGTAAGATACAGAAAATAAGAAACACGACTAATGCAACCCTGGCGGCTAATACTCGCTGCAGAGCCCCTCTCTGGGTGGACCAAGGCCTGTGAGGTCTGGATTGAAGCCTCATTCCCCCTTCTGCCCAATCCTGCCTGCCTTCCTCACTCTTCACAGGTGTTGATCCCTACAAACATCTTGCTCAGCAAACTCTTTCTCAGCACCTGCTTCCGGAGCACCCAGCCTGTGATGTCTTCTCTACAGTAACCCTAGCCGCTCCCTCCTGCCAGTGGAGTTGTCTGCTCACCAACGGGCAGCGGTGTTTGATCCCAAACCTACTTACATCTGTTGTGCTTGTGATTGTAAAGGCCAACTTTACGATATATTTCATAGAGTGACATAAAATGACAAAGTAGGAGTGGGAAAAGAAAGAACTATTTGCATAAAAACTTAAGTTGAATGCCTTGAGAAGACGATAGAGTTGCTAAAAATTATTATGGAATTAGTCATTGATGAGAAAACGGTAGATTAGGAAAAAAATCACTAAAATCTCGAAAGAATTCGAACTCATCTTGCACCATGGTGTGCTTATATTTTTGCTTGACCTTAAAGAAAATCTCTCTGGACATTTTAGGGCTATATTATGAGGGTGGTTTAGGTAATGCAGATGATTAAAATTTCAATCGACAGAGTTAAAGAAACTTTTTGGTTGTACACCCAAAGTTTGACAATGATATGTATTTATAGTTTTAAGTGAAATGTAATGTTTAAGATAGGGTAAGGCACGTTTTTAATGATTCTCCTCTTTAATCATTTTTTTTTTCATAACCCACCAACATTTGGAACCAACCAGGTGACTTCTGACAGCACCCCCAACTTCTACCTCAATATTCTCTGACAGATTCTTCACGGCTATGAGCTGTCCACTAGGACTGGTCAGAGAGAGGCCACCGACAGTTCCGCTGACATCAAAGTGACCTCGGGCCAGGAAGGGGCTCTTTGGGAAACTCATCATCTGAAACCAAGAACAGGAGTGTTGGCCAAGACCTCTGAAGGCTGGAAGACGACTGGGTCCCTATGTACATCAGGAAATTTCCCAAGGTGGCATGGACAAGTGGCCCCTGCCCTTTGGTGTGAATGGAGGCCCCGCCTTCAGCTGTGACTGGCTTTCCTGGCGTGCGTCTGCCCTTCAGGGCTGTGGCCTCAGAGAGCTGGGCCTGGAGAACCGAATCAGACTTGCTACAGGGCTGGTTACTGGGTTGTAAGACAGCCCAAGCCTTTCTTCCTGGCAAAGCCGGCAAGTCTCTAAGAGACAGATGTTTGTCTACTTTTGTTGGAACTCAAGGAACAGAGAGTCAGATGTGCCCTAACTTGAGAATGGAAAGAATCCTGGGTTTGTTGTTTCTAGTTACGGAAGGAAGTCTGAAGAGCTTCCTTTCCAATGACTAGTTGAACCAAGGCTGCTGGAGAAATTCTACAACACAGTGGAAAGAGGATGGATTTGGGAGTCAGAAGGCCTGGGTCTGAATCCCAGCTCTGCCACTTTGCTTCTGGCCTCGGGCAAGTCACTGAACCTCATCTGTAAAATGGGCATAATAATACTGGGTCATTGACGGGGCTGTTGTCTACATAAATGAGCAAACGCATGTGAAAGTGCTTTGCACACTGTAAAGGACCTTTCCCAAGGAGGTTGTTCCTGTTGTTACCCGTATGTCCACAGGCTCCTGACCGTCCTCCGTGGAGCCGAGGGAGGACGCGGCAGGCAGGGTGAAGGTCACAGAGCTAGCAGCAGCAGTGTGCACAGAGGAGCCTCGCCAACTCCCGGGCTGGATTCTGGCCACAAGGTGAGAGCAGAGGCACCGGGGGCAAGAAGAGAAAGTCGGTGTCAGAGGAAGGTCCGCACACCTCTTGTACTACAGGGAGCCCCAAGTTACCACCAGGGGGGGCGGCTCTATTTCCATCCCCGTAGGTGGCCTGCATGTTTATGTCAGGAGGAGCAGCATAAAGGGCAGCTGACACCCCCTACCCTGCGCTGAAGGCTCCATGAGCCCAGGGCTTTTGCTGGCTTGCTTTCCTGCTGCACCTCAGCGCCCAGAACAGTGCCTGGGACACAGTGGGGGTCAATATATCATGGGTCGAGTGAATAAATGAGCTTTGACGTAGACATTTCTCCAGGCTCATCTCCCCTACCTACTTGATCTCTGATGTCCTGGGCTCCCAGCCCCATCTTTTCTGGCCTTTGGCCTTGTTCTATCTGATTGGGTTGGGGACCTGGTTTCAGATCCTAGCTCTGATCAGGATGCTGGTTTGGGAAACTGCCCCTGGGACCCACGAGGGCAGCCCTGGCACGAAGAACCAAGGAAGGACGTTCAGTGTGCGGCCCCCATGGTGCCTGCAGTGTGGTCCAGCACCTGCTTGTCAGGGGGAGGAAGGGGAGGTGGAGGGCATTCCCAGGTACTGGGTACTCAGTGAGAGACAGGCACTCCACGGAGAAACTCCTAAGGCAGGTGCACCTGGAATCCCCGTGGGTCCACGCAGCGATGGGCGTGCCCAGACACACCCAGGTGACATTAAAAGTGGGCGGGTCCCCTTCATCAGCCCCTCGCCTGCAGAGCTCCAACATGACCCATCTCTCGGGACTCATGGCTGGCTCTGACACTGGGCGTGGCACTCACTGCCTCCCTTCCGGTGCTGTACAAATACCCAACACGAGGGCCTTCTCTCAGTGACAAGCCCTTCCCACTTCCAGGTCCCATCATTTCTCCCACCCCAAGGCTGGTCCCCTAGCCTGTCACGGGGTCTTGGGATATGGGTGTGGAATGAGCCAGGTCAGGGGATGGCTTTCTTGGGGACCCACAGTACAGCTGGTTACCTGTTTGTGTACACGGAAATGGATGGGGTGGCGAGCATGGCTGGAAGGCCCCCAGGCAGTCTCCCCAGCAGGAGGGCAGCCTGCACACGCTCCACAGCTCCGAGCAGCTGGGCCACTGTGGCCGTCTGGAAAAGGAAGCAGGGGATACCACTGCAGACCCGTCTCCGTACACCACCTTCGGTTACTGTCACCAGGCTGGTGCGGGACCTTCGGCAGGGACTGGGAGAGGGCAGAGGAGCGAGGCAGAGACTGTGATGGGATGGCGTTTACTGAGCGCCAGGCACTGGGGAGCACGAAGGTGAGCACTTAGAGAGACTCCACCGCAGGACCATGCGCGCCCTGCCCATCCTCAGACGACTCTGTGAGGCAGGGGCTCTTACTGTTCCCACTTGGCAGACGGGGAAACAGAGGCACAGAGAGGATGAGTGACTTGTGGAGGTCACACGTTAATAAGGAGAAGTGCTGGGACTCACGGTGAGGTGGCAAGGCCTCTGGCTCCTGAGGCTGTGCCCCGAACCGTCATACTATGTGCCTCTCTGTGTTGCTCCGTTTGACCCTGCCAGCCACCCCCAGCCCAGGTCTTATTTGTAGGGAAATGGAAAGCCACAGGAAAAGCCATTTCACAGTGTCACCCAGGCTCTAACTCTGCTCCCAACCCCACCCAAACCCCCAGATGAAGATGTGGCCTCGCTGAAGCCAAGGCCAGCATGAGGCCCCGGGAAGGGCTGACGTTTGACAGGGTTCCTATTAGGGCACAGATTGTGCATGTGTGTGTGTGTGTGTGTGTGAGGATGTGACTATATGTGAGTGTGTTTGAGAGTGTGTGTGTGACTATAAGTATTTGAGTGTGTATATGTGAGTATGTGTGAGTGTAAGTGTGTGACTGTGTGTGGATGTGTGTCTGAGCGAGTGGGCATGTGCATTTGAGGTGTGTGTGAGTATAAGTGTTTGAGCATGAGTGAGTGTGTGTTTGTGATTTTGTGTGACTGCAACCATGTGTGAGAGTCTGTGTGTCTGTGAGCATGTATGAGTGTGTGGTTGTGTATGAAAATATGAGTGTAAATGTGCATCTGTGTGAGAGTGTGAGTGCCTGTCAGCTAGTGTCTGTGTGAGTGTATGAGTGTATCTGTGTGACTGAATGTGTATGTGGCCGTCTGTGGATGTGTGTGAGTGTGTGGGTGTTAGCGTTCGAGTGTGTCTGTGTGAATGTGTGGCCATGCGTGAGAATGTGACTGTGTGTGTGTTCTTCCTGAGTAGAGGTGCAGGCCCCACATGGCGAAGGACTGTGGAGCAGCAAGCAATGGGCTTTGTGGCTCCGACGTGATGACGTCCCAGGAGGCAGGGCCCTCACACCCCAGCAAGGGGCCGGGGCCACATGAGGCTGTGCTGCATCTGTCCTTGCTCTGGGGGCTGCCTCTCTGTTAACAACATGTTCTTGGCTAAACGAGTTTAAGCCAGACTTGCGAGAGTGGACACGTGATCTTGGCACTTGGCAGCTTCTCTGGGATGAGACCGAGCTCTACCACTGCAGAGGAAGGGAGGCTGTGGAAAGCTGCGTAACTCGCCTAGGTCACAGGCTTGTAGGTGAGAGAGGCAGGCTTCCAACCCAGGCCGCCTCCCTCCAGAGCCTGCGCTTGGCCTGCTATACCATGCTGCCTTCCAGGAGCTCTGGTTTCTGGAACCTTTCCTCCAGCTCCCTAGAAAGGACTTTAACCTCTGTGCCTCAGTTTCCCCATCTGCAAGATGTGGAGAGAGATCCACCTAGAAATGCTGGTGTGAGCTGGGCACGCAGCAGGTGTGAGGTCTGCACCTGGGCTGGGACACCTACGTGGATGCCGTTGGCCTCTGCAGGCTCTTCTGGTCTGTCCCTCAGGGAAGCTTCCAGCACGCTGCCCACAGCCTGGAACAGGTCCCTGGTGGCCGTCTGGCGCCTCTGGTCCTCAGGATGGGCCTTGGCGCTCACTGCCAACAGGGCCTCACTGGCATGCTGCAAGACCCAGCTGGCTTCTCGCTGCGCTCGCCCAAAGAAGGAGAAACAGCATGAGCTCCTGCCTGGGACAGACCATCCCCCACACCATTCAAGGGGCGAGGGCTGCACTGAAGAGCAGCAAGGTGGGGACACACACTAGGGAAGGTCTGGACAGGACCATCACACAAGCTGCTTGTATCACTGACTTGAGACCACATATTTCCCACCCTACAATACACTGAGTTCCTTCAGGAGAGTAGCGTAGTTCATCTCCAAATCTTTCCCAGAGGGCCTTGCACAGTGCCCAGCACATAGTAGGCATTCAGTAAACATGTGACTAGGGGGCAAGGGGAGGGTGGAGGGAGGGATGGATGGATGGATGGATGGGTGAGTGATGGATAGTTGGGTGGATGGATGGATGGGTGGATGAATGGACATAGCACTTATTCCAATTTTGTGATTATATATGTATTTGTGAAATTATTTGTTTAGTGTCAGTCTAGCGGTCTGAAAGTGCCATGAGGGCAGAGGCCATGTCTGTGTGATTTGCTGCTGAATTCTCAACGACTTGCAATACTAGGCATTCAGGAAGCATTTGTTGAATGAATGACTAAATTGATGCATAGATAGATGAATGAAAGAATGGAGAGACAGAAGTATATAGGTACATGCATAGCTGTATGCGCAGAGAATGGATGCATGAGCAAATGGAGAGTATGACATTAACAGCATCAGGGCCCCAGAAATAAAGGCCAACAGTGTTGGCCTCAGGCCAGAGAGTGTGAGGGACACAACCTCCTGATAGAGTGGGCGGGGCAGGGCTAGGATCCCCTCCCCTTTACTGTCCTATGGCTTCTTTTTTAACCCCTTGGCTACCTAATGCTGGGAACATGGTGTTTTAATTTAAATCCTCCAGAGGCAGGCCCTGAGGCAAGGATCTGAAGCCAGTCATTTATTTGGAGATGACCCACGGAAACATGGGCAGCAGAGTCGGGGAGTGAGACAGGGAAGGGCAGGAAGCCCGACCAGTGGGTGGATCAAGCCTTTTACCTGGGGCTCACTCCTTCTTGGGAGTTATCTACCAAGAGGGTGAGGGAGTCGAGGTATCTGTACCCCAGCCCATTAGTCGCTGACCAATGCATCCGTCCCCTGACATGTCCAACCTGCCATGTGAGAGGCAGAGTGGGCTCTGGAGGGGAGGGCAGAGAAGGCCCCAGGCAAAGAAAGGCAGGAGCTGGCAGCTGGACGTCAGGCTGGTATGCACTGAAGTGGGGCCTGGGCAGGTCAGTAGCAGCATCTGGACACACGCTTCACCACCCAAGGATTAGTTAGATTCAGTTACTCCCTTGAGGTGCTCACTGGCTGGTTGGGGAATGAGGTGTGTGAGCACATGGGCCATCACAACCAGGGTGAGACACGACTGCAGAAGGGGCATCTTCCCTCCCTTTATACCACCCACACGGGACCCTTGGAAACAAGATGGTGGAAGTCTTGGAGGCCCTGTCACTGAGGGACCTTTGGCCAGTGCTGGGGTTAGTTGTCAGCCACCCACCATGGAGGTGCATGTCCCAGG
This sequence comes from Equus quagga, assembly GCF_021613505.1. Classification (NCBI taxonomy): domain Eukaryota; kingdom Metazoa; phylum Chordata; class Mammalia; order Perissodactyla; family Equidae; genus Equus; species Equus quagga. Next base: position 72,946,396 of record NC_060279.1, read on the forward strand.
GCCTGGCTCAGCAGGTGGGAACTACTCACCTGGGCCAATGGCGTGAGCTCCTCACTGCGGTGGGTCACCTCTTTCAGCACCTCGGCCAGCCCCTGCACCCTCTGCATGTCTCCTAGGGTGGCAGTGACCGCAGACAGCGACCCCAGGATACGCTCTCTGACCTTGGCACAGGGGGAGGAAGATGGAGAGAGGAAATATAATTCCAGTGGCTTGATGAAGCTGTTTCAGAAAGATTTTGGGTCACAGCAAGTGATCAGCCTCATCTGGGGTTTTCCAAAGCCTGTAGATCTCTGTTTGTCTCATAGGATGTGTGGTGGGCAGAATAACAGCCTCCCAAAGGTACTCACATCCGAATCCCCAAAACCTGTCAGGGTGTTACCTCACAGGCACTTTGGCAAAATCACTTTGGAGGTTTGATTAAGTTAAGGATTCCGAGATGGGGAGAGAATCTGGTGGGACCAATGTAATCATAGGGGTTCTCATAAGAGGGAGGCAGGAGGGTCAGAGTCAGAGAAGAAGATGTGATGATGGAGGCAGAGGTGGTGGAGCGGGAGTCAGGGAGGGGAGGGATGGGGAGGATGGGGAGGGAGGAAGGGGAAGGGAGAAGACAGTGGAGGGAGGAGGGAGTGGGGTAGGAATTTGAAGATGCTGGCTTTGAAAATGGAGCCAGGAATGTGCTGGCTTCTAGAAGCTGGAAAAGGCAAGGAATGGATTCTCCCTTAGAGCCTCCAGGCAGTTCACAATCCTGCCAACACGGTGACTTTAGCCCAGTGAGACTCATTGCAAACTTCTGACCTCCAGAACTGTAAGATAATAAATGCGTGTCGTGGGGCTGGACCTGTGGCCAAGTGGTTAAGTTCACGCGCTCCACTTCAGTGGCCCAGGGTTCCACTGATTTGGATCCTGGGCGCAGACCTAGCACCACTTGTCAAGCCATGCTGAGGTGGCATCCCACACGGCACAACCAGAAGGACCTACAACTAGAATATACAACTATGTACTAGGGGGCTTTGGGGAGAAGAAGAAGAAAACAAAAGACCAGTAACATATGTTAGCTCAGGTCCAATCTTAAAAATAGATAAATAGGTGAATGTGTCTTGTTAAGCTGTTAAGTTTGTGGTCATTGGTTATAGCAGCAAGAGGAAACTAATACAGGATGTCTCAAGCTTTCTCCAACACTTCAAATCAAATCTGTAAAATTTGGCATTATTTAAAAACAAAGGATGAATCAGGGTGGCACTTGTGACTAGAAAGGCATGCAATTCAGAAATCTGATTGCTTTGTTGGCCCAGTGTGGATGGGAGAGCTTGTTGCAGGCTTGGGTCCCTGTGTGTGCCTTGGGAGCCATGGGGACGAGGATCCTTCTACCCTTATAAGGGTCCCTAACTCTTGCCTTAAGCCAGACCTTCTGGGGCTTCAGGATAACGTGCTTTCTAAGCCACAAAGCCCTAATGAGGGGCTGGCTATGGGCTGGCTTTGGCAGAGACAGAAAAACTAACAATATTTCAGCCCCGCCCCGCTGAACTTCCTGCATTGGTGGAAATGTTCTATCCCTGTGCTAGCCAATGTGGTAGCCACTCACCAGATGCAACTATTAAGCCCTTGAAATGTGACTAGTACAACTAGAGAACTGAATTTTTAACTTTATTTCATTTTAATTTAAGTGTAAGTAAGCAGACATGGCTCGCAGCAAGCGTTTGGGATGGCACAGGTACAAATGAGCAGTCCTCACCCTCGTGGCCTGCTACTCACAGCTCACTCAGCCTAACCGTCCAGCAGTCTTTCCCGGCTGCAGAGTTTGAGCATGTCTGCCATTAGCTCCGGGTGCATCCGGGCTGTGGCTTGGATGGATGAAAGAACAGACCAGTACACGAGGGGACGCTTGTCAGAATGTTCTAGAAGGAGATAATGGATAATCTCAAGTTTGCCTCTGCAGGTCTTCCCCCTATTCTGCATCATGGTCCTGGAGGCTGCTGGCACGGAGATGTCGCTGGCTTCTCACCCTCCGGCCAATGCATTCACTCAGTGGGAGGTGAGCAGGCAGGAGGAGAGAGAGCTAGAAGTTATCCTCCAGGTGCCCTCCCTGCCAGGCCATTGTGTGTTGACTGCCTCATTCTTCAAAAGCCACCGCTCCTTCCAGGGAGCCCTTTCCACACACAGCTGCTTTCTCCGGATTCTGGCCACTTCAGGCCGTGCCCCTGGAGTTCTGTGCTCTCTCTCATTTGTTTCCTAAACTCTGCCCCACTTTTCTCAACAGAGCCCCCCCCCTTTTTTTTTTTGAGGAAGATTAGCCCTCAGCTAATATCCACTGCCAATCCTCCTCTTTTTGCTGAGGAAGACTGGCCCTGAGCTAACATCCGTGCCCATCTTCCTCTACTTTATATGTGGGACGCCTGCCACAGCATCACAGCATGGCTTGCCAAGTGGTACCATGTCCGCCAGTGAACCACAGGCCGCCAAAGCGGAGCGTGCAAACTTAACCGCTGCGCCAGCGGGCTGGCCCCAGAGCCCTTCTTAAAATCTTCTCAGTTGCCAGTTAGAGTTTGACATGTGTCTCCTGCCAGGACCCCGATGTTTCACAAGGAGACCTTGGGTCAGGCCAGGTAGTCCGTGTGCTCAGGGACCACAGGACATCTAAAGGGAAGTTTGCCATAGGTAATGCTCAGAGGGAGTGCAGCCAAGAATGAGAACCAGGTTGGGGAGGTAGGGGGAAGGCTCATGGGGGAGGGGGCTAATGTGAAGCAAAGGGCTGGAGGTGGACGTGGGAAGAGCCAACCTGGGTTTGAACCCCGTCTTCACCACCTACTAGAAATGTGGGCCCTGGCAACTACTAAGATTCTCTTACCCTGTTTCCTCCTCTGTAATATAGGTGGGGATCTCACCATTTACCTTGTAGGGTTTTAACAGGAATTACACCTCCATGAAGCCCTAATTCAGGGCCTAGCAGCACACAGTAGGTGCTCAATAAATGTTAGCTACTTCTCTGTAAGTAATCACTGTGACAACCACGCCTCTTTGTATTAAGTACTGACCACGTGTCCTGCACCGTGTTACGTCCTTTGATGCAAACCCTCCAGGGGACCAGAGAAGTCTTTCTTCTCTTTTCCATGCCCAGCAGGTGTGTGTGATGCTGTGTGTGTGTGTGTTCACACCCACATATATTCACGGAGCATGCACTGGGAGTGGAAGTAATCACATGTTCTGTAGCAGTTGTTTATGATATTAGGTTGTAACACGTGAAATGGCCATTTTGTGGATGAAAACAGGTTGAACGTTGAACCAATTTCGTATGGTTTGACCCATAGTTACAGTGGATGTAATTCTTATTTAACTCTCACCACAACCTTATGAGGAAAATACTGTTATTATCCCCACTTTCCAGATGGGGAAACTGAGGCTTAGAGAGGTTCAGTCCCCTGCCTTGTGTCAATACAGATGGTAAGTGACAGAGCTGGAACATCTAAAGTCCAACCCCAGCCCATTTACCATATGACGGAGGCCAGGTCACTTTTTCCTCTGGCCTCGGTTTCCTCATGTTTAGTGGGAAGGACTGGAGCGATATTCTAAATTCTCTCCCACCCTAGAAGCCGGTGACTGCATGGGGCTGGGCAGAGAAGGCAGGGTTTCTTCATTTTATGTCACTCACCGAATGGACCAGAAGAGGGAGGTGATGTCAACAGCTTGGGAAATACCAAACGCTTCTCCACAGATTCATGAACGCCACTCCCCACCCCAAACGGCTGCATACAGACCCCGGGAGGCCCCAGCAGAAGGGATAAAAGGGGCCCGTCTCGAGCACCTTCTGTCTGATGTCCATCCTCAGCGGTTGCCCGGAGCCCTGCCCCTGGCGTGCCTGGTCCAGCATGGATGACACGGACTTGGCCAGCTGGAAGAGCCGCTCAGGGCCCCGCTCGCCTTGCAGAGCAGCGGTGATGTTCTCTGACACCGCGGCCTGGAATGCCACATCCTCAGCACAGGTGTCTCCAAGTCCCACCTAACAGGGAAACGAGAAACATGCTCGGTGCAGGGAAGACCTCAACTCACGGGTTCTTGTTCAAGAACCTGGAGCCTAAAGTCGTGGGTCTTCACGTGGCAAATCAGAGCAGGGCTGCAAGGCCTTGCACCTGGCATGGGGGCTCTCCTGAGGCTTGAGGGCAGCTGGCCCCACTTGCACCAGGCAGCTGATGGCCACCAGAAAAAAGCGTTGGACAAGTCACTGCCCCACCTGTCACTGCCCTCCTCATCGCGCTCTCAATCCCTTCCCACTCCACCTGGTTTCTGATCCTTGACATTTACTTGGGTTTTTTTCCAGCCTCTGCCTTGCGGCCCTGTTGGCTGATCTTGGTCCACCTTCCTCCGGACTCTGAAGGCACTGGTCTAACTCATTCCTGGGTCCTTCTGCTCCAGCTCCCTTCAGGCTTCCCCCGAAGTCCCCAGGATCCTACCCCTATTCTGGCCACTAAGACGTAGGATCTATAAGGTAGAGACTGTGTCTGTTTTGTCCATGGCTGTGTCCCCAGGGCCTGGCACCTAGTAGTGCTCTGTAAATGTTTGTTGAAGGAATGGATGAATCCATGGCTCATCTGGTCGTGCCCACGGCTCCTTTCAACTCAGCCACCCTCTTGGTGAGGTTCAGACAGGTCAACAAGTTTTCTCAGTGAAGCAACAATGGCCACTACCACCCACCTTAACCGCTGCATGGGTCTGCTGTCTGTGTCCCGCGGGATTGGAGACAGAAATGACCACTGTCAGCACGAAGTCATTGTTTTCTTTTCCAAGTGGCAGATAAACTGACGGGAGGGCAGGCTCAGGGCCACAGTGGAGACAGGAACCTGGTAAATGGAAACTGAACAGCTTGGTGGGGGGCATCTCCAGACCCCGGGGAGACTGGAAACCCACCAAGGTAGAGGTTGATGACAAGGACACAAAAGCCGCACACAGCTCATGAAGGCACAGCAGACACTCGGGGGTCTCCATTCTCTCAGGGAGAAGACAGCTACGTACACGGATCCTCTCTCGGTAATTGCATGCTGCTGTGACCTTGGAATAATTTCACTAAAATCCATGAAAAATTTCAGAGCAAATCTCCCACTGACAGGCTTTAAAAACAATCTCAAGGTGGTAAACCAAATTACAAAGAGAAGGAGGAGATCATAAAAATGAGCTCAAACATTCGAGCTCACTCAAAAGTCACTTCCTGTAGAAGGCCTTCCCTGACTGCTCAAACAGCACCCGTATGTGTCTGTTTACCAGCTGTCTCCATCACTACCTATAAATGCAGTGAGGGCAGGGACTTCCTCTATGTTATTCACGACTGCACATCTAGCACCTAGAACAGAGCCTGACAGTCGATACGTACTTGCTGTAAGAAGGAGGGAAGGAAGGAAGGCAGGCAGGCAGGAAGGAAGGCAGGCAGGAAGGAAGGAAGGCAGGAAGGAAGGCAGGAAGGAAGGGAGGCAGGAAGGAAGGAAGGCGGGAAGGGAGGAATCATTTGTATCCTGAAAGGGGACCCACCTCTCATTGGAATCACTGTTCACTGCAGTGTGCAGACAAGCATGAAATTACTGAATTGCAATTGACGACTCATTTTTCTGTGACCACACTTCCCTGCCCCCTTGCTCACCTGTGTGTGGTAGAGGCAGGCACTACAGGGGAATAACCAGTCGGAACTGGGGCAGCTAGCCTGGCCTCTCCATTTGGGGAGATGCAGGATTGAAATGAAATCTCCCTGCCTTCCCTGAATTATTTCCCTCCAGGCTTGGACTCAGTCACAGCCCTGCCTTCCACGTCTTTTTGACGGGACACCCCATAAAAACCACACTCCTTTGGGTCCAGGATAGCTTACGTGTTCCTTTCCCAAGTCAAGGTGTCCAGTTTATGACACTATGGTGTTTAATGCTGGATGTTGGGGAGCACCCCAGCAACGCGCCTGGTGCCTAGGTTTGGAGAAAAGTTCCAATCTGACGACAGCATTTCAGAGCACATGTGAGCATCATGAAATGCCAAAGCCCATCGGAAAGAGACAAGGACTCAGAGGAGCGCTCCAAGGACCAGCCACCCCAAATTGGGAGAACAGCTGCCATGCAGGCTGCTCACCCCGTCTCTCTTGGTGATGCCCTACTGCTGTCCTGGGGTGTGGATTGTGGGGCCAGGACACTGTACAGGGCACTGGGAATAGGGAGGACAGGGTCTGCGTGTTTTGTCCCTTGTAAACCTTTGCAAAAATATCTCCTTTCTGCTCAGCACATTCGGTGACATCACCCCATCCCTGATGCCTCCCGCAAAGCGGGGCCAGTAAAATCGTTGACGATTCTGTGAACCAGATCTTCTCTGTTCTGAACAGCTTCAGACTTCCAGGAGTCATGGTTGCTCCAAATGAGTCCTGGGGGGTGGTGCCCTGGTGGCGGCCCCAAGTGGTCCTACTTCTAGATATCCTCATCTATTTAACCCGCTCCACGCCCCTCATGCCAGGACAGAGGTCATTTCGGCCTCCATCGTTGTGGAGGAGACCCTGGTGGGACCCACTTCCCATCTCTCTGAGGTGTGTGGCTGGGTTAGCATGCCTGGGCTTGGGGGTTAAGGTTTAGAGGAGGCTTCATCCTGCAAACCTCTCTCACACATGGAACACATTCTTTGCGGCTCCCAGAGAAAGACAGGCCCCTGTTCTGGGAGGGGATGTGCCCAGGAGTTGAGAGGAGAGCATGGTCCCGGGCTGGTACCTGATTCCAGACAGAAGCAGTACTCCAGGGAGCCCAGGGCGGCGGAGGTGTCACAGAAGATGGCGAAGCTCGTCAGAACAGTGCCCTCCTCCGGGGCAATGGCGCAGGTGGGCACCTCAGGGGGAGGCAGAGAGCTAACCACGTAAGTGTCCTCCCCATAGGCGTCCCCGGTCACTGCTAGGGAGTGAAGACAGAGGGTGCTTAGGGGGCTCTGGGGGTCACACAAACTCCACCAGGCTTCAGGATCACCCAGGGAGCTCGTTGAAAGATACGCAGATTCCCAGGCCCCCCTGGACCCAGAGCCTCAGACCTCTCTGGAGATTCTGGGGCAGGACCCAGAAACCTACATTTCTAACAACTCCCCCAGTGCAGGGCCTCCCAGGGTCTCACTCTGAGACATTGGGCAGAGACAGAGAAACGGAATCAGACAGACCTGACCTTAAATTCAGTTCTGCCATTTACTAGTCATGTGACCTTGGACTTGACCTTTCTGAGAGTCAGCTCCTCATCTGCAAAACGGGGCTAATAATAACGGCTTCCTCCCACGACTTTGGTGAGGAGGGAGTATACTGGGAAACAACGGCTCGCTCGAGATTAGCCGGGTAGGAAGGGCCACAGCCAGGATCCGGAAACAGGCTGATCCCACCTCACGTCCACACTCTTCCCAGACCCCCACAGCAGCACATAGCGCCCCCAGTTAACCCACACCAACACCCCACACCACCTGATATAAGCACTTGGTTTTCCGAAAAGAGTGCATGCCTAGAAAAACTGGGCATAGAGAGAATTTTAATCAATTCAAACTAATTCCTTGGCCTAGACTTAATTCAGAAGGTTTGGGGAGAACCCAGGAGTGTGCATTTTAAACAAGAAGCCCAGGTTATCCTGGGTGCATGATCTGTGGGCCACTTCGAGAAATACTGAATCAAAGGAATTCATCCAAAAGAGAATCGTCACCCCCATTGTTTATCTTTTTGAGAGTCTGCATTTCCCTCTGCGCTGGGCTTGTTTTACGGGAGATGCGCTGCCTCGTCCGGGCAGGACACCCAGGCTGCACAACCCCAGAATAATCTGCTCTGTACCACTGGGGTTGTCCCATCCACCCTGCATAATACAATCTGGAGGCGGGCGTTCTCATTGCGCCCAGCTTACATGTGAGGAAACTGAAGCACAGAGAGGTTAGATCTCTTTGCCTAAAGTCTCCAGCTGGAAAGTGGTGGTGGTGGGCTTCATACCAGAGCCTGTGTACAGCCCCGACCCAACACTGATGTCCCGTGTTTCAGGGCTTCTGGGTTTGTCTTGGTTTACTCTCTGTGGCAGACAGAATCTGGGACAAGAGACTGAAGGGAGGCCTTCCTACCTGTGACTCGGATTCGGACGGTCGGGCCCCAGGTCTGCAGGAAGGAGCTATTCAGCAGCAGCGTGGAGGTGTCGCTCTGAAGGAGAGTTAAAGAACGCGGCCAAAATCCTTCAAGTCTGCAGGCTGCCGGTAGGGGCTCAGCCTGAAAAAGAGCACAGCCCAGAGCCCTGAGGCTGCAGCCGGGCTGCTGGACCTCAGCAGGGCATGGCTCCTGAGCCTCCGGATTTGCCTCTGATGGGTGGACAGCAGCACCACCTGCTTCCCCAAGGTCAGCCCAGACATCCACTCTCCAGCCTTGTTAGGATGCTTGTCCAAGCTCAGGTTCCCTAGGAGCAGAGCCTGAGAGGATTCCTGTGCTGGTCTTTTACTGAGGGAGGGCTCTCAAGGGCACCAGCAGGGGAAGGAGGGAAACAGAATGGGGCAGAGAATGAAACTGGGCAGAGAAGTGGTTCCAGGAGGCGACCAGCCTCAGCCTGATCCCACGGGAGCTCTGGAGCTTGAGCTGCACCACAGAAGCCGTCTCCCTCAGAGGCAAGAGGGCTAGGCTCTTAGCCCCCATGTCCATCAGTTATTGGCCAGCGGCCACTCCACAGCAGCCAGGGTGGGAGCATCAGCCTGGGAAGAGGGACTGGGCTGGGGCACCAATGGCATCTGCTGCAGCATTTGCCCATTGTTTTTGCTCCGTGCATCTGTGCTCTCTTCTGACCACGCCCTGGTTTTCCTCTGGGGAACGCCCCCACCCCAACTCCTACTACACGGGCTGTAAGTGGAGTTGACCCACCCCCAGCTCAGTCCTGGGCATGTGACACAGGTCTGGTCCATCAAAGTGGGAAGATGGTTCCATTTTGAGTGGTTGCCAGTGTTCTCACCTTCTCCTGTGGGGTGTCATCTAAATACCAGCTGAACCTGGCCTCTGGAGAGTCGTCCCCCATGGTGACCCTGAGTATGACATCTTCGCTGGCATTCACTGGCCCACAGTTCTTGTCACAGCTGAGAGGGAGACAGAGAACAGAGTGAGGAGGCTCACTCAGGCATCGTGGCCACCTGCCTGGTCTTCTGTCCGCTTCTTCTCTAGTCCTTTGAGAAGGTTGGAAAGGGCCTTTTTTCAAGTGAAAGTTGGAATAAAAGCAACCCCTGTCCCAGCCAAAATCGGGACATAGCCTTGGTCATGAAGATGGACTGATTAGTGCCTGATCGAATCTCCCTTCGTTCGCTGCGCAGGACAACCATGTGGAAATGCAGGAGGCCGAGACAGGACCCTGGGCTCGAATCCCGTCCCTGCCCCTTATGAATGGCCACCTGGCGCAAGTTACTTGAACTCTCTGAGCCTGTTTCCTCACCTGCAAAGTGAGGGGATAAGAGCTGACAACGTGTCTGATTCTTTCTAGTTCTAATAATAATAGGTGAATGCTGTGATTTACAGCATGCATGCCACAATTTATAAATGACTTCCGTTGCTACCAGCTTATTCACTGCTTACTGCAACCCTGTGAGTGTCGTGTCAGAATCCCCGTATCACAGACAGCAAACAGGCTCATGGAGCTTACGTGACTTGTGCCAGTTACGCCGCTCTCCAGTGGGGGCATGGAACACGAACCAACCTGTCTTGATCCGAGTCCCGGGCCTTCTCTATAACATCGTCCTCCCTCCCTCGAGCCAATAAGAGATCACTTTGGCTCCTGCTATGTGGCCAATCCATCCCCAAGTCCTTTCAGTTTTAACTTTATAACAGCTCTCGAATCTCCCTACTTCTGTCTTCAGGTCTATCCTAGTAAAGTGTGCCGGACATCCTCCATTTGCCCCTGCAGCCCACTCTCCATCAACTCTTTGTGGCTGTGTGCACCAAGAGACTGATGCTACAGACCGTGTCACCCAAGCTACCGCACCCTCTGGCTTCTGGTCGGGCCAGCCAATGGCAAGCACTGTTTGGGGACTGGAGAGTGAGAGGAGAGAGGCCGGAGTATTTATTCACCACCTCCCCTGCTCCTTACCTGATGCGCTGCAGTTGGCAGAGGTTGTGTTCCTCTAGTCAAGACCACAGCTCCTATTGGGGGGCTTCTCTCCCACAGCTGCAGCTACCAGGGGGCTCCAGGAACGCTGTCTCTGCTCTTACCTCTGCAGTCCTAAGAGGGATGGTAGCTTCCCCCTGTTGTCATCCTGCATCGTCATCCCTGGTTTGTTTCCTTATCCCTGCCCACATCTGAAAATAGACGCTTTATCCTGCTGTCATCAATTCCAGTCTGAGTGAGCCATCTGCCCCCTGCAGGGACCTGGCTGATAGACCAAGCTACCTGAGCTCACCTTGATTCCTGCAGGAGCCTAAGCAATCTCCTGAGCTCTCTCTTGCCCTCCTCCAGCCCGTTCTCTACCCTGCTACAGAGCATTTGAAGCAAGACGTGATCACGTTCCCAGCCCGCTTGAAACACTTGGATGGCTTTCCTGAACTCTTAGGATAAAGACCAAACTCCTGTCTTTGATATGACCTGCAAGGCCCTGCTGGAGCCAGACCCTGCCTACTCTTCCAATTTCTTCTTGCCCCTCTCTTGCTCCATGCTCTAGCCACACCATCCTCTTTCACTTCTAGATTATTCTACGCTCTCTCCCTTTGCCATTCTGTCCTCTCTCCAGCCCCCTTTTCCTGTCCAAGTTAGTTCCTCTTCCCTCTTCACATCTCTGCTGAGGAAAGCCTTTCTTGACCCCAAGTCAGGGAAGCTGTAAAAGTGTTCTCTTCCGTCATTCGTTTGTGCAGATCATCACTGACCACCAGGCAGTAACCCCTGTGAGAAGTGAGACTGGGTCTGGTCTTGCCCTCCCCTGAAAGCCCTGCCCCTAGGTCAGTGCCACTGGCTCTCAGTAGATGTTGGCCGAATGATGAATGAATGGTGACACTGCAGGAGTTTGCTCTTGCGCCCCACCTGACTCGAGGCCTGAGTTTCACGGGGGCAGACACATAGAGGCACTGCTCGTTCCATTTCTCCAGTTCCTGGCCTCTCCAGACAGCCAGATGCAGGGTGACAGCAGAGTCGGGCGGCGGCAGGCAGGACGGCGGAACCACCAACTCCCTCTGGTCTGTGCGGAGCAGCTTATTCTCAGCGCAGTCGCTCCACTGAGCCCAGCAACGCCCTGAGGAAGAGAGATGGGCAAGCACTGTTATCCATCCTGGAAATCTGAGCTTGACACATGTGGCTACCTCTGATTTGGGGTTTTTAGAAGGAAAGGGTCATGGGAAAAGAAAATTGGCTCCAAATAGAGATTTTGATTTTTAAAAAATTTCACTTGCAGGTTGCAGGAATGGTGCTGCAGAAGGATGCCCCTGGGACAATGACCTCCTCTGAGCAAACCTGCAGGACGTGTCGGCTTGTTTTGCATCAGTGACTTGCACTGACGAACACACAGGCACACAGCAGGAGAGGGGCCAGGAGGATCTACAGCCCCACCTGCGAGAGCGTCTGGGGCAGCTCCTTGTCCCTCGTGTAATTGTCACCCCACATGGAAGCGATTGTCCACAGCTGTATGTCCCCGTGGGGTACATGGGGACCTGAGGGTCTGTACCTGCAAGGCTGTATGTCGTCTCCCGCCTTATGATATCAGCTGGGTAAGTCTTCTCCCATCACCCCCCATATGACAGTCATTCACAGGACATGTCCAGGGGTCAGGTCATCAGCCCAGTCACCTAAACTCTGTATTTGTGTCCTCTACTAATTCAGATGACAGGAACTAATATTCGGTAGGATGTTCTGACCACTTAGCAATTAATATCAAAAGCCTTCAAGTTTTACGTGACTTTTGACCCAGTTGTTCCATTTCTAGAAATTTACTTATGAAAGTAACCACAGATGCAAATAAAGATTGAACTATAAAGCTGTGTGTTTATAAAGGCAAATAATTTGAAACAAATGTCCAAAAAGAGGGCACTGGTGAGTAAATGATCATACATGAAGTGTATCCTGCAGTGACTATGAAAATCGAGATGGAAAAGAAGATACCATGACACTAAAATATTAATATATCCATGCATGATATATTGTTCGACGACAAAGAAGGTAACGAAAGCAATAGGTGCGGTATGAATGACTTTCGTTTTATTTCTAAAACGATGTGTGTGTGGCTAGGATATACCTCTAAGAAAAGGAGGACAACCATTTCGAAAAAATGAGCACTAGTCCTGCCATCTTAGTTTGTCAGAAAACGCCTCATCCCTTCCTCCTTCTAGACTCTTCCTGGAGGTGAACCAAGGGCATAGAGGTGGGAGGGATCCATCCAAGAGGGGAGGAGTATTTTATCACTGACACTGTTTGGGTGATGATAAAAAAGCAGACTGACTTTTAGGCTCGACTTGTTGTTCTTAACTCTCTACAGATAACGCATCTCCTTGTCCCCGGCCTTCAGGGCCACCCCACCTTGGTTTGCCCCTGCTTCACCCTCCCCCTATTTCCATGGAATTTGTAATCTCTGGCACACACAAGGTACATACAATGTCAGGCATGACTAATGCCAGTGTGAAGGTTAAGGAAAAGAACAGTATCCATCACTTTGTGGTGACAAAGGAGAGTTCCAGAGTTCTAAGGTCACCTACCACATGACCACTGGAAGCGTAAATCCTGGTCACTGTCCGGCCAGCCCAGAGTCACAGTCGTGAAAGGATCCACGTACCGCCCAGGTTCCACATATACCTCCACATCCTCTTTATGTCTCTGCAGAAAAAGCAGCTGGCTGGTGAGACACCCTCCACAGTTGGCACCCCACCCACTGCCCCAGAGTGATCTGTGCCAAGGGTGGCCACAGTGCAAGGCGTGGAATGGAGACAGACCCTGTCTGATACACCTGGCTCCCCTCACGGGATGAATCACTGGGTAAATAATTTAGTCCAAGTGTGGGCTCAGTGCTAAGGTTCACCACGTGTTCAGCTGTATTAACAGAGCCTGCTCTGGGCCGGGCCCTGTGCTGGATGCCTAGAGACACAGGAATAGAGACCCAGCCCCTGCCCTTAAGTTTGCTAGGGCAGACAGACAAGGAAACCAATGATTCAAACACACAGTGCTAACTGCTACAACAGAGGGGCTCAGGGGTTGAGAAGTGGAAGAGGGAGGCAATAGGTTAAGATCTTCTGTTCTCCCGAGGGTTTGCTAGTGTCTGAATCCTGGGGTTGCTGTGGATCAAATGAGAGGAACTAGTGACATGTTTCCCCTTCTGTCTGGCACAGAGCTGCTACCTCTGCAAAGCAGACAGCCCATGTCAGGGCAAGCTTCCCCAGAGGATGGGACCCAGAGCGTTCAAGAAGGAGGAGGAGTGAGGGTGAGTTGGGCAACCATGGAGAGAGTGTGGATTCTAGGAAGAGGGATCGGTGGGAGTACACTGTGCTCCTGGAGTCAATTCTGGTAGGATCTGTTAAACTGCTCAGGCTCAGAGGCCTTGGCCTTGAATAATAGGAAGTTACAGCAGAATTCAGCCCTGAGTGGTCTCCCATGGCCTGATAATAAAACCCAAGTCCTCTTGCCTTCACACCTGAGACTCCATGTTGTCTGGCCTCTGTCTATCACTCTGTAATCTCCTACATCCTCCCCTTTCCCCCACAGGCATCAGAGCCTTCTCAACTACACACCAAGAAAGCTCTTGTTCTGCTTTCCAGCGAGGCTGATTGATTGCCTTATCTTCAGGTCTCCACTTAAATCTTGTCACCTCTGAAGAGGTCTTGTCTGATCACATTTGCTAAACCACCTTCTGTTAGTTGCTGTCACTGCAGTCTATTGGTTTTGGTTAGACACGTCACAATTCCTAATTATATGCTAGTTTGTTTGCTAGTCTCACCCACAAAGCTTCACGGAGCTTTGGGCCACATCTGTTTATTCACCATTGCATCCCCAGCCCCTAATACCAAGCCTTGAACACTACAGATGCACAATAAGTCTTTGTTATTGGATAAATGCATGCATGAGCAATGTCAACAGCAAGGAAGCAAAGACTTAGTCTTGCATAAAAACTAAAGAACCTGGGCCTGTTTTCTAATAGAAGCATTGACAGCTATAAATTTCACTCTAAGCATTGCCTTAGCTGCATCCCACAAATTTGGATAGATTGTATTGTCATTATCACTTAAGAAGTATTTTTTAAATTTCCCTTGTGATTTTTTTCTTTGACCCATTAGATTTTTTTTGAAGTGTGCTATTTAGTTGCCAAGATCTCTAAAGGATATCTACATATCACAGATAATTTATTATTGATTTATAACATAATGCTGTTGTGGTTACTGAACATGCTTTGTTTGATTTCAGTCCTTCTGGGTCTCTGCTATTAGCACCAAGAAGCCCGAACTCAAATCTAGAACAGAATGCTTGGACATCTTTTTCTTGTGAGGTTAAGTGTTTAAAAAAATACAGTTGGTCCTCGACTTACAATTTTTGGAATTTACGATGGTGCAAAAAGCAGTACACGTTCCGTAGAAACCATGCTTTAAGCTTTGAATTTTGATCTTTTCCCAGCCTAGCAATATGCAGTATGATACTCTCTCGTGATGCTGGGCAATGGCAGCGAGCCGCCAGCTCCCCCTCAGCCACGTGATCATGAGGGTAAAGAACCAATACACGTGCAACCATTCTGCACCCACACAACCATTCTGTTTTTCACTTTCAGTACAGTATTCAATAAATTACATGAGATATTCAACACATCATATTAATACTACATTATTACATATTATTACATTATTATAAAATAGGCTTTCTGTTAGATGATTTTGCCCAACTGTAGGCTAATGTAAGTGTTCTGAGCACGTTTACGGTAGGCTGGGCCAAGCAACGATGTTCAGTAGGCTGGGTGTATTAAATGCATTTTCTTTTTTTTTTTTTTTTTTTTTAAAGATTTTTTATTTTTTCCTTTTTCTCCCCAAAGCCCCCTGGTACATAGTTGTGTATTCTTCGTTGTGGGTTCTTCTAGTTGTGGCATGTGGGACGCTGCCTCAGCGTGGTCTGACGAGCAGTGCCATGTCCGCGCCCAGGATTCGAACCAACGGAACACTGGGCCGCCTGCAGCGGAGCGCGCGAACCCAACCACTCAGCCACGGGGCCAGCCCCTAAATGCATTTTCAACTCATGATATTTTCAACTTGCGATGGGTTTCTCCAGACATAACCCTATTGTAAATCAAGAAAGATCTATACTCACATTCTTTTCCACAGCCTTTGTTCCAGCTGGTTCTTGGAGACTGGAAGGAGCTGTGAACAGAGTGGGAATGGCTGTCAAACTTTGGTGGTGTTTACAAGGTTGCCAAAGGGCAGAGTCAGAGGGTATGCTGAGGATGCCCCGGGAGTATCTGCCTGTCTTTGGGAATGTTTCAGGGGAACATAGAAAACATTCGGGTCACAGGAAATGGGTCAAAACCAAAACCATCGTATTCACCACTAGGCTAAAGATGCCTGTTAGGTAGGTAAAAAAGAGCCAGGCAGCCGCCAAGGCAAATAATACACAAGATTTAGGGTCAGACATGCAGCTGTATGCATTACTGCTTGCTTACCAGTTGAGGGGGTGAGTGTGGAGCCCTGATTTGTAGCATTTGCTGATTTCCTTGGTGGAAATGTTGCTACCAACGTAGATTTCTAGCTACCAAGCTGACCTCACTGAATGTGGAGTGAGAAGAGGTGGGCACAACCAGCCCTGGCAGGGTGGTAGGAGCCAGCCAGCACACCATGGTTGTTTCTAGATCCTTTCATTGGCTTCCTACTGGCTGTGTGAACCTGGGAAAGTTAGTTATTCTTTCTGAGTCTTAGGTTCCTCATCCATAAGGCAGTCCCTATTTCTCAAGGCTCCAGGAGGAGGAAATACTGTACTGTACATATCATTGCTGTGTAATCTATACATCTGTACAGAATGTTAGTGTGCCAAGTTAAAAAGATGGACAACCTACTCTCAACTGATATGCTCTGAAGATATTGAAATGCGAATGTGATTAATGTCTACTTAAAGAGTGATGATTAAGATAGAAACGTAGGGTTATTCCATGTGACTCACCAGGCCCCAGTGCATTGGCTATTTTAAGATCTGGATACTACTGATGTTTAAAAACTTCTCTCCTGGTGAATGCTCATTCTCACAACTAAAACTTTGAAGGTCTATAAAATTATGCAAAACAAAGCTAAGATGCCAGACACGGAGGCCTTTCTTAACCTGAAGAAGGAAGATGGTGCAACACGCCCAGATGAAGAAATCAAGAGAAACAGTGGCTACCTGATCCTGCCGTGAATAGCGGAGTTACTTTTGAAAAGCCAATTTATCTGTCTAGGCCTCAAATTCCCGACATGGAAAGGAAGGGCTGCAGACAGTAGAATGGACATCTGATGGTTTTCTTCCCCTGTCCAGGCATCCATGCCCCCTTCTTTTGATAGCAGCACCTACAGGTGATGCTGTCACTGGGTAGCTTTCCCTCCCCACTCTCAGTCCTCGTTTTGGGTGAAGCTGACCCTACATCATGTTCCGGGGTTGACTTGTGATCCTGGTCTGCCCAAACTGAGTACCGCTTCTCCCTGGTCTCAGCAGCAGGTCCAGGAGAGAACATGAACCGAGCTTGGACCAGTAAAAGGCAGCCTCAAGACTTTTGCTGGAAATATCAACAAAGAGGTGCTCTTTCTCCTCTGGGGTTGAGGACTGCAGTCTGGGGCCATCGTTCTATCTCTTGGGAAGAAGGAAGCAGAATGAAGCCAACATAGAACCGAGAGATGGAGAGGGGCAGCTTTCTGAAGACATTGAGTCTCCGGATACAGCAGTACCTAAACCCTGGACTTTTCATTTTCTGAGTTGATAAAATTTCCTTTTGACTTGAGCCAGTTTGAACTGCTTTTCTGTCCCGTGCTGCTCGAAGAGTCCTGGTAAATACATCCAAGGCAAACTTTGAGACTGTTGGCTCAGTTACTGTTGGCTGCCTACCAACAGCCAATACCTTGCCCTTCCTCTTGGCTATCAGAATACACCTTCTCCCACAAAGCCTGAAAATGCTGGGTACCTGCTTTCCAGCATCCCTTACAGCTGGGGCACCTGACCCTGGCTGATGACATCTGAGGGGAAGATTGCTGAGGACTAGTGGGAAAGATTTTCCCCCTAATAAAAAAAGGTGCACAGGAGGAAATGGGCTTCTGCTGCTGCCAAATAATGCTGGGTTGACATGTGATGTCTGGAACTGCAGCAACCAGTTTGATTGCATGAGATGCAAACCTAAGGACAAAGCAAAGACTCTGAGGATGGGACAGCAGAGCAACAGACTGAGCCTGGGTCCTTGCTGGTGACACTGAGCCACTGAACCAACCCTGGAACTACTTATCTAACTAACTTCTTAGTATGCGAGATAATAAGACGAACTTAAAGCCACTTATGTTGGGCTTTCTGTTACTTGCAGCCTAAAGCATCGTAACTAATACAAACTCTTTTGTCTGAGAATTCTGTATCAATGGTTGAATGTTTTACTGCATACATCCTTGCATTTTTAGAGTAACCAGAGAATTCTTAACATCTGTAGAACAAGATAAGTGTCCAGAGCTCTGTTTTGAGGGGCACCTCACTAGACCCCAAGCAAGTGCAATGCCCTAGACTCCTGGTCACAAGTTTTATCCCCCCTTGCACGCATCCTTGCCTGTGACAGTGATGCTTCCGATTTCCAAACTCAAGTTTGAGAGGGCATTCCTCACCAGCACGGTGACCAGAAAGGTGCCTGCAATGCAAAAGGTGGAGAATGATGGGTGTTGTAATGAACTGTTTAACTTGTGCAGCACCAACTCTTCCAGCTTGTGCTTCTCGGTCCCCTTATGGCAGCATCTGATTTTGCATCCTCTGAGCATCTAATGAACACCTGTTGTGTGGCAGGCATGGCGCAAGGCTCTGGGGACACAGAGAAGGAAGAAACATGGTCCTTGTCCTCAGGGCCCTAAGATCTAGTAGATATGGAGGACACTGAGTGCCAAACCAGGGTAGAGGCAGCACGGGGGCATTGTGGGCACGGGGTGGGGCGGTCACTTCAACCTCAGGGGAGGAGGAAATGGTTCCTGGGGTGGGGCGGGAGCTGGAGGTAAAGCTCAAAGGATGAGTCGTGCTCATGAGTCAGATTAGAGAGGGGCTTACAGCAGAGGGGAAGATGAGACAGGATTTTAAAAGGGTCGGGAGAGGGGCCAGGGGAGAGAAGGATTTGTAAGAAGGTATGGAGAGAGCTGCTAAGACATGTGTATCCCGCCCCTCCTGCCTCATGGGGAAGGGGTGACGGGTGCTACCTTCCTCTCTTCTCTAGCCTAGAAAGATGGATTCTTTGAGGTTGGGGACCCCCATGGACAGGTGCCTTACTCATGCACTTGAAGGAATGGTCTGTGACCCATGAGCTGGGGCAGGGTGGAGGGTGGGCAGTGGAGGGGTGGATGGATTAAAGGGCGGCATTTCTACTTTTGGGAAGTAACTATGGTCAGCTGGTAGCAGCCAAGGAACGGATAAGAATTTTCTATGGACCAGATGTTTTCCTTGGGGAGAGGGGGTGCTGACGCGGGTAGAGAGAGTGACCCTGTTGGTGACCCGGGAGAAGCAGCAGCTGGGCGGATGTGGCCAGCTGAAGAAGAGGCATCACCCCATCCTGGGAGCTGGGGTCCCGGGGGCCAGCAGGGGCCCTCAGGAGCCCTTAGACGCTCCTACAAGAGGCAGCTGCAAACATCTGCTGGGCCCCGAGAGCAAGGCCAGCCAGGACTGGGCCAGGCCACCAGGTGAGAGGCTTCCTGTCCGACCTGGCTCCCTTTCCTTCCTCCTTACCCCCTTCATCCCTGGAGTCATCCAAATCTGTTTTTCTTGTGAGAAGACTGTTCATTATCTAAGAGTGAGCCAAAAAATCACAAGGTGTGCAGAGATTTTATCCATTATCCCCTCCTGAGTAGCTTTTATAGGAGACCCAAAATGATTGCATTTGAATTATAGCCTATGTATTGTGTGTATTTTCCATTGTCGTTCCATTTCATTTCTAGATTCTTCCTGTTCCAAGCTGGACCCTTGGTAACTGGCAAAGTTGCCGCATTTTTCTTCTTGAATGTATTGTCCTTTCTGCTCTCTCTTTTGCTACATCCCTTGCTGAGGGCATGGTAGCCCCGCACCTGTTCCACATTAGCCCCTTTCTTGCTCATCTCTGAGATCCAGGGCTGGGGACCCTGGGGGCAGAATCCTGGGTGGGCTGGAGACTCTGTAACCCTCACCACATTCCTGCCTGCTGACCTCACCATACTGCCCTCAAGAATTCTCTGTTCTCTCCAGATTAGGTGCAAGTGTCTGCTGTGGCCTCCTCCCCCTGGCTGGTGCCAGCCAGTCTGCTGCCCTGTCTCTGTTCCAGCCAGCATCACAACACTTCCCCTCTCTCCCACCCTTCAGTTATTATCTCCTCTCCTCCCAGGAGACTGGAGGCGATTGGATTGCAGTTTCCCAAACCCCACTCTCCTCTAGAAATGATGGAAGAAATCTGAATACTCCTGCTCTCTTCCAGGGGATCTCAATGTGGGGGCGGGGGGGGGATCATTTTACTCCCCAGGGAACAATTGGCAAAGTCTGGAGACATTTTTAGTTGTCACGACTTAGGGGGCGGGTGCTACTGGCATCTAGTGGGCAGAAGCCAGGGATGCTGCTAGACATCCTAAAGCACGCAGGACAGCCCCTCAAAACAAAGAATTATCCAGTCCCAAATGTCAGAAGCGCCAAAGTTGAGAACCCCTGTGACTGTAAACTCCCTGAGGGCGGATAATATCTGTCTCTTCTTTATTTTGTGACCCAGGCTGGGTGCTGTCAACCATGTTTGTGTCCAGGACACACTGAAAACTGGCTGGCAGGACCCTGGACACCAAATCAGGAAGGGAAGAGGAGGTTTGGAAGGCAAGCCACCAAGCCTAAGTACCTTCCTGAGGAACTGCCACGTGGTAAATCCCAGACGGCCCCCCGAGGCTCTCTTCCTCCTGGGAGAAGGTTGCATTGAGTCCTGCCACCTCAAAGGTCAGCCCCTCTGGGATGCCATGAGCTACTGAGACGTTGACTAGTAGGTCCTGTCCAAGCTCTAAGAGGTCAGAAGCCCAGGAGGCCCGAAGCCCCAAAAGAGGCTCCATGAAGTGGACCGTGATGTTTCTGGAGGGTGCAGAGGTGATGATGCTGCTGGCGGCTTCGATCTCCAGGTGGTGGATCCCTGGGCCCATCCGTTGCTGCACTGCTCTTTCCAGGGTCAGATTGTGGGGGAGCGGGCCCCACCGCACGCTGGACTCAGCCAGGGTTGTGTTACCTGACAGCACAGTGTAAGTCACCTCTGTTCCTGGGAGGTCGGGAGGGGGTAAGAAACGTTTAAGAATGTCAGTAACAACCATGCAGTTGATTCTACTGAGATAGTTTAGACTCAAGCTCTGAAGTCAGATTCCTGATATAGACATGGATATGGTTACAGATATAAAGACATTCGTTTTCATAACTCTGTGTGGTCATGGATGATAACTAGACTTCTTGTGGTGATCATTTCACAATGTATACAAATACTGAATCATTATGTTGTACACTTGAAACTAATATAACATGTCAATTATATCTCAATTAAAAATAAATAAATAAAGACATATATAAGGATATACCGCACCCCCAAATATGATGGTGATTATTTCTGAGTATTGGATTAATGAGTGATTTCCCCTTTGGGGTCCTCTCTGCTCATCTAAATGTTCTAATTTATTTATACTATGCATGTGTTACTCATAAACTTAAAAGTTTGTAATAAAACTGTTAGAACATTTTGTTGACAGGGATATCCTTGGAGGGAGGAAGGCATCTCTTCCTTCCTTCAGATGCTGAAAAGGGAGCATCTCTGAGGGATGTGGCTGATTTTTATGTATGACGATTGGCCTTAAGTCTTGTCTTAAGCAGGAGCAGATGAGCCCATTTCCTTTCACCTCCGTGGCTGACTGCCTGAGACCCTGCCCAACAGGAGGGCGTAGCCTGTTCACGTTAAGGTGAGCCTTCCTTACAGTTTGGGGCTGGTTGTCCCAGCTGGATGCTAACTATTGTGGTTGACTCTTAAAATCTGATTTCAACCATCAAATTAGGATTTTTCCAATAGAACCCAAGCTAGTCTAGCTCTTGTTTGAGTGAGAAGGTGATGATGATGATGATGATGATGATGATGATGATAAAGACAATGATGATGATGATGATGTTGATGGTGATGATGATGTTGATGATAATATAAGCCCTCTGAGAGTAGGAACCTTGACTTTCATGTTTATTGCTACCTCCCCCTACACCTGGCAAAAAGTAGGCACTCAATTATATTTGTAGGATGAAAAAAAATGAGGAAGTTTGAAGTGAGATAAGTCTCCCCAGGTGCACATAGCACCCGCCTTCAGCCAACAAGCGCACCAGAACAGAAAGGAGCCCCAAGCACTGTGTTGAAAACCCCGTGATTTTCATCCATTAATTCACTGCTATAAGTGAGGCTCTAGGTGGTGTGAGGTCAGACTGAGTCATGTCCTCACCTCTGCAGCTCGGGTCACCTCCACAGCTCCGCGCCACACGGTTTACATCAATAGGCTTCCGTCCAGATCTCAAACTGGACCTGTGCCTTGAGGAAAGATGCTACCTTAGGTGAAGATGGGTCTTAGTTGGGAGGGTCTCTATTGAGAGAAGGGGTGATGTTTCAAATATTTAACAACTGGAACTTCCTGGGCACCAAGTAGGATGGATGGTCTGATAAATCAGCATAGACACTGTGACCAATCAGAATGGACACTGTGACCAATCAGAATGGGTGCTGTGACCAATCAGAACGGACACTGCAACCAATCAGAATGGACGTTGTGACCAGTGAGAAATGTTGCTACGACCAGTCAGAATAGGTGCCATGGCCAATCAGAATGAACACTTCGGCCAATCAAAATGGACATGATGACCAATCAGAATGGCCTCTGATACCAATCAGAAAAGAAACTGTGACCAACCAGACTGGACACCAGCCATAAGGGCTGCTGTGGGTACCAGTGTGAGCAGCTGAATCAGCCCTGACTGGGGGCAACATAATTGTGCCTCGCTAGTGAATGCTGGCTGCGCTGAGATGGGCTCAGACCCAGCTGGCAGCACTCCCAGTCCTATTGCAATTCTCCCAGTAGGGAGTGGCTCAGAAGTTCAATTCTTGCCATGGGATGATGGGCATGCCAAGAAGGGCCTTTGGAAGGCTGGGAGCTCTCACTAGCTCACCAGCCTTGTGACTTTGGGCAGATTTCTGAATCTTCCCTCCCTTTCTTCATTTGCAAAATGGAGATAAGAATAGTATGTACTGGGTGGGCTAGGAGACATAAAGTACTTAGACCCGTTCCTGGCAGACAGTAGGCACTAAATAAATGAATAGCTAAAAAACCAACTCAACAAGTGATTGCTGTCAGTAGTTATGAAAGCCTGGGAGTCGGATGAATAGATATGGGAGGTTGCCCTGCCTTGACCATCCACACACTCACCTCCATCGAGCACCACCTGAATCCACAGAGGGTCCCCGAAGGCGACCTGGCAGAGAAGGCTGGCTCCTGACTCAGACAGGCCAGAGCACCCAGTCACACTGAGCTTCTCCATCTTGTCCCACACTGTCACTTGCTTCTGGGCCGTCACGTGCCACTCGCTGGTGGTGCACTCAGCAAACACGGTGAAGTCCCCGGGGGCTGTGAACTGGTGGATCACATGGCTGGACAAACTGCCGGCGAAGGTCAGAAACGTTACCAGTGTCGGGGACACGCAAACACACGCATTTACAGGTGCGTGCACGCATGCACTCACCCACCTCACACCTCCCCTGCTCTGCAAAGATAAGAAGATGAAGGAAAAGATGCTACACAACTAAGCTCTCCGTATTTACAAAGTTACATCGAGATGCCCGGAATGGGTGAGAGAGGAGGAAATGGCTCTGACTAACCACGGAGTCGAAAACTTGTCTACAAGTCCCTTTTCTGCCACTTGCCCCCTCTGTGGTTCATGTAAACCCCCTCTCTGGGCTTTCTTCTTCATCTGTAAAATACTATGCGCACCCTACCTTTCTGAGCCTTAGTTTCCCCATCTGTCAAATGGGATCAGATTCCAAACATATCAAAATTATGGGTATGTTTTGCTTCTCATTTTCCTAAGGGGACTAATTAAAATCTCTAACGTGGCCTGCAAAGATCCTCATGACCTCCCCCTCCTGACCTCTCCCCACCTCCTACCACGCTCCGCTCCTCTAACTATGCTGCTCACTCACACTTCTTTTCGGTTTCTAGAACTTGCCACCTCTTGCCCGCCTCAAGGCCTACAAGCGTGCTGTTCCTTGCTGGGGAGGCTCCTGCCTGTCTCTTGGCTCTTCCTCATGCTTCTCCTTCGGTTCTCAGCTTAAACGTCACCTCCCCAGCGAAGCCTTCCTTAGGTTCTCTTTATAACCGCCGTAGCTTCGCTGCCTCTCCTCGGTGACATTAATCCCTTTTGTGCTTATTCACTGTCACCCTTCCCTGCCAGGCTGTCAGCACAGACAGTGTCTGTCTAGTTCTCTGTTATATGCCTGGCACCTAGCACAGAGCCTGGCACATAGCAGATGCTTGAGAAATAGTTTACAAATGAACATATTCATGAAAAAGCTTGGAAAACAGTAATTTGACTCTTGGTGCTGACCAGATAGAGTCAGCCCACTGCAGCCTATGTAAAAAGGAACTACTTGAAGACTCTGAAAAGTAAACAAGAGCAGGCAGATTGGGGAGGAAAGTCAGAACTTTAAGAATCACCCATAAAGATGAGAGTTTCCTATTTTATTTCTGGTTTTTGATCTCCTTTATCTCTTGGCTTTGTCTCAAGTATAGCCTGAGTCATGGAACTGCACAGTGAGTGAAGAAACAAAAACCCCAAGAGAAATCTCCTCTGTTTAGCCAGAGGACCAGGAAAACAGACATAGTTTCTTTGTTTTGTGTGGTTTCTCTTTTTTCTCTCCTGGCCCTGCCCCAGGCCGTCTGCTCTCTTGGAGCTGTGTTGAGTGGGGTGATGCAGACACCAAAATCTCTAAGAGAAAACTGACATTTCTATTAGGGGGAACCATGAAAAAGGGCCTAGGAGAGCTGGCGATTGTGGGGAAGATCCTGAAAAGGACAGATCTAGAGAAGAGGATCTCCCAATTCAGTGTGGGACCCAGCATAAATCATGAGCTCACCAAGAAACTACACATGTGCAGAGTAGACCCGAAGAAGCATAGCAAAGGTTTTGTGAACTCAACTACAACATAAACCACCAGCCGAGTGGCACACGAATAGGGCAGACCCAAACGTTTGGCTGTGAAGACTGAGCTGATCTGGGAACCACTGCTCACAGAAGGCAAGTTGGAGTGTGTGGTCTGAATCTAACTGGGTCGGTTGCTTGCTAAAGCTAAGCAAACAAACAATCCACATTTTCCAGAGAATTTTAACAGGACCCAGAGTCTCAGAACTCAGTATTCAAAATGTCCAGAATACAATCCAGAATTAGTTGATAAACAAAGAACCAGGGAAATGTGACCAAATTTCAAGGGAAAACATAATCAATAGATGCGAGCCTTGAGATGACTCAGATGTTGGAATTACCAGACAAAGACTTTAAATCAGCTATGATACCCATGCCCCAGGAGGTAAAAGGAAACCCTCTTGAGTGGAGAGATAGACATTCTCAGCAGAGAAACAATAAAAAAAAATAAAAGAATGGAAATGTTTGAAATTAAAAACAATATCTGAAATAAAAAATTCACAGGATGAGTGCAATAGCAGAATAGAGATGAGAGAGGAAAAAGTCAGTGAACTTGAAGACATAGCAAGAGAAATTATCCAATCTAAAGGACAAAGAGAAAAAAACATTAAATTTTTAAAAATGAGCAAAGGGTCTGCAATCTGTGTAACAATATCAAAAGGTAAAACATTTGTGTCATTGGAGCACCAGAGAGGAGAAAGAAATTGGTGTAGAAAAATGTATTTGAAGACATAACGGCTGAAAATATCCCAAATTTGGCAAAACACAACTTTAAAGATCCAAGAAGTTCCACAAGCCCCCAAAAGGAAAAAATTTAAAGAGAAACATACACACACATATAATAATCAAACTGCCGAAAATCAAAGATAAAGAAAAACTCTTGAAATCAGCCTCAAAAAAATGACTCATATCTAGAGAAAATGGTGATTTGTGTAGGTTTCTCCTCAGAAACCATGGGAGGTCAGAAGACAGTGAACGACATCTTTAAAGCTTTGAAAGAAAAGAACTGTCCATACACAATTCTATACCCAGCAAAAATATCTTCCAGGAGTTAAAGCAAAATAAGGGCATTCTTAGGAATAAAGAAATTCTCTAAGAATTTGTTGCCAGAAAAATCTACTCCAAAAGAATTGCTGAAGGAAATTTTTCCAGCTGAAGGGAAATGATCAGAGGGAAACCTGGAACTTCAGGAATGAAAAGAGTGTACAAGAAATGGTAAATATCCTGGCAAATGTGTAGACTATTTTCCTCCTCTTAAGTTCTTTAAAAGATGTGTGATTGTTGAAAGGGTTTTTCAATGTATGTAGATGTCCTACATATGACAATTCTAACACAAAGGAGGGCAGGCAAAGGGACCTATATGCCAGTAAGTCTTCAACATTTTACACGAAGTGGTAAATATTAACTCTAAGTAGACTGTGAAAGGCTAGGTATGTATATTGTAATCCCTAAAGCAACTACTAAGAAAGTAATACAAAGAGACATAACAAATAAAGCCACTATATCAGTTAAAATGGAATACTAAAAATATTCAAAAGAATCCAAAAGAAGGCAAGGAGAGAGAGGAACAGAGGGGACATAAACAGAGAGGGCAAACAGAAAACAAATAACAAAACAGTACGTAAATCTAACTATATCAATAATTACATGAATTGTAAATTGTCTAACCACACCAATTATTGAGCCAGATTGGAAATTAAAGAAACAAGACTTGCCCATACCTGTCCACACGAGGTTCACTCTGAATATAATGATATAGATAGGTTAGAAGTAAAAGGATGGAAGAAAGATAGACACACCAGCAAACATTAATCAAAAGCCTGCTGGAGTGGCTGTTATTAATACCAGACCATGCAGATTTCAGAACAAGAAAATGCTAACTCTTTATAGAAATGTGAAATATGGTTTTGAATAGCAAAATCCAGCCTGTTTTTCAGTGATGTGTCTGAAAGAAGCGGTTTATTCCGTTCTCTGAACTTTGGTGCCAACGGAAATCGCCCAGGACTAAAAAAGCAGAGAAATGGATTTTTCCTGATTTCTCTGCCAGTGATCTCACCCAAGGGAGAAGACTGCAAAGTGGTTTTGGAAACTGCTGCCAGCAAAGGGAAGATCTGCTCAGAGTACAAAGGGATGGAAACAACTTCAAAAATTGTTTTGTGATCCTATGACCCAGCAATTCCACTCCTGGGCATAAACCCAACAGAAATGTATACAGATGTGCACCAAAAGACGCGTACTAGATGATGACCACGCTGCACAATTCGCAATAGCCCAATGGGAGACCTCTCCAATGCCTATCAACACTAGAACGGACCAAAGTGAGGTATATTCACACAATAGAAGATTATACAGCAACGAGAAAAACGAAATCACAATTATAGACAAAAGTATGGATAAATCTAAAAGACATTATTGAGCAGAATTCAAACACAAAAGTATATATACTTTAAGATTCCATTTATATGAGTTTCAAACACAGGTCATACTAATTGATGATACTAGAAATCAGTATCCTTGGGGGGCACTGAAGGATTTCTAGGGTATTGGCTGTATTTTGTTTCTTGATCTGGGTGCTGGTTACATGGATGTGTTCATTGTGTAAAAATTAACTGAGCTGTATCTTTTTGTGCACCTTTCTCTATGTATATTATTCTTCAATAAAAAGCTTAAAAATTTGGGGCTGGCCTGGTGGCATAGTTGTTGAGTTTGTGTGCTCCGCTTTGGTGGCTGGGGTTCACAGGTTCAGATCCTGGGCATGGACCTACACACCGTTCATCAAGCTATGCTGTGGGGTGTCCCACATACAAAATGGAGGAGGATTGTCACAGATGTTAGCTCAGTGATAGTCTTCCTCAAGCAAAAAGAGGAAAGCTGGCAACAGATGTTAGCTCAGGGCCAATCTTCCTCACCAAAAAAAAAAAAAATTAAAAAGTAGTTCAAGACCCTGTCATTCACTAATTTGTACACATTGCTTTGATATTTGACATTAATGGGATGCAACTTTTCTTTAAAAAGAAAGAAAGTGGAGAAGAAAGCTCATGTTTTGGGTCTTTGTTGATAACATCCTATTGTTAAGAACACTGTAGTCTGTGTCATTTTGCTTCTGTTGCTCACAAGTCACCAGCCATCTTGGTGGATGAGGCTGTCTGACCAAATCGGGCAGTGTGGTGGGCTGGAAAGAGTAAGAAACTGGAAAAGAGATCTCCTAGGGCTCCGTCAGTTACCTGCGTAATGCAGTGACCCAATTAACCTCTCTGAGCCTCTGTGCCCTTGTCCATAAAATGAGGTGAGAGCTGTTCCTGGCTGGGTCGTTGTAAGGTCTAAATGAGCCCATGGCTGAGTAAGTATCTGGCATGTAATAGACTCAAAGATTGTAGCTTTTTGTATAATAGGATGACATTTATGCCACTTACCTATTAAAGTAAAAGAATTGTATACTTTTATGTAATATTAATCCAATAGTAACAATTACCCATTGTTTAGAATTAACTCTGCCTCAGTTATTTTCTTCTTGGTAGCCCATTTTTTGTTAAAATTACCCAGTAAGTATTAGTAACACTCGCAATAATATTAACAATCACAGATCAAGTAACTCTTTGGTCTAAAGATTCTTCTGTATCCTCTGTAGCGGATGCTGTGGCGCGTCACCCAGATTCTACCCTTTAAGACAGCGGTGTGCACTACCCCAGCACCCGGCTGGTGGCTGAGTCCACCTCCAGGAATTCCCCTTAGCCAAAAGGAGCTACTTCCTCCAAGGCGACATCCCCTCCCCAGAGACGTCCTGCATCCGATGGCTGCTCATTCTCGGGGTACAGAGGTCTCCCTCTTTTGCCTCAATTCAAGACCGGTCCCAGCTCCGGAGCTCTCTGTGGGGATTGGTGGCACCTGTGTGGCTACTGCCTCCCAGTCCAGCTTCTCCTGCCCCAGCTCAGTTCTGCCCAGTACACCTGCTGCATCCCTGAATCAGAGCCTGTTTCCTGGTACCCAACCTGCATACTCTCCCCAAAACAGTCTCTTTAAACCGGCTGGCATCAAAGGCTCTTCATCACCTGACCCCTTTGAGTTTTCCTGCACCATCTTTCGTTTTTCCCACATACCCCTGAACGCCTGGTGTAATGAGGTGCTCACAGGTACCCAAGGATGCCACACCCCTCTCCATCCATGACTTTCCTTTCTCTAGAGCCACTGCTCCTGCCTCATATTTCTGGCTCCTGGGAAGAACTTCAGCTCTAAAGTCCTTTCTGACCATCACCTTCTACAGAGTTCTATCCTCTGCACCTCCCACCTGCCTGTGTACATCTAAGTCACTCTGAGGCTTGTGTTATCTTGTGAATTATTGATGTCCAGGGAATATCTTTGCATGCACTTTTCTCTGCATATATTTTGCGTCAATGAAAAGTTTAAAAGTTAGTTCAAGACTCTGTCACTCACTGATTTGTACACACTGCTTTGATATTTGACGTGAACTGGATGCCACTTAATGGCATGGGAAGTTGGTCCCCCCCAACATTCAAGAATGACAGTAATCCCTGGATCAGTCAGTAGGTGGCGCTGAGTTACCCAACGCCGGACTTGGACAAATTCCACCTTATGCAAAGTGTTCCATAAGGCAGATAAAACAATTTCAGAAACGTAGAAAGTTTTCCACGGCAAAAAGAAACGAAACAGCCCTCCATGAAAATGAACGCAAGACATGGGGAGTGCAAGGCGAGAAGGAGCTTCTAAAGGAGAAATCCTTTGGCTTGTCTCCCCCATCAGCTTATGTGAGGTGTCTACCATGGAGATGGGGCATCGATTTTGGTCTTAGCCTAAAGAAGAGTTAAGCAAAAGTAGGATTCTGTACAAACACGTAAAAGAAGAGCACAGTGACATCCACACAAAGTATGTGACTTCTGTATACTTAAATTTCATGCCATTTTTCCTATTGTAAATTGAGTGCTGAGGCTGCTAGTGCTGATAAGAAAGCATCAGAAATATATCTCCCAATGCTGGTAAAAATGATATAAGAAGGTGGGTAGATAGTTTCAAGGTCCTACAAGTCTTTAAAGAGATGAAATTGAATTATTTGGGTGGGGTGACGGTAGACAGTGTCAGCATCTATTTCTTTTGAAAGAGAAAAAAAAAATGCCAGTGGCTTTTGCTTATAGCTAATGCCCGGAAGGACTGAATATGTAAAGCATTGCTTATTGTGGTCTCTCTTAGATTATGAAAAAATGTAATCACAGAGAATTCCAGGGAGTAATATGGCAAACACCCTTTGAATCACATCCAGAGTTGACAAATATTTGCATTTTATCCCATTTGCTCCAGTTTTTAACTACTGTTTGTTTATTACTGGAAAATCCTTGTATAACCAAAGGTCTCAGCAGGGCTACAGACAGTCAATTTTGACTTACGCTAAATTCAAGTTGTATAAAATTTTAGGGCTGAAAGATTGTGTACTGTAGCATTTGTTGTTTTATTGGTGAAATGGTAGCAAATGGGAAGAAATCTACAGAACAATGCCATAGGTATCTATACCACTTACACATTTTTTCCCCCAAAGCATCTTCACATGTGATTTCTCGCTTTACTCCATGGAACGATCAAGGCAGCCATCAATATAAATGTGACGGGGAAGGAGAGCGAAACCCAGGGCCAGGGCTTGTCTTGGGGTCTCACACCACGTTAGCAAAGTCTGGGACCAGAACCCCAGCCTCTGCATGTCATGGCCTGAGACCTCCGAGGACTGCTGAGTCTGAGACCTACCCTCTCTAGATCAGATCCAGGCTGTGGGCAGAGCTGGCCCCTGTTTGCCCCACCCCACCCAGGGCTTCTGGGAATGCCAGGCACCCACGGGGCTGGATTCAGAAGCTCCAGCTCGCATAGGGTAGAACCAGAGATGTTTTGGGCTTAGGAGAGGGGCTTGTGGGCCTCCGTGATTCCCCTGGGCATCCGTGTTGAATGGGGTCTCCCTGTATCTCCCAGGATCCGAAGATTCTGGAAGAGTCGGAGGCGGCCCTCCCACTGGGGCACCCAGCAGGGCAGAATGGGGCTTACCCCAGGTCCAGGTAGGACTTTGAAATGTTATGAATCGGGCTCAGCTGCCTCAGGTTGGGGAGGTACTATTCCCTGGGGGATGCAGAGGACGGTGCCCTCAGGCCCCAAGGCTGCACGCTGTGCTCTCTACGGAGCCTGAGAGCCTGAGCTTGATTCCAGACTGTCCTGGTTTGCATCCCCTCGCTGCCACTCGCTAGCCGTGTAGCTTGGGCAACGCTACTGTACCGCTCTAAGCCTGAATTACTTTGTCTGTGAAAACAAGATGATAATTCTCTAGTTCAGCACCATTCAATAGAGATACAATGTGAGCCATATGTGTAATTTTAAACTTTCTAATAGTCACTTTGAAAAAAGTAAGAAGAAATGGGTGAAATTAATTTTAATAATTTATTTCCTTTAACCAAATATATTTAAATACTATCATTTCAATGTGCAATCAATATAAAAAAGTCGTTAGTGAGATATTTTACATTCTTTTTGGGGGGAAGGGACTAAGTCTTCAAAACCCCATGTGTATTTACATTTACAGCATCTCTCAATGGAGACCAGCGCATTTCAAGTGCTCAGTAGCTCATGTGGCGAGCAGCTGTTATGTTAGACAGCACGGCCCTGGCTCATAGGGCTGCTGTAAGGATTAAATGAGATCATGTGTGAGAACTACTTGGCTTGACTATTTATTAATATTGCTACTATTGTTTTTATTATCCTTACCGACAGAAAGCATTCCCACACACAGGTGAGCATCTTCGTCACCCCATTACAGACTCCTTGGACCATGACCCAAGAGAGATTCTAGGCAGAGTCAAGCCAAAAGGACCCAGCTCCCCGTGACTGTGGGTGTGGCCTCCGTAAGGAGAAAACCCGTGAGCCCCAGTTCCTCCCATTCCCGGGTATATGCCTGTCTGTGCTGTGGCTCTGCCTCTCCTTCCGTCAACAGGTGGCGTCTATTTCTCCACATGTTGATTCTGGGATTGGAACTTGCTTTGGCCGACGGGACATTAGAAAATGTGACACAAGCAGAGATTTCAAAAATGCTCACACACTGGGCTATGCTCTCACTCACTGCCAGAAACCCTTTTGCCACCGTGCGAAGGAGCCTAGGCCAGCCTGTTGGGTGATGAGCGACACATGCTCCTAGCCGACGTCTGGCTACCTGCCAGACACGAGTGAAAGCTCCCTGGGCCTTCCAGCCCCAGATGGGCCAGCTCAGACAAGAAAAGCCATCTAGCTGATCCAAAGAACCATGAGAAATAATAAATATTATTGTAAGCCACTAAGTTTGGGGACGTTTTGTTAAACAGCAAAAACTGATGGATGCATCCTGACTCAAGGCTCAGAGGTTCCTCTTACCTCGGGGGGTAGTAGGGATCCAAAGTGTGGCCGTCTCCCATGCTAATTATACAGGACAGGTTTCCCACGTAGGGAGAGAGGAGCCATGTCAGGGAGATGGTGACGTCGTCGAAGATGAAACTCTCATTGGATACCGTCAGCCGTAGGCCTGCCAATCAAAACGCAAAATGCGGTGTGCCATCACAAAGCAAAATTGCGTGTTTCTGTTTAAAATCTACTCTCTTCTCTTCACCTGTCCTTTATCTTCAGGTGAGCCTTTTGAAGTTTTTACAATTTTAGTTTTACTTTTTAAATTTCTTTGTAATTTTATTTTTTGTTCATAGGTAGCACATGACCAAGATACAGAATTTGAAATATATAAAAGAATATATAGTGAAAAGGAAGCCCCCCCCTCCACCGCCACCCTTCAGGCCCCCGTTCTGCTCCCCAGAGGCAACCATTGTTACCGGTATCCTGGGTCCTCTTCCACAGGTGCCTACACAATCACAGGCACAGACAGACTTTTCTATTTGTACAAATGGTGCACCTTGTGTTCACTATTTGGCACCTTCCATTTCTTTCACTTAGTTTATCTTATAAGGTGTTCTATATGAATTCAGTTAGAACTGCCTTGTTCTTTTTAATAGCTGTACGGTGTACCCTAATTTATTTAACCAGGATTCTATTGATTGTCTAAGTATTTTTAATGTTTATAATGTTTTTATATTTTATAATGTTTAAAAAGACAAAAGGCAAAGCATGTTTAAGAAAACCTACTTGGCTAACGTGGCCGATGAGTCATGGAAAGCCATTTAGTGCATGTTAAATTTTACAAAACCTTGAGCTTCAGAAGTGGGCATGAGGGATGGGTGAGGGGTAGACTTTGCTGGGGCTTCACACAGCCCCGGGCTAACCTGTGCAGTAGAATCTCTCAGTTTCTGAGCACAGATGAGAAGGGAAAGATCTAAGAAGCCGAATGCCAATGAAAGGATTTTTCTTGAACTAGTCAGAAAGCCGTCAGGGTCCTGATTGACAACCCCCTGAGAAACTCAGGAGGCAGCTCGGCCCTTCCGGGCACAGGACTGCTGGATGAAGTCCTCCCCCCCACCTTCCCAGATCACAAGCCGACTGGGACTAGAACACACTGACTCGCTAGCGGACAGGATATTTGAAATCAAGGTTGGGACAGAAAATCCGGCCCATGTGGTTGCCAGACCCAATTCACCCCCTGCCCTAAGCTGTGCATTTGTCTGATGACAGCAGCACTGTGACTGGCGGATCCCCAAAGGGCACCCTTTGTCCATTAGCAAAACCACCAAGCGGAAAGCGCTGCCAAAACACGTGGCCTCCACTTCCCAGAAAACAGAATGGAGACACCTCGCTCTCTCTTATTCCACCCAAGTGTGTCCAGCCAACTGACGCCGCTGGTAAAGCGTGTCTTCAAGGCCCCCCTCCCCTTCCTGCACCCTCTCCTCTGTGTGGTCCTCCCTCCTCCTATACCCATGGACCCTGCTCTCCTGGATGGCCCCTGGGGACCCCAACATTCCCTGACTCATCTTTTCCTTCAGAGCTTCTTGCACCATTACTCAGCCATCAGTAGAAGTTGCTGTTCCAACCGATTAATTTGCTGGACAATAGCATAATGTGATTTCACAGCCTCGGGGGAAATTGGCGCTCTCCTACTCTGTTAGCAGGAGTGTAAATAGATACAGCCATTTTGGAGGGTAATTTGGCAAATCTATTAACATTTAAAATGCACACATCCTCTGACCCAGCATTTCCACTACTTGGGATCTCTCCTCTAAAAATAATCCCAGGCCAAGATATACGCACAAGAGAGCACTGCAGAGTGATGCATATAACAAAAAATCAGAAGCAACCCAAATGTCCATCAATAGGGGAACTGGTTAAATAAATCTTGACATAATCTTATGATGGAATGCTAGGTAGTCATTAAAAGAACAAGGTAGTGACTTGGAGAGATGTCCAGGATATACTAGTTAGTGAAAAAAATTGAACTGTAGACTAACATATTTAACACGATTATATTTTTACATATATGCATTCATACATAGCCATGTCTGTGAAAAGATTTTAAAGGCCAGGGAAGAATTTATTCTAAACAGTTAGCTGTGGTTTCCTTATGGGAAACAGGATTCTTCCTTCTTGACTTACAAAACTTCTATAAATTATGGTAATATGGGTTATTTGCATGGCTTTCAAGATTCCTATTTTTTAAAAGATCCTGTGCGGACAGCTAATCTTCGACAAAGGAGCTAAGAACATACAATGGAGAAAGGAAAATCTTTTCAATAAATGGTGCTGGGAAAACTGGGCAGCCACATGCAAAAGGATCAAAGGAGACCATTGTCTTATACCACACACAAAAATTAACTCAAAACAGGTCAAAGACTTAAAGGTAAGACCTGAAACCATAAAACTTCTAGAAGAAAATACAGGCAGTATGCTCTTTGACATGGGTCTTAAAAGGATCTTTTCAAATACTATGTCTTCTTGGACAAGGGAAACAAAAGACAAAATAAACAAGTGGGACTTCATCAGACTAAAGAGCTTCTACAAGGCAAGGGAAACCAGGATCAAAACAAAAAGACAACCCACCAACTGGGAAAAAATATTTACAAATCATATATCTGACAAGGGATTAATCTCCATAATATATAAAGAACTCACACAATTCAACAACAAAACATCAAACAACCTGATCAAAAAATGGGCAGAGGATATGAACGGACATTTCTCCAAAGAAGATATACAAATGGCCAATAAACACATGAAAAGGTGCTCAGCATCACTGATCATCAGGGAAATGCCAATCAAAACAACACTAAGATATCACCTTACCCCTGTTAGAATGGCTAAAATAACTAAGACAAAAAATAGCAAATGTTGGAGAGGATGTGGAGAAAAGGGAACCCTCAAACACTGCTGGTGGGAATACAAACTGGTGCAGCCACTATGGAAAACAATATGGAGATTTCTCAAAAAACTAAAAATAGAAATACCATATGATCCAGCTATCCCACTACTGGGTATTTATCCAAAGAACTGGAAATCAACAAATCAAAGAGACTTATGCACCCCTATGTTCATTGCAGCATTAGTCACAATAACCAAGATCTGAAAGCAACCCAAGCACCCATCAACAGATGAATGGATAAGGAAGATATGGTATATATACACATATATATACAACGGAATACTACTCAGCCATAAAAAATGACAAAATCATCCCATTCACAACAACATGGATGGACCCTAAGGGTACAATGTTAAGAGAAATGAACCAGACAGAGAAAGACAAACACTGTACGATTTCACTCGTATGTGGAAGATAAACAAACACATGGACAAAGAGAATTATTTAGTGGTTACCAGGGGGAAGGGGAGTGGGGAGTGGGCACAAAGGGCGAAGGGGCGCACCTATAAGATGACTGACAAATAATAATATACAACTGAAATTTCACAATTTTACAAACTATCATAATTTAATTTGAAGGGTCCTGGGACTAAAAAGAATAACATATTTTTTTGACTTCCAGCTTGATGTCTGGTTTCTGCAACAGGACCCTCAAACACTTTACCCCGAGGCTAGGCCAGGTGGGGAGGTCAGGCTGCAGGGTGGAGAAGTGTTAGCACACAGCAGATGGACCTCCATGGGCGGCTGCTGTCTCTGCTCTGAGAGGGGCTGGACCTGGCGTGGAAATAAGAAGGGAATTCCCACACCCAGGCAAGCTGGGAACTCACCTTCCCGGCACCGGTACTGCACCCACAGGTAGCTGCCCCGGGTGGGGCACAGGTCTCCAAAGTAGGTCCCATCTGCTGCCACTTGGCACGCCTGCAGCCCCTGGCACTGGCCTGGGAAGCACCCACATCCCAGCAGCAGCAGGAACGGTGAGAAGGACATAAAGGGATAAGTTCAGACAGAGATGAAGGAGCTCGCATTCATTCATTCGCCCACTGTCCACCCACCATGTTATCTGTTGGTGTCTCCTGGGGACCAGGCACTGTGCTAGGTACTAGGAGGAGACAGAAGTAGCGTTCCTGCCCTCAAGCAGCTCAGGGTCCAGCACAGTGGTTCCCAGACTTTAGAGTGCACCCAAATCCCACAGAGGGCTTGTGAAGACAGATTTCCAGACCCCTCTCCCAGCGATTCTGATTGAGTAGATGTGGAGGGCAACTTGAGAATTTGCTTTTCTAACAAGCTCCCGGGTGATGTTGAAGCTGCTGGCCCAGAGACCCCACTTTGAGAACGACTGGTCCAATGGCATCTAGTCAGATGGCCTAGAAAACTGCACCCTGAGAACTGACAAAGAGGGGATAAGTTTAGGAATCGTATGTCTATCAGGGGCACCAGGTGCCCACAGGAGGGAGGAGTGTGGAGAGCCCAGGCCAGAATCTTCAGGATTGTCTCCACACCCCTCCCTCCTGCCTCTGTAGATGAACTAAATGCCTACAGAGAAGCCTGTGAGAATGGACAGGCAGGCACTGTGGCCCCGATTTCCTCCTTGGCTGGAGAGCACCCTCATGGCTTTGCTCTGCGGTGCCTCACCTTCCTGGTTCTCTTTAGCCTCTTAGAAACCCATGCTTGCTGCAGACTTTGGCGTATTTAAATACTCTTTGCCTGTCCAGTTGCTTAGCCAGCCAAGCCCCCACCCCATCCCCAGATGCTCTCCTGGCCCTGGTTCCTTCCCTGGTGTCATTGTTTCCTGAACCCCTGCTATTAGCCGGGGGCCAATGACACCCCAATGTACATCTCACCTCTCTCTTGAGTTCCTAACCTGCATGTCCGGTTGTCTACATGGCATCTCCACTTGGATGTCACAGGGTACCCCAGGCTGCTCATATCCTGAAATGTAGTCTTGATCTCTGATGGGTTGAAGTGTGTCCTCCAAAAATTTATATTGAAGTCCTAACCCCCAGTACCCATGAATGTGACTTGCGTTGGAAGTAGGGTCTTTGAAAAGGTGATCGAGTTAAGATGAGCTCATTAGGGTGAGCCCTTAATCCGATAGAACTGGTGGCTTTGTAAGACGAAGGAAATTTGGACACAGAGACACACCACATGAAGATGGAAGCAGGTTGGAATGATGCATCTGCAAGCTAAGGAACGCCTGGCAGTGCCAGCAAACACCGGAAGCTAGAGGAGGCAAGGAAGGACTCTCCTCTATAGGTTTCAGGGGGAGTGAAGCCCTGCTGACGCTTTGATTCTGGGCTTCTGGCCTCCAGAACTGCGAGAGAATAAATTTCTGCTGTTTTTAGCCTCCCAGGGTGTAGTACTTGGTTGGGGCAGCCCTAGGATATTAATCCAATCTCCTTCCTCCTCCTTCCCCGACCAGCCTCTCCTCCTCCAGCCTCTGCTCTCGCAGCACACAGAATTGCCCGTGCCTGGAATGCCAGGGTCATCCTGGACTCCCATCAATCACCAAGTCCCGTCGGTTCTTCCTTCTGCCTCTGGAATCCGTCTGTTTCTCTCCATCGTCATCGCCCTCGTCTGCACCAGCCTCCCTCACCCGGGTTTCTGGCGTCAGCCTCCCTTGTCTTCCAGCCCCAGTGTCAGTCTGGACTCACAGCAGCCTGCAGGAGGCTCTCCCCTGGCCATGTCTCTCCCATGCTCAAAACCCTCCAGTGGCTTCCCAATGTCCTTGGGGTAGAGTCTGGGTTCCCCGGGCCCTGGGGCCCCACCTCTGCCTGTGCTAGAGCCATGCTGAGCACTTGGCAGTTCTCTCCACCTACCATGCTCCTTCTCATCTCCAGGACTTGACACAGGCTCTTGGCACTCCCCCAAACACCCCTCCCCAAACGCCCAACTGTCCTTTCCTGGTTGACTCCTGCCAGACCTTCACATCTCAGTTTAGGTCTTGTCTCCTCTGGGAAGCTGGCTGGTCATTTGACCTTTGGCCCACAGATCTACCCTAACCTTGGTTGGCTCTGAATTGTGGGAAACTACATTGCCCAAATTCCCCTGTGCACTGGCTTCCAAGAACTTGGCTAATGGCAGGCACTGGCAGAAGACTGGAGGTAGTGTGTTAGTTTGCAATTGCTGCTGTGACAAATTACCAAAAACTTAGTGGCTTAAAACAGCACAAATTTATCTCACAGTTCCGGAGATCAGAAGTCTGGGTGGGCTCTGCAGGGTTCTGCTCAGGGTCTCACAGGGCTGAAAGCAAGGTGTTGGCTGGGCTGCATGCCTTTCCGGCAGCTCTGGGGAAGAATTGACTTCCAATCTCATTCTTGTTGTTGGCTGAATTCAGTTCCTTGTGGCTGTAGGACTGAGGTCCCATTTCCCTGCTGGCTGTCAGCTGGGACCACCCTTAGCTCCTAGAGGCCACTCTCCAGTCCTTGCATGTGGCTCTCTGTATCTCAGAGCCAGCAGTGGTGCATCAGATCTGTCTCACTCTTGAATCTCCAACCTCTCCACCCGCCACATCTCTCTTCTGCTTCACGCCAGAGTAAATTCTTCACTTTTAAGGGCCTGTGTGATTAAATTGTGCCCACTTGGATCATCTCTGTATTTTAAGATTAGCAACCATAATTACATCTGCAAAGTCCCTTTTGCCATGTAAATTAACATATTCATGGGCATAGAATCTCATCATACCCAGAATTCCAGGAACTAGGGTGGGAAATCTTGGAGGCCAGAATTCTGCCTACCCCAGACAGGAAGACATAAGACGACAGGGTCCTCTTCATCCTCTCTCTCACTGCAGCTCCTCTGTTTCTCTAGCTCCATCTGGACAGGCCCTCCCTCTGTGGTCCTCACTCCCACAGAGCAGCTTCCACCGTGGTTCTAGCACCTGCTGGATGGCCCTGACTTCTGGTTTTGGTATGACCATCCCCTCCAGTTGTCCCTCTAGCCCTTAGAGGTGGTAGTGGCTTTCTGTTGATGCTAATGTCAGGGTTGCATCACCACCCCATTTGGCCTCTCAGCATTTCCATTACTTGGGTAACCAATTCCCTGTGTTAAATTCCCTCTGTTGAAAGACCTAGCATGAGTTCTGTTTTCCTGCTGGGACCTCGTTTGACACACTCTCAATCTGAGTTCTGTACCCCTACAATGTGCATCCACAGCACTAGACTGCAACCGCCAAGAGAGAGGAGTGTTGTTTTGTTTTGTTTTGTTTTTTTGTTCACTCCTGTATCACCAGCACACAGAACAGTACCTGGCACATAGCTCATACGAAAGAAGTTTTGCAAAAAAATAAAAATAAAAGTTTTGCATGAGTAAATACACAGCACCATTGCTCCCTTATACTGTATGGAGCACAGTGCTAGGTAATTGCCTGTATTCACATCTGTCTCCCCATTAGATTGCAAGCTCTTTGGAAAACAGGCCATTTGATTCAACCCTGCATCCAGAGAGCCCAGGATAGAGCATGGTATAATGTTGGTGCTCACTGAATGTTTATTGCCCAACTGATTGAATGAATGAGTGATTGTGGCACTTGGGTACAAACGGATCCCCTTGGGGCCTAGACCGCTCCTCCCACCCTTCCCCAAAGGATGAGGGCTCCCCTGCAGTGTGCTCTCTGGGGTGTGGCTACAAGGTTTGGAAACTTGCATCTGGGCCTTTGAGGAAATAGCCTGCTCAGGCCCATTCATGCCTCTGTGAGGGAGGCACACCCATCACCCTGTCCAGCCCAGACCTTTCCTCCTTGGAGGGGCCACAGGCTCAGGAATGCCAGAGCCACAAAGAGAGGGGGTGAGAGCCAAGTAGCTGATTTCAGCATTTCCCTCCTCCACACCTGCTCTAAGGGGAGCAGAGACAACATGGGCCAGACACAGACGGGAGAGGAGCAAGTCACCTTTCAGGGGAGATGCAGCGTGCTTCCCCAAATTGGGGAGGAGGCTGCTTGGCAGGTTCTGGGGGTGCTGGGTATCCCTCCCTGACCTCACAGGACCTTTGGGCAGAGGCAGAGCTCCGAGGGCAATTGCTGTGGCACATGTGGGGAGACTGGGCCCACGGCCCCAGATCTTCCAGCCTGGGCACAGATTGCTGTGATTTTATTTAGCCAAGAAGCAGCGGACCACGTGACGTGACAGGACCCTGCAGGCCTGACCGTGATCACCCAGCCAAGAGGAGAGGCCTCCCCTGTGTCCTGGACGGAAGAGGTTTCTGAGGGCTTTGCACCCCCAGGAGGGTGCAGAGAGCCCCCATAATACCTGAAATTGAATCCTTGCCATCAGGCAAATGCAGCTCAGAGGCTGACTTAATCTGATTTAGAAAAACAAAGCCCTAGAGAAACTCTCCCACCTGAATGAGAGATGCCACCAGGAGCATTTGTTTCAGCCTTATTCATAGTAGCAAGGATTGAGACACAACGCAGTCTGCTCTCAACCGCGGGAGAAACAAGTTACGGTGTGGTTATACAATAGACAACACGAATATACCAGTACAACGTGGATCGAGATGGATAAGACGCCATGACAACATGATGTTGAGGGAAAAAAACACAAGAAAAAGAAGCAAGGGAGAAAAAAGCACATTGCAGAATGACATTACAGTATGACACCATTTACATAAATGTTAAACATCTGCAAAGCAATACTATACAAGGCTTAGGGACGCATAAACAGGAGGCAGCAATAAAAAAAACACATGTGTGATTAATAAACACTGAATTCGTGACAGGAACAGACCAGGGATGGCTGCACTGGCGCGTCGGCTGTATATCTAATGTTGTATTTGTTTCTTTAATGAATATGTAATGTATTCGTCTCTCTAATGAGGGGATCTTAACAATGAGGGACATAAGATTTGACCAAGTTGGGTAATGGAGTCTATGGGAGTTCACTGAAATATTTTTTATTCTTGTCTGTATCTTTGAAGTATTTCAAAATTTTTAAAAAATTAAATTAAAAAGAGAAAGTGGTGTTTCTCGCACCCAAATAGGGGATAAGAATGCCCGCTTATCCCACTGGGGTGGGTCTGATGTCTGGTGAATGGTTGAACCGTGGCCCCCTAGCTTCTCTGCTCGGTGCTGGGGGCAGAGACTGGCCAGTTTTCCCAATGTCGGAGCCCAACGTGAGATAGGAAGATTGCCCGAGGCATCCAGAACCCTTTGCAGGGTGCAGGACACTGGGAGCTGCCCTGTGCTCTCAGGCAGAGCCGCGGAGCCCCTGGGCCTACCTGCCACTTCGTCCTTGACGCTGACCCAGCCGCATCCGTCCTCCAGGTCTGAGGGGCGCCCGGCATCCTGGACGCAGTAATGGGGAGTCTGGCGCCCGTAGAAGGCGTCCTGGACGTGGATGACCTCCCCCCAGCCACAGTGCATGGTGGCATTGTGGCCCTCACAGGCCAGACTCTGGCCGACACCTGTGACAAAGGTAAGGTGACACCTTAGGGGGGGCTCATGGTCACGGGTGAGTGAGGGCCTGGCTAAGGGAAGTGAAGGAGTCTCAGCGCTCACGACTGTGAAATGCAATGACTGAGCAGGAGCTGGCTCAGCAGCGGGGAGGAGTATGACGTGGTGAGTGAGCATGGCTCTGGAACCAGGCTGCCTGCAGTCAGGTCCAGCTCAGCCAAACACTCGCTGTGTGACCTGCAAGTTACTTAGCTTCTCTGTGCCTCCTCTGTAGAGAGGGGTGTCAATACCTCACCCCATAAGGTTGTCCTGGGATTCAACGTCCCTAGGATGGAATGAGTATGTGCATGTAGAGTAAGGGCCACACAAATGGCAACTATTATTCTGCATGTTTCGAGCACCTTCCTTGAGCCTTATCTGAAAACAATGCCTGGCACATAACAGATCCTAAACAAGCATTTGCTGAATGAATAGCGGTTTCATGGGGTCTTCCTGCCCGTCCTCTGAGCTGTGCTAGTATGCTCCCCATTAGGACCATCAGACAACACGGGGTCACTGTGCTGAGACCCCACTCCAGCCTGGCTCCCAGCACATGGTCCACACAGTAAACATTTGTTGAAAAAGAATGACCTGGCTCAGGTGTGCACAGCTAGAAAGTGGGAAACGCTGGATTTGAACTCAGGCCTGTCTGCCTGGTGGGGACACCAAAGGGTGGGGGTGGAGACCAAAATCTGTGTTAGTGTCCTACAGCTGCTGTAACTAATTACCACCGAGTGGCTTAAACAGCACAAATTTATCATCTTGCGGTTACAAAGGTCTCAAGTCCGAAATGGGTCTCACTGGGCTAATATTAAGGTGTGGATGGGGCTGGGTCCTTCTGGAAGCTCCAGGGGAGAATCTGTTCCTTTGCCTTCGCCAGATTCTAGAGGCCACCTGCATTCCTTGGATTGTGGCCTCTTTCACCACCTTCAAAGCCAGCAGCATAGCATCTTCCAGTCTCTCTCTCTGCCCATAGGCAAACCCAGTTCAAGTCTCATCTGTGTCACTTCCGAGCTGTGCGGCCTTGGGCAAGGAACTTACCTTTTCTGAGCCTCACTTTTTCCAGCTTTATTATGGGCCTACAATAGAATAGTGGTGGTACTTCCATTGTGGTAGTGAATACATGCACACAGAATGCGCAGCTCAGCGCCTGCAACTCCTGCTTGATACATGTCAGCTGTTCGTAGTGCAACCTCATGCAGGGGCTCTGAGACCCTAGGGGCTACCAGAGCCTGAGACAGGCTCGAAGTTGCGTGGGGGAGGGGCAGGGATTCAAGGGGCTGTGATAAGAAGAGAGGGAAGTTGCATAACCTGAAGCTGCCGGGTTTTCAGAATTACAGCACAGGGAGTTAAGCCTACATGGCATCTGTTTAAAGCCAGGTGGAGGTGGCGGAGCAGGGGCCCGTCTAAGTGTCCAAATCCAGAACAGGCCTGGGAGCTGGGAGTCTCTGATGAGGAGCTTAGAGCCTGGAAGCAGCTGGACCCACAAAGCCCAGAAGCTCTGTCAAGCCTGACTTGAGGGTCAAGGGACCTTGGGGTGGCTCAGCTCCAAGACCAGGCCCTGATGCCAGGGCCCCGCATGGTGGGCAGGACCCAGCGTGCGGTCACAGGCCACTCCTGCTGGGGTTCTTACACATAGTCTCCAGGAGGGGGTCCCCAGGGCCTGCAAAGAGAGCCAACCACGGGCAGCAGCTGGAAAGGGCACAAGAGCAGAGCATGGGGGAATTTGGGAGTCAGGGGGTGTGATGTGGGGGATGGGGGCTCAGACCCAGGCTGGCCAGGGAGCAGGAATCAAGGGTGAGTGAGAACAGCCTCCTGGGACCACGTCTCCCCTCCCAAGAAGCCTGAAAAAGGAGAGCAAAGATGAATAAGCATTTCCCCCAGGTGCAGGTGTCTGTGAGGGAAAGACACAGAGAAGTGAGACCAGGAGGGAGGCAGGTGGACAGGGGGAGAGGGGACGAGAGCTGGAGAGATGGA
Organism: Equus quagga; assembly: GCF_021613505.1. NCBI lineage: Eukaryota > Metazoa > Chordata > Mammalia > Perissodactyla > Equidae > Equus > Equus quagga. Next base: position 72,989,429 of record NC_060279.1, read on the forward strand.
GAGAGACACAGAGACGCAGAGCATCACACAGAAACAGGCAGGCATTTAGAGAGACAGAGAGAGAGAGACTGAAAAAGAGAGACAGGAGGAGACAGAGGAAGGAGGGAGACCCCAACAGGCCCGCTCACCAAACTCGCAGATGAAGGCGAATGGGTGTGTGCAGTTGTCCGAGGCCGCCCACCCGGAAGAAGGGTCTCTCCCGATGTAGCCGCAGGTGTGGGGAGCAGGAGCAGGCTGTCCTCCGCGCCAGTGGCTGTAGCTCGGAGCTGAGGTGTCCAGCCAGACGCCCGGCCCTGGGATGGGGACACGACCACCAGGACTTGGAAACATTCCCCTGATCCCCTTCAGGTCCAAGGCACCCCCCCAGCTCAGCTCCTGGTGTGCAGTAAGTGCTCAGTCAGGGCTGACAGGCTGAAGGCCTCATTCCCAGGCCAGCAAAGTGGGGTCTCCATTATCTTCCAGCGCTCAAACACTAAGAACTTGACCTAAAAACCCAGAGGCCAAGTCAGAGAGCCCATACCAGATGATTTGATTCAATAAAGGGTGCTTCCAGCAACGTCTGACCATGATCTAAAAATGACCCAGAAGGGTGCTGTGGGATGTTCAAAGGGGTTCCACACAGAGGCAGCGGCCCCTGTCAAATGCATCTGGATGGTGCTGAGTCGACACAGAAGTGGATCTCATTGCTTCAGGGCTCTTCAGAGAGGCCTCAAATCCCCTGACATGACTCGAAGTGCCGTGTATGTGGAATACAGAGGCATTTCAAGAATGCCAGAGATCTAGAAAACGCTGGATATAAAATATTTACTGTGAAGACTCAAAAATGTATTTATTCATCTTTTAAAAGAAAAGAAATCCAGGGGCCGGCCCTGTGGCCGAGTGGTTAAGTTCATGCGCTCTGCTTCGCCAGCCCAGGGTTTTGTGGGTTCAGATCCTGGGCGCAGACATGGCACCGCTCATCAGGCCATGGTGAGGTGACATCCCACATGCCACAACCAGAGGCTCTCACAACTAGAATGTACAACTACATACAGGGGGACTTTGGGGAGAAGAAGAAGAAAAAAAAGAAGATTGGCAACAGATGTTAGCTCAGGTGCCAAGCTTTAAAAAAAATTAATTAATTAAAAAAAAGAAATTCATATTCATGGTTAAAAAAAATTCAGAGTGCAAAAGGGTATAAGAGAAAACATCTTCCCTCTCTCAACCTATGGATGACTCCCATTATTGTTAGCTTTCTTGTGAATTGTTCCAGCAGAATTTTATCCGTATATCAGCACCTATGAGCGCCTGAAACCTATTGATGCAAATGCTATCGTATTGCACACAGCACTCTGCCCCTTGCTTCTTAAATAACATTAAGTATTGGAAGGTTGTTGCATATCAGCCTACTCAGATCTGCCTCATTTTCTGTAACAGCCGTGCAGCATCCCTTGGAGATTTTAAATAGACACAACTCCTTTAACTGCATGAGAATGGATGCTCAGTATACAGAAATCAGCAATCACTATATCAACAAATCAAGGAACCATTCAATAGATGTTGCCTGAAGACTCATTTTAGAATTCAAATCCCTTGGCTGTGAGTTTCCCAAAACGATCTTCCACGACTGCGCCCTTGCGAAAAAGCATTTCCGTCCACTCTGGTGTATTTCTGTAGGTGCTTAGCCCAGACCAAGTTACTCATTTCTAAAACCCAGTAGCTTCTATGGGGCAATGTGACGTGAAGAGACACTGGCTCGAGACCTCAATGCTCTTCACTAGCTGCATCATCTTGAGTGAGTTATTTCGTCTCTCTGGGCTTCATTTTCCTCCTCCAGAAAGTAAGAATAGCATGCCTGCCTCATGGGGCAGCTGTAAGGGTTAAATATGAATGTCCATTCTGTGTTATGTACAGACACTGGGAAAACAAAAATGGCCAGAATATGGTTCCATCCTTTGCAGAGCTCGCAATCTAGGAAGGAAGACATGCACCTACAAACTCAAGTTACCAAAAGTGTTGCATAGAGGTGTGGACAAGGTCCTACAGGTGCATAGAGAAGGACTCACCAGATTGCGCTGGGGTTGGGGGAAGGAGCCCTCGAGGAGGAAAGGATGAGTGAGAGTTTCCAGGAGGACCACTAAAATGAGACCATCTAATGTGAACTGAGCCGTGCTAAGCGCTTCACCTGCTTTAATCCCATAAGAAATGGGGAAAGGCAGTGGTTTGGAAAGAGCTTAATAATTATTTTCTGAGACTCAGTTTTCTCATCTGTAAAACAGGGACAATAATAACAATTATCTCCTCAGTTATCATAGGATTCAACGTGATAATGGACACAAAGCTCTCAGGGTAATGCCCCGCACTATTGTAGCAAGAAGTGAAGAAGTCACAGCTACTATTATTAATAGGCACATGCAAAGAAATGGACATTTCTAGAGTGTTGGCTGTGTGCCGGATTCTGTGCTATGTAGGGTACGTCAATCGTTTTATTTGATCCACAAAACAACCCAAGAGGAGGGTGTCCTCACCGTGAGAAGTGGGACATGTCCATTTATTCCATGGAGCTCTGGCTAAGAAGTCATGGTGAAAATCACAGCCACAAGCTTCCCGTAAAATATAATTATCACAGCACCTACCTTCTGGGGTTCCCTTCCGCGGGGAGTTCCCTGTGAGTCCAATCCACCATTCCCTGTCTTGGGAGATGTGCTTCTGCAGAAACCGCTGGGTGTCTTCATCACGAATAAAGACCAGGTGGCCTCCTTGCCTCTCGCACCAGCTCTGGGCACCATAGAAGGCGCGGCCAAGAGACACAAATTCATAGCAAGCGTCTCTGAAAGCCACTTGGCTCTTAGAGCAAAAACTGCCGTCCTCTGGCTTAGCAGTAGCGGCCATAAACCTCAGAGCAAGCCCCAAGAGTACCAAGCCTGCTGTGCTCATCCTTGAACCACCACCACTGGAGCGTCTGGGTGGAGCTCCCTCTCGGGTCCTTCATATGCTGGCGCCTTCACAACCATCTGTCATCCGTCTTTCCTTCTCTCTTTACATCAAATAATAGCCACTACCTCTTGTTTAAGAAACAAAAGACTCTGGGTGAATGTGTCTGTGTTTTTGCCTCCCACAGCTCTTTGCTCAATGCCTATTCCAAATCCAATTTAATTCACAAAATGGTCTTCTAGAGAAAGACAAAGCTGTTGTCTCACCTGTCTGCCTGTCATTTGGTCAACTGTCTGCTTCCGATAAAAAGTCCTTGCTATTGGTTTTATGTCATTACCTTTGAGGGCCAAATGTTTCATGAGAAGCCATCAGCATGTGGGGAGTATGTGATAAAATGAAAATGGCAGGGAAGTGAAAGTTATGGGACGGTAGAGAGACCAATTGCGCTCATATCCGATCCTATTGTCTAGAGTGCCTGCTGTGCCCGAACGATAAACGCATTCTCCCCAGCGTGGCTCCAGTCCTAATGGAGATGTTTTCCACTCTCTGATTCATCACATTACCACTCATGCCTGTTAGAGGATAAAAATTTCCTGCAAAATCTATTTGATGTCATCACAAAAATAAGCTTTTAAAACTTCAAGCCTGCCCATCCCCACTCATTGCCTAAACCCTCCAATGGCGTCCACCGTCTATGGATCAGGTTCAAACTTCTTAGCTTTGTATACAAGGCTCTTTATGAACTGACCCCTGACAATACTTCCAAACCCGTCTCCAAAATGCAAGGAAACAGGCTCCCTTGCCCATTGCTGATGCAAATGTAAATTGGTACAACCTCTGTTGTGGACAGTTTGACAAATCTCTGGTGTGGGCAGCTTGACAACATCCATCGAAATTTTAAAAGCACAAGCTGTAAGGTAGCAATTCCACTTCTAGGAATTTCATCTACAGATAAATTCATATATAAGTGAAATGTCATATGTATAAGGCTATTCATTACAGAATTTTGTAAGAAGGTGATATTGAAAACAACCTAAATGTCCATTGATAGGAAACTGGTTAACAAAATGTAGTACATCCTACATACCCACTAAAAAAAGAGCAAATTCTTTATATACAAACATGGAAGAATCTCTAAGATTTTTGCTAATATTAAAAGCAAATTATGAGACATTGTTGATGATCCAATCCCATTTACACAAAAACATATGTGAATATTTACCTATATGTGTATAACGTCTCTCCTGAAGGGCATACAAGAGACTGGCGATAGCGTTGGCTGGGTGGGGGAACTAGATGAGTGGGAGAGAGAGGAGGGAGCAGGACTTTTGTTTCAATGGTCCCATTTTTGAAACTTTTCTATTTTGTGCCATGTGATTGTATTAACTGCTCAAAAATAATAAACTCAAATAAAATCTCATGGGCCGCTCATTCCCCCACAAGCTCAAAGTCACAGCTCTTCCTAAGTATCCTCATTCATTGCTGGGGACCTTCCTCACGCCTCTGTGTGGCTGTTCCATCTGCCAGGACCCACTTTCTCCTTGGTCCTTCCCCAACCACCTTTAAGACTCAGCTCAAATGTCACTTCCTTTCTGAACTTTGTAAAACTTACCTAATATAACATACCTCTCTCCTCTGGGTTTCTTTTTTTTTTTTCCATAAAAGCTTTATTATGATATAATTCACATACCATACACTCCACCCATTTAAAATATACAAGTCAGTGGTTTTTAGTATATTTACAAGGTTGTGCAACCATCACCATGATCAATTTTAGAGCATTTTCATCTCCCCAAAAGAAACCCTGTACCCACAGCATTTACACCCAATTTCTCCCTCCCCCAGCCCATGACAACCACTAATCTGCTTTCTGTCTCTACGGATGTGCCTGTTCTGGACATTTCCTATAAACAAAATCATATCATATGTGGCCTTTTGTGACTGGCTCCTTTCACTTTAGCATAGTATCTGCACGCTTCCTGCACACAGCAGCATGTATGAGTACTTCACTCCTGTTTTTGGCACTCAAAAAGAGTTCATATAATAACTGTGGAATGAAGGGTTTTCCAGAACTAACATCACCACCTTAGTTCTTTGCTGGCCTTCCTGAGAAATGTTTGTTGTTCATGATAGCTTTCAAAATTAACACAGTTTGACCAAGTTACTGTGTTACTTTAGTGGTGGGAAAAATTATTTAAACTACCAACACCAGAGTTCCCCTTGGGAAGAGAAGTTTTTCTTTAGGAAAATACCTAGGTAGGCCATTTGGGTTGAGTTGGGGTAGGGGAGACACCAAGGGCATGGTTTATATGATTACAGCAAAACACAGCCGTGGATGAAATGGTCTGCTCAAGAAGTTAGTAATTTGGGGCCAGCCTGGTGGTGCAGCGGTTAAGTTCACATGTTCCACTTTGGTGGCTGGGGGTTGGCTGGTTTGGATCCTGGGTGCAGACCTACACACTGCTTGTCAAGCCATGCTGTGGTAGGCGTCCCACATATAAAGTAGAGGAGGATGGGCACGGATGTTAGCTCAGGGCCAGTCTTCCTCAGCAAAAAGAGGAGGATGGGCGGCAGATGTTAGCTCAGGGCTAATCTTCCTCAAAAAAAAAAAAAGTTAGTAATTCAAGGTTGGAGAAGGGAGCCAGGCAGCATGGCAGAACTCTCAAGCATTCAAAACAGGTGTTAAGTAAACCGTTTGCCATGGCAGGTGGCCAAACGCTTTAAGAACACAGTTGTCTCATATCTGGCACCACTTTCTGTCTCTATGGATTTACCTGTTTCAGACATCTCATATAAATGGAATCATACAATCTGTGACCTTTTGTATCCAGCTTCTTTCATCAGCACAGTGTTTTTAAGGTTCACCTCTGTTGGAGCACGTATCAGGACTTCACTCATTTTCATGGCTGAATAACACCCCATCGTGTGGAGAGACTACATTTTGCTTATCAATTCATCCGTTGATGGACATTTGGGTTGTTTTATTCTGTGAGTTTCTTGGGGGCAAGGAATAATGTCTTAATCTCTGTCTATCCCATGGCTGGCACATAGTGGGACTAAATGAACATTTGCCAGCCTAGCCCCAATTCCCAGGTCCCTGGAGCTGACAGCTTGGCCCCCCTCCCTTTCCCAGAAACCCTTCCAAGCCCTCCGGAATGGCCCTGCCAGACAGAGCCCAGGGCAGGATTTGATGTCATCGCTGACTCACAGGCTGGAAAGCAGGCTGGGCAGAACCCGTCTCTTATCTCCGGGGCCAAATGTCTAATGACTTCCATTAGAAAATTATGTGGAAGGCCACACGCAGAGATAATGGGTCTCCTGGGTAAAGGCTTAATTTATGTCCTTCGTGGAACAGGCTGGAGACATTTGGTAACAAACGCAAATCTGCAGGCCAAATTCCATTTTCTCATTCTTTACATTCTGATAAATTGCAGACTCCTGGGCACGGAATTCGTCCTGGTGATGTCAACTGCCAGTGTGCCTTAACCTTTGTAGACCTGAAGAAAGGAAGCGGGACATGGCTGGACCTGTGGGAATGTGTTTCTAATGATCCGATCCAGCTGCCTGAGACTCCAAATCCTGACTTGCAGGATCAGCAAATGAAAATAGAAAGAGAGCGAGTTTGGTTTAAATAGGGCATTGAGGCCATAAAAAGAATCACAAAGCTGTTCACACTCTGTAACCCACACATCCCAGTCCTGGGAATAGGCCCATTTTAGTGTGGGGTCCCCCGGAAGCTAACTGAGACAAGAGTTCAAGTACAAGCGCTTTATTTGGGAAGGGATCCAGGAAACAGTGGCCGGGGGTGGCGGAGCACATAGCTCTGTATGAATTGGTGTTTGTATTGGTTGTATTGAATCTTTGCTCTCCATTCGATCAAAAACAGCATAGCTAAAGAATTCTCATGGTCCCATCACCCTAATGCATTTTCATTTCTTTGCGGTTCCTTCGAACGCCCCTTCCCTTGAAGAGAGATGTTTACCCAGGCACAACCCTGGTGTGTGTGTAATTAGTTCATACTGCATCCTGCGTTTCCACTTAGCGCTCAGTGGTAAGCCTTTTCCACATTGCTAAAGGGCTTTGAAATCGCTGTGGTGGTGTTGGGCCTCCTTTCTCCGAATGGACATTTACAACACCATTCCCATGTTGCTGCATGTTTTGTGTGGTTTTGGTCATCTGGTTTTCATCCGTTCGGTTTTGCTATTCTAGTCAACACTGCTGTGAACATCTTCCTGCACTTACCCCTTAGCCTGGGGTGAGAGAACGCCTGAGGGTTGTAGCAGACACTGTCAACGTCCCCCTGAACCCCTCACACTTACCATACAGGGCTTCTAAATGCAAGCACCTGTGGCTCTATGCCACCCCGTGCACACGTGGGACAGGATGGAAATGCTTGGAAGTTAGCACCTCTCTGGAGAAACTCTCACCCTTGACTGACTAGAGTTGGTGGATCAATCCTCCACCTCCCTCAAGATAACCCTAAGGCACGTTCACACCGTCTCCAGAGTCCCCCAACCAGATGGAGTTTCAGTTGCCCACGATGATAAGGGCCTTGATAACGCACTGTTAATGTCTTTCCTCCCTGTTTCACTTCCCCACTCCCCTACTGGCATTTCCTGGGTTCACCTCCCAAATAAACTGCTTGCACTTGAGTCCTCGTCTCGGGGTCCGCTTCCGGGAGAGCCCAAGCTTAGACAGGTCTATCCCCAGGACTGGGGTGCCTGGCCCCAGGGAGTGAGCGTCTTCATGATTCTTGCTTTGGACTCAATGCCTATTTAAATCAAATTAATTACCTTTCTGTTGTTCATGTTGCTGACCCCACTTGAACACAGACAGCTGATCAAATCCTGGGACATCTGTTCACACAGCTGAGCCGTGTCCTGCGCACTTTCCTGATGGTTTCAATTCTGTATTCGGGGACCAGCTCTGAGCAACTGATAATGTCTTCAGTCATCAGGATAGCGGGCAGCGTTCTCTTGGTTTTTTAAATGCGTATGTAGGCGAGCCCTACAGATTTGCTCACATGTAATTTTTTGCTTCTATAGGGTGGCTGGCAACCTAGATCTTGAAGGACCAGCCAGGAAGGAAGGGCGTGGGGTGGAGGTAGGGGTGCAGAGGGAGAACTGGTGGAAATGGTGTCTCAGGGGAGGCCCCAGAATGCCAAAACCTTGCTTCTTGTCGGTACCCCAGAACCAACATCCACTACTGCACCCTGCATCATCCCCCACGGGCTAGTCCGCCATGGCTGGTCACACCTCCACACTTCTGCTCAGGTCGTTTCTCTACAGAGAACGCCTTCTCTTATGCACTTGCTTACACACTTACGCCCTTTTTCAATAAGAGCTCAAATATAAACCTCTTCTCTGAAGCATTCTTAGACTCTACAAGAGTTAATGGTTACATCTTCCGTGTCCTCATAACAGATTAATCCACTTCCACTTTAGCACTATTTAAAAGTTTTTAGCTTTAAAAAAAAAAAAGCAAGGGAGTGAGAGAGAAACACGAACTTGGTTGTAAAAATAAATCCACTTACAGCCTCTTTAATGTGCACTTTTAAATTGTTTTGCTTAATGACTATGGTAGGTCCAACTTTATCCTCCAAAAGGATAGTTGAAGTGCTAACCTTTGGTACCTGTGAGTGCGACCTTGCTTGGAAGTAGGGCCTTTGCAGACGTAGTCAATTTAAGATGAGCTCATGCTGGATTAAGGTGGGCCTGCATCCAATGATTAGTGTCCTTGTAAGAAGAGGGAAATCTTAACACAGAGAGAGGCAGAGGGGAGAAGGCCGTGTGACGACAGAGGCAGAGAGTGAAGTGATGGAGCTGCAAGTCAAGGAGTGTCAAGGGTGGCTGGCAACCGCCAGAAGTTGGAAGAGGCAAGGAGGGTTCCCCCCTAGAGACTTCAGGAGCACGGCCCTGCGGACACCTAGATTTCAGACTTCTGGCCTCTAGAACTGTGAGAGAATGAATTTCTGTCGTTTAAGCCACTAAGTTTGTGGCATTTTGTCATGGCAGCCCTAGGACACTAATCCAATGATGATGTAACACAACGAGGCCATGTGCCATTCATTCATTCATTCATTAAATATTTCTTGATCACCTACTATGTGCCAGACCCTGTGCTAAACTCTGGATTTTAAATAGGAGAGTGACACGACCAGGTCTGAATGCCACCTGGTGGCAGGAGAGAAGATGGATTGGAGGGGGTGGGACTGGAGGCAGGAAGACCCAAGAGAAAGCTGCTCCCAAGAAGTCAAAAAATAGTCAGGAGAGCGGCTAGGGGGCAGGGGGAGAGGGGAACAATCCGAAAGATTATCTAGGAGGTAGAAATGTCGAGACTTCAGTCCAGACTATCACCTAGTAGTTATTATCTAAATTGAATCTTTGTCCAGCCTCACTGATCGGGCCCTGAAGCACATAGTGGAAAATTGAAGTGTTCCAGCCCAGGCATTTGAAGGCACTTCTTTTTCTACCAGTGATGCCCACTGTATTTCCATCTTGTCAATTCTGCCTCCCAAGGGTGGCATACTATGATTATTATAATTATTATTTGCATTCCTCTCTCCCTTGTTAGGCATTGAGCTCGCTGAGGTCAGGAGCTGCGATTTCTCATTTTTCGCTAATACCCCAGTCTCTGCTGTCCTGGAGGACTTTGTACAATTAATGGATCCTCCTAAATGTTAATGGCATAATTTACGGTCCTTTGTTTCGTGGTGAAGTGTTGGCTCCAGGAGTCCCAGAGCGGCTCTCCCACCCGTCCCTACATCCTGCTTCCTGAACAGCTCCGTGGAGCGCACGGCTGTCTGGAACTCACCACTGATGCCTCTCCCTTGGGGAGGTAGCTGCCACCTTCACTAGGACTTTGCATATCATCTTGAACCCTGCTCTCTGAGATTTCCCTGTTATCTGCTCAGCTTATCACCCTGGCTAATTAAAGGCACCATTTAGAAGCTAACTTAATTGGAAAACTGCAGCGTGATTTAGATAGGATAACATGATCTCCAAAAGGGAAATATTAACTCATTTTAGGCGATAACTTTGTAATAGGAGATACAGAATTGCAAAATAAGGCTGTTGTTTTTTATAGCACAAAAGCTCTTCTTGAATTCAGCTTTTACTTCTTCCCCTCAAGATTGTTTTATAGATGCAACACATTCCATGGAAAAGTGGCCTCAGGAAGGGGAGTCTCTTTTTCCTGTATCCTTCCCGAAATTCTGGGGGCAGAGGATCCACGTCCTGATCTCCCTCCCCTGCCACATGTTGTGTGATCTCGGGCCTAGGAGCACAACCTAATCGAGCTTCATTTGCTTGCTTGATAGAAAGGGGAGCAGAAGAGTGCCTGCCAAGTCTGTGCCAGGATGAGAAGACATCATGTGCACAAAATACAGAGCGGGGGTCGCACACCTGGGGACCTCCTTCCTTCTCCCTCCCGAAGGGAGGAGGTAAAGCTCTCCTGCTGGCCCTGGGGGCATCTCGGACCTTCTGAAGAGCAGACCCTGTGTGATTCTGTACCGAGCCTTCCACCCTCTGGAAGCAAATCCTCTTCTACAGGCTCTGGATTGCTGCTGGAGGCAGCCTGGCCAACTCGTGCAAACGTGTGACTTGGCAGGAAGTCCCAGGAGATACCCACCCACGTCCCCCGAGGCAGTGAACAGCTCACCTCTTCCCTCCCTCTCCTGCCCGCCATTTTCCTCTGGCCTCTGCTCCCCTCTCCTGCGTCTCTCCTGCCACAGCCCCACTCAGTGAACACCCATCCTTTAATAATCTGGAACAACATGTGCGTGGCCATACCCTGTGATGTCTCTGAGTCTTTGCACAAGCCGTTCCCTCTGCAGGATCACTCTTCCCAGGTTGTCTACTTGGCCAATTTCCTGCCATCCTTCAGCTCTCGGTTCAGCATTGCCCCTTTCAGGAAGCCTTATGGACATCCACTCTCCTCACCATGCTCCCAGCCCTGGAGCCTATCTCCCGTCTTCCTTTCTGTTGCCATAGGGGGCTGTGTCACCTCTGACGTGCAACTGCTCCCGCTGGACGAGTGGCACTCCATATTTGTGGAACAGATAAATGAATGAATGAATGCATAAACTAATTCACTTTTTTACCATTGCTGACCATGGACTTCTCTGACACTTGGACCCTCCAAACAGATTTGTTATGCAGTCATAGCTGTCTCCATCCACCTTAGTCACATATAAATGCCAACTTAGCAGCTCTCCTGCTAGCTCGGCACTGTCAATAGAACTCTCCATGATGATGGAGATGTTCTGTGTCTGCAGCGTCCAATACGGGAGCCACTACCCACATGTGTCTCTGGAGCTCTTGGAATGTAGCTAGTGTGAAGGAGGAATTTCATTCCATTGCAGTTAATGTACATTTAAATTTAAATAGCCATGTGCTACTAGTGGCAACTGTGTCGGACAGCACAGTTAAGCCCCACATTAACGCCTTCCCTGGACATGGCCTCTTGACTTAGGACGCCACTGCCTACAGTATAAAGCCCAAATTCTTACAACCCTGCACAATCCAGTCCCTAAACCACTTTCCACCCGCATCTCAGAGGAAGTGGACAAGAGTGGGGGTTGCAGGTACAGACTCTGGTGCCGGGCTGCCTGGGTTCACAGCCCAGCTCTGGGCTGCCAGGCGAGTTGCTTAAGTCCTCTGCCTCAGTTTCCTTAGCTGTGAAATGGGGCTAGACACCTATCCTCGGGTTACTGTGAGGAGGACATGAGTTCGTATGTGCAAAAGGCGTAGACGAATGCCTGGCACATAGGAAGCTCAGATAAATGGCACCTATAACTATCATTCTCTCTCGCTTTGTCCCTGGCAGAGCCAGCCTGGCCTCCTTGCTGGCCCCCTGCTAGAACTGGCCAGCTCTATGCCATTGTTCACATGGGTCCTCCTGCCAGGAAGGCCACCATTTCCTCTTTGCCCATCCAGATACTTCCCACTCTCAAGGGCCCAGCTCTGTACCTCCTCCTCCAGGAAGCCTTCTGTCCTAACCCTCCCCAGCATGAGTAAGCTTTCCTTCCTTGGAACTCCCATGAGAATTTCTACCTGTGCCTCTTCTAGAGCAGCTCAAATAGGCAGCTAGTTATCACTTACCCTGCATGTGTCTTCACAACCAGACTAGAAGAAACTTAAAATCCCAGTGTAGGTTGCTGGTATCTATTTTCCTTCCAACGATAGGCCAGAGTTGTACACATTCTAAGTGCTCAAAAAAATTAATATTTCTGATTGTCCTATTGGCTGACCTTTGCAATTTTTCTTTCTTTCCCAAGAAAAGAAAGGAAAAGACCAGGCTATAATCTCCTACTATACTCTAAGCACTATAACAGACGTGATCAGAGCTTCCGTTGTTTAATTTAAACTTCGCAGCCACCTGGTGAGGCGGGTGTTGTAATTCCTATTTGAGAGATGGGGAACTGAGGCTCTGAGATTTAAGCAGGTGGCTCAGATGCTCAGCTAGTAAGTGGAAGAGCTGAGGCTCAAATGCAAATGGGTCCACCCCAGGGACCACACAGCCCAGACCGCATATTCATACCCTGGTGTGGTCACTCCCCGCCCTGTGATTTGTGCTAACCAATAGAAGGCAGTGGAAGTGAAACGGCCAGTCCTGGCTTCAGCCCTAAAGGAGACTGGCAGCTTCTGCTTCCTCTCTCCCGACATACTTTTGGGAGGTTTTGCTGCCATTACAGAAGTCCAGCTGTCCTGCTGGAGAGGTCCCATGGAGAGGGTCAAGCACAGGCCCTGAGAACACATGGAGAGGGAGAGAGGCCAAGGCCTGGGCCTCCTAGCACCCCAGTCAACTTCCAGCTGACTCGTGACCACGTAAGGAACCCCAAGCAGTGAAAGCAGAAGAACCGCCCAGCAGAGCCCCATCCACCTACAGGACTGAGCCCGCAGAACCCGGAGAGATAATAAAAATGTTTGTTGTTTTAAGCCACTAGGTTTTAGAGTGGTTTGTTCTGGCAATAAATGGCCAAAACTCTCGTGTGAGATGAGTTACATCCCTTCACATCCCCAATACCCTGTTCTCTTATGTGCTGGTCAGCTTTAGTCCCATTTTAGGGCAGCAAATGCATTACAGAAACTGTCTGTGGGGCACCCAGTTTTGCTCTCTTATGTATTTCTTTTCCTCAATCAGCAGCTTCAAAAAGTGGAAAGTAGGGGTTGGTCCCGTGGCCGAGTGGTTAAGTTTGCACGCTCTGTTTCGGTGGCCCAGGGTTCTGCTGGTTCGAATCCTGGGCACGGACATGGCACCGCTCATCAAGCCATGCTGAGGCGGCATCCCACATGCCACAACTAGACGGACCCACAACTAAAAGTACACAACTATGTACCGGCGGGCTTTGGGGAGAAAAAGGAAAAATAAAATCTTCAAAAAAAAAAAGTGGGAAGTATGACTGTGTGGTGGGAAAGAACATGCACTGACTTGCTGTTGACCTTGATCAAGTTCTCCCCATCTCTGAGGCTGTACAATAAGATTGCTAATGATTCCCTTGCTGGGATGTGTAGGGATTAATAAAAGACTCTAATAAGACACTTAGCACACTATTTGGCATGTGTCAAGCATCCAGTGAATGGCCTTTATCAGAGGCTGGAGGACAGGCCAGGAGACAGCTCCTACTGGCAATGAGTCTGCTGTCCCACTTTTCCCATATTAGCAAAGACACAGAAAGCAGAGGTCAGGCTTGCGTGGGTCCAGAGCAATGCCAGAGCTTCTTGGAGAAGAGCTGCTGTTGCTTGTTATCTCTGTTTATAAAAAGGAAGAATGGAGGTCCAACATGAAGGCCGTCTGTGAACCACCGCAGGACCCTAACCCCTTTGGGAAATGCACGTCCTTTTGGGGCGGGGGGTGGAGTGCAGATTTGGACCCCAAGCAAAAAGAATATCGTGGGAGCCCAAGAAGACAGAGACTGAGGCCATTAATCACTCTACATCCCAGAACTTGGCATATGGTCGGCATATGTTCCAAGAAGGCGCAGGATTATTTTCCTGTTTTGTTCACTGCTGTATTTCCAGGACATAGTAGGTCCTCAGTAAGCGTACCTTGAATGAATGATTATGAGAATGAACAAATGTTGTTCTGCCTGTAGCTGACCCTGTTGGCTGCCTATCCTAAGCCATCCCCTCCTTTCTCCTTGCTACTGGAGTCCTGATGTGATTCAGGTGGCAATGTGCCACCCCATGGGAGGCTCGCAACGGGTTTAAGGAAATCAGGGCACTCCTGTTCCTGCTTACAGGGATGGGTCTAGAGGTGGTCATGTGACAGTTCAGCCAATGACACTAAGAGAAAATCCGCTCAGGGGATTCTGGGAAAGATTTTCCTCCAGGATGAAAATGCTTCCTCTGTCCCCACCTATCTCCCTGCTTTTGCGCATCATTATGCAAGGACATGATTCCTGGAGGGAAGGCAATCATTTATAACCCAAACTGGATAAGCCCAAGGATAACAAGCCAGCCCTCTGAGCATGGCAGCGTGGTGCCTGGCGAGGTGACCCAGATGAGCTTCCGAGCCCCTCAGGGTTCCCAGATGACTTACTGTCTGAGATCAATGCCCATCTTCAGGGTTTCAGCAGACATTCTGCTCCTTTCAGCCAAAGTGTCTTTGTCGTGCCTTCATGATATGTTATGGGCTGAATTGTGTCCCCCCAAAATTCACATGTTGAAGGCTTAACTCTCAGGACTTCAAAAAGTGACTGTATTTGGAGACAGCATCTTTGAAGAGGTGAGTGAGTTAAAATGAGTCTGTTAGGGTGGGTCCCATCCAGTAAGATGAGGAAATTTGGACACGCACAGAGACACCAGGCATGTCCACACAGAGGGACGACGGTGTGAGGACACAGCAGGAAGGAGGCAGTCTGCAAGCCAAGAAGAGAGGCCTCAGAAGAAACCAGACACGCTGACACCTTGATCCCAGCCAGAAAATAAATTTCTGCTGTTTAAGGCACCAGTCTGTGGTACTTTGTGGTGGGAGTCCTATAAAACTCCTACAGATATCTACTGTGATGATCAATTTATTACCACCATTATAAAAATATCCTTATCTCACCATGTAATTGTCCCTGGGGTGGGGTTGGGATCTGGATGAAGAGGGCTCGCCCTGGTTCTTCAGTGTTAGGTAACAAGGCGATGATATCAACCCAACACTGGCCCTCTTGGGGTCCTCCACCCATTGACGCATCCACCCATTACTTCATTCAATAAAAATCTAGCACACGTTCATCACGCCTTGGAGATGTATGGAATTGTCACAGAGTATGTGCTTTGAAGTCAGGCTGCCTGGCTTTGCTTCCTAATTCCATCTCTTAGTAGCTGTGTCACCCACGGCAAGCTAGTGATCTTCCCTGAGCTTTCTCATCTCTAGAACGGGCGGTGAGAGTGCCCACCTCACAGGATTATGTAAGCCCAGAGCGAGCTGGTGCAGGCAGAGTGCTTCATAAAGCACTTGACTCAGAACACGGATGGGGACCGTTGCTTTTCTGAACATACAAAATGGACAAGAAAAGAGAACAAAGTCCTGTTCTCATTTATATAATTTCAATACAATCCTCCCAACAAACCTTGCAACATAGATATTGGCATCCTATGTCATTGCCATCCTGCTTTGCAGAGTAAAGTGAGGTTCAGAGGGAGCATGTGACGGTCATCACAGTTTTTAAACCGCAGGGCTGAGGTCCCAGCCCAGGTCTTCTGATCGCTGAGCCCCGAGCTCTCTCCTTCCGCACGCGAGCTGCCGCCCCTGGCGGTGCAGTTTTTCCCGAGCCCTCGGTGTGTGCCAGACATTCTCCTTTAATCCTCACAAGGATGCAGCTTTCACAGCCTACGAATAAATAACCCTGACACGGATATACATGTTTAGACCAGACAGCAGAACAGACTGGCAAGTTTTGATGGGACTTGCTGGAAAATGTGGGTCAAAGGGAAGTTCTTCTGACGGCATGGGGAAGAAAGGGTAACAACAGTGGCTGATAATGGTTTGGGGCCAGGTGCTTCGTTAGGCCCTTGACTTACAACAACCTGGAGATTTCGATATCATTATACCCCCATTTTACAGTTAAGGAAA
Organism: Equus quagga; assembly: GCF_021613505.1. NCBI lineage: Eukaryota > Metazoa > Chordata > Mammalia > Perissodactyla > Equidae > Equus > Equus quagga. The sequence goes on from NC_060279.1 coordinate 73,005,407, forward strand.
TGACAGCTCCAAGAGGATAAGAAATATACCCCAGACGCACAGAAAAGGGAAGAATGTGAATCCGGGATCAACTCAAACATGTGGCGTCTTCCCCTGGACCAGGCTTCTCAATGCCTGCTGCACGCATTAGAATCATCTGGAGACATTTTTTAAAAATGCTGAGCGTTGGGCTCCACCTTCAGAGATTCTGAATCAGTGGGGCCAGGTGCTGACACTTTTAAAGGTCCCAACCAGGTGACCGGAATGTGCAGCCAGGATGGAAGCACAGACAGACCGGGCGGCTCTCAGGACTGAGAGCTGAGATCCTGGGACGGGTCTCTCCCCAGACCTGACAATCATGATACTCAGCTGGCCGCATGAAGGCCCGTTCTCGTCCCTTACTCCTCCAGAGAGGGAATGGCTGTTTCTTTCTTTAATGTGAGTGAAGATGAGTTCATTAACTCATCACCCAGCATTCATAGCATCTTGAATATGGATTTTAGGCCATGGCATCGCATTGAGATGCACAAATATAGGGAAACCCTAAAATCAAATACAGGCATTATCTCTCCCTCCTGATAGGCCAGGAAGTTAAGCTGAAGTTTGCTTTTGACTGTTCCACATAGGTCCTGAGTAGAGGTTTTGGTTCCCTATATTTGTTGTTTAAATGGGTACATGAAATGTTTTGTGTTTACTACTCCAAAAAAGAAATATAATGAATTAAGTTGCTCTTTACATGTGATTTTTTAAGGTGATGGAGGCTCAGGGACCTTTACCAAAAACCAAACAAAAACCTTTCCCTGGGGCCGGCCCAGTGGTGCAGCGGTTAAGTGCACACATTCCTCTTCGGTGGCCCCAGGCTTGCCAGTTCGGATCCCAGGTGCGGACATGGCACTGCTCACCAAGCCATGCTGTGGCAGGCATCCCACATACAAAGTAGAGGAAGATGGGCACGGATGTTAGCTCAGGGCCAGTCTTCCTCAGTAAAAAGAGGAGGATTAGTGGCAGATGTTAGCTCAGGGCTAATCTTCCTCAAAAACAAAAAACAAAACACAAAACATTCCTTCCCATCTCAGCCAAAGAAGTTCCCGTGATGCAGCAGGAATAAACATGATTGGCATGCTCTTGGCTCTCCTAATTCCAAGTGTCTTTGATGATCCTGACCGTCTCTCTTTGTCAGGATCATAATATGTCTGATCATAAACCATCTCCACCTCCTGAGTTGGATTATTTCAGACAACACACCTAAGCAGAATGCACGGCTAAATTATCCCACCAATTTAAATCCAGCAACAAACCAGCTTTTCTTGGTTAAGCCAAAAGTGAAACTGGAAAGGGAGAGTTAGGGCTACAGTAAGAGGATTAGAGATTAGCTCGGACACGTGGCTGGGGAACTGACCTTTGACCAAACATAAATAATGTCAGCGCAGCTTTCCCCGTGCCCGCGAAGAGATACCAGGCCCTCAGAGAGGGAAAAATCAAAGCGGCCACGAGGGAAAGGGCAGAGGGAAAAACGAGTGGCATCAGGAGGGAGGGAGGGAGAACAGGAAGGGAAGAAAAGGAGGGGCCGGGAGCAGCTGCTCAGAGGCAGAGGAGCCTCTGTTCACTGTCAATATCACTCTCACCCGCGCCCCGTGCTATGGATGTTGGATTTGGCAGAAATAAGAAAGAACAGCTGGAGCCTGTGAGGGCCAGAGTGACAGGTGAGCATTTGGTATAAATAATTGGCTCTTCTTTTATGTTTACATGTACACTTCTTTCCTGTTTATAAAAGTCACACTTATTGTAAATTATTTTTGGAAAACCTGGAAAACAGTAGATCGGGGGGAAATGACCCATAATCCAGACACATTCTCTGTGAAAATCTAGGTGTGCTTTTATACATTTTAACTCACAGTTTCCAAAGAGAGTCGTTCTCACTATTTCTAGGGGAAAATCGCGGGATTGCTGCAAACGGCATATAATCAGCGGGGTGATGCTGCAAGATGTGGTCCATTCCAAATGCAGGATATGTCTGTGCATATGTGTGCACCCTAAATTAATTTCAAAATGGCACGAGAAGCGTGGGTGAGCTCCCACCCCTGCACACGCACTGAGCCCCACGTGATCGCCTCTCAGGTGCCCCCAGGTGTGATTCGGCGCCTGAGTGCTGCAGGGCCAGGGAAACAGACCAGGAGTGGGACCCTCAGCAGGAACGTCCCCTCGTGGGCTTTGTGTCTCCTTTATCTCTCTGGCTTTCTCCTGCTCTTCTGTGTTGCCGCTTTCCTGGTGCTGTCTTGTTTGGACTTCAAGGGCAGTGACTGTCCTGAACTCCCGGGTCCCAGAGTGGAGCCGGCTCAGTGTTGTGGGAACGGCTGAGTAGGTCCGCTCAGGCACACGGGCACTTTCCTCTTTAGAGGCATGGACAGTGAGAGACAACAGCGTTCTTTGTGAGGAAAGTCAGATTGCAGCTTTTCAACCGGGGCACAGCCCTCGTGGCTTTTGAAACAAAAAATAGCTTTTTTGTACATTTTTTGTGATTACAAAGGTAATGTACAATTTATATCTATATGTGTGGGTATATGTTACATATATATGTATATGTATATATGTATATACATATATATAGTTTGGAAGTGCAAATGAGAACATAGAGGGAAATAAAAGTCAGCTATATTTCCATCTCTTAAGCTCTATTCATATTTGAATCTGTCTTTGAGTTTTTTGGGTTTTTTTTTCTGAGGAAGACTGGTCCTGAGCTAACATCTGTTGCCAATCTTGCTCTTTTTGCTTGAGGAAGTTTGGCCCTGAGCTAACATCTGTGCCAATCTTCCTCTATTTTATGTGGGACACCGCCTCAGCATGGCTTGATGAGCTGCGCTCGGTCTGCACCCGCGATCTGAACCTCCGAACCCTGGGCCGCTGAAGCAGAGCACGTGAACCCAACCACTACACCACGGGGCCAGCCCCTTCTTTGAGTTTTTAAACGATAGCTACAGATAGTACAAAGATAGATTGATAGGCTATAAATATAAATATTTTTTTCAAAAAACATACACATTTACTACTAATTTTTTATTTTTAAAAAGGATTCTACAGTACCTGTCCTTTCATGCTCTGGGGTGCTGTGAACATTTTGCTGTTACACCTCCCTTCACACCTTGTGTTTAGTGACTGCATGGAAATCCTTGGGAATTTTAAAAAACAAGAATCCTAGAACCTGCAAAGCTGAATGGATCCCTCCATCTACATCAGCTGTTCCCAAAGGATGGTCCCCAGACTGGCAGCCTCAGCATCACTCAGGCACTTGTCAGCATCACAGATTCCTAGTCTCCACTCCAGACCCACTGAAGCAGACACTCTGTGGGTAGAGCCCAGAAATCCATGTTTCCACAAGCCCTCTGGGGGCTTCCAAGTGTGAGGACCACAGCTGTAAATCACACTGCTCAGCAGATGTGAAGCTGAGGGCTAGAGACGGGCAGCGACATGCCCGAGGCCAGGCAGCCATCGGAAGACAGGTGACCCTTGTGCAGGCCTCCAGCCCTGGGTCAAGTCTAATCAGTGGGTCAGCGTCCACTGGCCGACAGCTACCTAAAGGTTGTGCCTGTGTGGACACGTCTGCCCGGGGAGGCCAGGCCATGGCTCTGGCTTCATGTCTGGCTGTGCGTTATTGGCTGAGACCTCCTGGGCAAGTTTTTTAAGCATTTCCTGCCTCAGTTTCCTCTTATGGCAAATGAAGTCATTGTGTACCTACCACAGAGGGTTGCTGCAATGAAGAAATAAGTGAATCCACCTTGAACAGAGTGCCTGGCACGTCAGTGCCAATCAACGTTCTTCTGATTATAGCTGGAGCTCTTACTATGTTCTCAGATTCATCTCCGGCTGCTCTGCCTCACCTGCTCCCTCTCCTGTGTCCTGGGTCTCTGTGAAGTGTTCTACCATTCACTTGGTTGTCCTAGGCATGAGGCTTGCCTGGTGTTTCTGAGCGCTTCCCTCCCCTATGCCCCAAATTTAGTCAAACTGAGTCCTGTCAGGTCTCTAGCCTCCAAGTCTCTGCTCCATCTGTTTTTCTCTGTCCCCACCACTGCCACCCACGTCCTCTCTCTGGTCTTCCTACCTCCCCTTGGCTCTTCACTCTGCCCTGCCGTCCACACACCACACCACAGAGACTTTTTCTTTTTCTTTTGCTGAGGAAGATTCACCCTGAGCTAACATCTGTTCCCAATCTTCCTCTTTTCGTATGTGGGTTGCTACCACAGCACGGCCACTGACAAATGGTGTAGGTCTGCACCCGGGGAACTGAACCTGGGCCACTGAAATGGAGCACGCCAAACTTAACCACTAGGGCACCAGGGCTGGCCCCAGAGACAACTTTTGAAACCTCAAATCAGAGCATATTCCACTTATACAAAATGTCCAGAATAAGTAAATCTGTAGAGGCAGGAAGTAGATTAGTGGTTGCCAGGTTCTGGGGGGAAGGGAAACGGAGAGTGTCTGCCCAAAATGGCTGTGGGGTCTCCTCTGGGGACGATGAAAATGTTCTAGAGTTAGATAGTGGTGACAGCAGTACATCATTTTGAATGTACTGAAAATCTCTGAACCGTACACTTTAAAATGGTGGATTTTATGTTATGTGAATTTTGTCTCAATAAAATAATCACAAAATAAAAACCCAATGCTGTCATTCCATGATAACTGTCAAAGGTGTCCCGTTCCTCTGAGGCCCAAATCAAAGCCCTTGGTGTGGTCTTGTCGACCTTTGCCACTTGACCTCTGCTTAAGTCCCCAGCCTCATAACTTAATGACATCCATGCTTGAAAATCACCACTCAGTCTCATGAAGCAGTTTGCACATCCCCTGGTCTTTGAACTGGTCTTTGATCTCTTGGTTCATGTTTCTCCAGAGATAAGAAGTCAGGTGTAAGTAGTTTATTTGGGACGTGATGCCAAGCTCAAGTGGGAGGGAAGCCAATAAAAGGGGCATTCTCAAGCCATTAGCCACCAGGAGCCATCGGAGCTGAATGCTCTAGGCATCATGTAGAACATGCTTGCATTGTCCCAGCTGAGGGCCAGGGGTGGTGGCGTTTGTCCCCCAACTCCCCATCCATTGTTAGGCAAGAGCCACTCCCCAGGGCATTGTTTCTCCAAGGTGCTCCAAGCTTGTCTGGTGTGTGGGCTGAGCAGCTCCCACGGTGAGAACAAAGCCCCCAGGCAGAGAGCTGCAGCTATTTGCAGAAAGCAGCCTTCAGGGGGACGTGAATGCCAAGGGGACACGGGCGGGCCACCAACAGCACCTGCTACAGCCCCCTATCTCTAGAGCAGGACTGTCCAACAGAAATAGAATGCATGCCATGGGTATCACTCTGAGTCTTCTGATAGCCGCACTCAAAAAAGTAGAAAGAAATAAGTAAAATGAATTTTAATGGTATATTTTATTTAACACAACATATCCAAAACATTATCAGGTCAACATCTAATCAATATTTTAAAAATTGCTGATGGGATATTTTACTTTTTTTTCATACCAAGTCTTTGAAATCTGGTCCTGTTCCATGCAGCACCCCTGCAGAGCGTGTCACATGGCCTCTGTGACAGCGTATTTTGAGTGTTGATTCCTCCGTCTCTGTCTCTCAATGGATGGTGAGCATCTTGAGGACCGGGGTGATGTCTATTCGTCTTGGTGTCCTTGGTACTAGCACAGTACCAGGCGTGTTTCCGGAGATGAGTAAACGGATGGATGCAGAGAGTGGTGTTGGGGCTCTGTGGCCTCCATTCCCTTCCGCGGCCATTTCTTCTGGCTTCTTGGTTTGGACGCGGAAACTGAACATTCTTTCCCTTAATAGGCAAGATTCCAACATGGCTGCAGGGAATGCTGCTTCGCAACGGGCCTGGGATGCACACAGTGGGAGAGACCAGATACAACCACTGGTTTGATGGGCTGGCCTTGCTGCACAGCTTCACCATCAGAGATGGTAAGAACCCTGTATTGGTTTGCTGTTGCTGCTGGAACAAACGTCCACAAATTGAGTAGCTTAAAATAACACAAATTTATTCTCTCGCAGTTCTGGAAATTGGAAGTCTAAAATGGGCTTCACTGGGCTAAAATCAGGGTGTTGGTAGGGCTGTGTTCCTACTGGAGGCTCCAGGCAAAGAATCTATTTCCTTGCCTTTTCCAGGTTCTGGAAGGCGCCTGCATTCCTTGGCTTGTGGCCCCATCTCTGCCTTCAAAGCCAGCAGTGTAGCATCTTGCAGTCTCTCTATCTCTCTCTCTCTCTGTCTTTTTCCCTCTCTCTCCTTGCTTCTGTCACTGCCAGAGAAGGAGTGCTCTGACTCTGACCCTCCTGTCTCCCCCTTATAAGGACCGTTGTGATGACATTGGGCCCTCCCAGATAATCCAGGATAATCGCCTTTATCGAGATCCTTAATTTCATCACATCTGTACCGTCTCTTTTGCCACATCAGGTAACATAGTCACCAGTTCCAAAGATTAGAACACGGTCATCTTGGGGAAGCCATTATTCAGCCCACCCTAAGCACAAACCTCCCTGGAGAGGTGCCAAGGTTCTTTTTCAAAGAGCTCAACTTGCAAGAGAATTGGCATTCTCCATGAGGCGGGCAGGAGCGGCTGGAGACTGCAGGCTTTGGAATCAGACACACGTGAAATCCAAAAAGGAAGACTCGAGCTGAAAAGAGCCGAGCTGAATGGCTTGCTCCCTGGGCGAGAGAGAGTCAGGTCACTCAAGCTCCAAGCTTGAGTCAGCGGCTCTCCCTGAGCGGACTGAATATGGGGCAGAAAGGAGAAAGTGCCACAATGAGGGCGAAACCCTAAGATCAGGTGACTGGCTCAAGAGTGGATTGTGACCTGTTTGCTGTTGGCCCTTGAGCTGGCTTATGTCACACGAGCACGAGGTGAGCTCTGGTCCACGAGGTCCAGGATGGGTTGCATGAGGCTTTAGTAGGCTCAGAGTCACATGGTGAGCAAATTCATGTCCAAGTGCTTCAGCTGGGTGAGATTTTTCTTTAACCCCTGTGTTCCGGCATGGCAGACTATGGTCACTCCGCCACCCTCGGCCTTCGGTTCCTTCTCAGTATAAAGGCTTGATCTTCCCCTTTGGAGAACTGTGGTGATGACTAGAAGTACTCGGGGCCTAGCAAGGGCCTGACACCTGGGAGATGCTCAGTCGGTTACAAACCACCATCATTGTTGCCAGGTTTGAATCCCAGATCCACCATCCTAGCTCATAGGTACCCAAGCTGTGTGACTTTGGCCAAGTGAAGGACCCTCTCTGTGTCTCAGTCTCCCATAGAGTCTCTTACAAAATGAAGATATTCGTTGCATATCGCAGAGAGCTGCTGTGGAATTTAAATACACTAATACGTGTAAGGAGCTTTGTAGAATGTCTGGCACGTAATATGTACTTGATAAGCATCAGCTATTCTTTTTGTATAACTGTTATTTCTTTCAAGTCAATCGGCAATTATTTTTTGAGTGCAGACTCTATGCCAGTGACTTGCTCTGATATTTCATGAATGGAGACAACATGTGTGAAAACCATGAGCTCTGAGTTTGCAAAAACCTACAGATTTTACTGAGACTCAGCTACACAGGGGGTGTTGCGTATTTCCTGACAGCCCTAAGCCTCAACGATGCCCTCCTTTTCAGACAGAGTCACTAAGGATTCCTGGGGAAATGAACGCCGTTCTGGCTGAGGTGTGGGAGAGGGCAAGGTACCAGTGGCTCCTTTCTGTGTGGCCCTGCCTCACCGGTCCTTCGCGGTGCATTTCCCATGCTCACATTAACGATGGGTGGGAGTATCCTTGTCTCCTCTTTGCAGACATAGAAGTTGAAACCTTAGAGAGGTAGAGCGACTTGTCCAAGGGCACCTATGTAGGGCTGAGATCCGACTTTTGTTGTCTGGAGTTCAAGTTTGCAACCACCTCCCCTGTCCTAACCCCAGCACACACACACACCAACTACTTGAGAAACGGCAGGTTGCTTAAGTGACCCCTCACAGCTTACTGGGTGGTGGCTCCCGCCTCCTTCCATAGAGACCAGGAGGGACGAGGGCACCGGCAGGGGATGACGGAGCCATGGCTGTCTTGCAGAAGCTTGGCCATCCACCAAAACCCCTGAGTGGGATAAATAGGCAAGTGACCAAAGCCATCCCATGCTGCTTAGACTTTCTCAAGGCTTCTAGTAGGTTTTCAAACTAAAAATCCATTGTCAAAGGTAAGTAGCTGTTCTGTATCTTTTTATGGGCTGGTCAGTCAGGTGCAGCCGCAAGAGGAGGCAAGGAGAGGCTCAGGGGACAGGAGCACACGGCGCCTCCCAAGGCCACGTGGGATAACACCAGGGGGTCAGGAGGCAGCAGACAGGAGTGGGGTGAACACTCAGGCTGGGGCCATCACTGGGGTTCCCGTGGGAAAGGCAGGCAGGGCGGAGGGAATGGTTTAGGATGGGAGAGTTTGGATAACACCCTCAGGCTTGGGCTCTAGCAGTGGTCCCTAGATGCCTGCTACCTGGCCCTGATGGTTAAGGCCGAGGGATGCTGCCTCCTGGGGTGCGTGGACCAAGTGGAGGAGGTCTGGCCCTGGGCTGGTTCGTTTGCATATCAAAGACTTGCTGGGCCCCTTGCCACCTCTAGGAATTGGCTAATCCAGGGAGAAACAGTCTCTCCCCAGCCAGAAAGGTTTCTTAAGATGTTACAACATCATAATACACCGAAAATAAAAAGTATATACAATACAGCAGCATGAAAGACTCAGTCCTATTCATAATCTGGAGCTGGCTGGAAGATGAGAAGTATGGAGAGTATGCCCAATATCACGCCTTCCCTGTCCTGCTTCTTTTTTTTTAGTGAGGAAGATTGGCCCTGAGCTAACATCTGTGCCAGTCTTCCTCTACTTTGTATGTGGGATGCCACCACAGCACGGCTTGATGAGTGGTGTACAGGTCTGCGCCCGGGATCCAAACCTGGGAACCCTGGGCTGCCAAATCAGAGCATGAGAATTTAACCACTGCACCACCGGGCCGGCCCCTTCTCTGTCCTGCTCTTGAACCCAGCATGTGTCAAGGGTGTATGCCCTCACTCTGCTTTGTGATGATCAGTTTGTCATTCTCCAGTACAGGGTGGAGGGCCCCAGAATGCAGGGTTCCTGTTCAAATGGTTGTATCTTCATCACCAAGCATGGGGCCCAGCCCAGAGGGCACTTGGAAGCTCTGTAGGGAGCTAGAATGGTATGGATGAGGCAAAGACAGTTTCGGTAGAAGGAAGCAACATGTCCCAACCCATCTCTTTGTCACTCGCCTCAGGAGGTGCTTGCTGGCCACTTGCATAAGTTCTTTGTACCCATCCACAACTCAGCCCTCACTACAGCTCCTGAGGAGGGTACCCCTGCTACCATCTTGATTTTACAGATGTGAGTCTAAGACCCAGACAGGCCAAGGAACTTGCCCAAATGCACACAGCTGAGAAACAGTGGTGGTCAAATACAGACCCCGTACTCTCCAAATCCAGAATCCCGAGTCCTAACCATTATGCAGTTCTGCTCCCTTTCCCCCTTTCTGCCAGCTACTGTCTCTCCCCATTTCTCCAGCCCAATCCTCTCGAGGCTGCCAGATAGCCAATGTTGGTGTGTCACGGCCTGGCCTCATTTCTCCTCTCCTCTAGGACTCTCAATGGCTCCCCATTGTCTAGCAGTGGAAATATAAACCTGAAACTTTAAGCCCTACTACACACGATTCTGGAGGGCACACACAGGGCTTTCAGGGTCCTCTGATTTGCAGAGAACCCGAAGCCAGTAGTTCCCAAAAGGTGGTTTGTGGACCTGCTGCCTCAGAATCCCCCAGGATGCTCCTTGAAGCTGCAAATCCTGAGACCCCACCCAGGGCTTGAGTGACTCATAATCCCAAGGAATAGAGACAGAGCGTCTGTGTTTCTAACGCATTTCCCAGATGACCCTGAGCACACTGAGCTTGAGAAGACCTCCCCAGTGGCCCTCCTGCCTGGCTGCCCGTCCCACCCAAGACCAAGCTCATCAGAGAGCCACGGGATGGGGCTCAGCCTCCCATAATCTTTTAAAAGCACCGGGTGACTCCAGTGTACAGCCAGCATGGGGAAGCTAAACTAGCGCCAACCAACGAGAAAAGACTCTAGAGCAAGAAAGTGAAAGACAGAAACGTGGTGTGTGGCCTTTGGCAGAGGCTAGGAGAGGGTAATGCTGTAAAAACTCACAAAGATTTGAATGGAAGAGGCAGAGCCGAGAAGGAGGAGCCGGGGAAGGGCGTGGGGGAGCGCTCTTTTCCGTAAGTCTAAAATTACTGCAAAGTAAAAAATGTCATGACGCACGCAGGCAGAGAGACGAGTGCACCCGGGTCTCCCTCAGCAATATATTTGATCATTTTCTACAGAGAGGCGAGGTTGTTGTCCCATGAAGATTTGAACATGTGAATTCCAAGAGCCAGGGTCACCAAGATTTCGAGGCGAAAAGAGCTCTCGAGAATTTAACATTTCCGAAACTGACTTTTTCAATTGTTATAATTCCAAAGTAGCCTTTTGGAAAGCTTCCTTTGAAAGCAACACACATACACATGTATACGTAAATATATGTGTTTGTGTGTATATATAGAGAGATATATAGATCCCTCCCCCACCCCCCCAAACTATCCGACGGGAACCAGTTCTCAAAGCTCCCAGCCAGAAGCCTGTTTGTTTACTCGTGTCCGTTTAGAAGGAATGTGGCTAATTGGGCTCTCCCTCGAGCAGGGTGGTGGGGAATGCATGGTCCTCAAAGTTGAGTGTCAGCTTGAGCAATTCCAGAGACACATTTTCCTAGGGCCCCCAGGGCTCCGTGCTCTGGGGTTGGTTGTTTATAGGAAATGGGCCGCCTGCCGACAACCAGCCTGGGCCCTGTGTTTACATTTCAAGTGAACAGAATTCAGCATTTTAGGCAAAGCACTACAGGTCCCAAAGCACCTTAGCCAGTGCCTGTGGGTGGCGACTCTCAGAGAGAGTGACCAGCAAAGGACAGGCTGGCTCCGGGGAGACCAGTGGCCCTAAGGCAGGTTCTGTGTAGCACGCGGCTGAAGACCAGTGGGTGTGGCCTCACCGACCATAGGTGAGTCTTCCTGTCTCCAGGATTTTGTTGGACAATCCAGCAGCCATCACTTAGCAAGCGCATGCTGTGTGCCAACGGGCCAAGCTCCTTCTGTCATCCCATCTCGTTTAAAACTGCCAGCCCTAGTTGGGGAGGACTGTGTGATCCCCAACTTCCAGCTGAGAAAACTGAGGCTCAATGAGATGAAGAGACCCGCCCAAGGTCACAAGCCTTGGACTGGGACTAACCCTGGAGCCAAAGCCTTGCCCACTCTACCTACTGCATCTCAACAGCGGATGTGGCCTTTATTGAGCACCTACTATGTGCTACATGCTTTACAGGCTCCAACGTCACATCAGTCTGTAAAGAACATGTGGTCCTTATGTCAGAGCAGAGAGGACTGAGCCCTGATTCTGACACAAAGTCAAGGGTACAGCCAGTAGATGAGAGCAAGGGTTCACATCCACACGGCATCCACGTGGAGACCTGAACCTCCTCAGGGATAGAGATCTTGCCTGTCCTGCTCACCATTATATTCCCCACTTCCTGGCCTTTCAAGGTGTTTAATAAGTACTGGTTGAATGCATGAACCTAGCGCCCTGTTAACCCCGGAGCCAGGGCCCCTGACCATCCCTTCAGATTTCTTCCTGCTGCCCCAGGAACAGAGTTCCCTCTACTGAAATATCTCAGAGAGACGCATTCACAGTAGCCACCTCCCAAAAGATGTTTGAGAAGAGGATAGATGATTGTCTGCCCCTTAGGGACACACGACTTGCCTCCCGAAGACTAGAGAAAGAACTAGAAGGTCTTTCATGGCCTCTTCCAATTTTATTATGATTACCATTACCGTCATTGTTATTATTTCCGCAGAAGTGCACAGGTGGAGTCATTACCCCTGAAACATCTGCTCACATCCTTTGGAGATGGATGGGAAGACACAACCCCAAGACCAAAACTGGTCAAGGCTGTTAGAAGTCAAGATAGTGGTTCCCCTGCGGGAGAGAGGCTAGAGACTGGACGAGACATGAGGGGGCTGCCTGTGTTCTGTCTCTTGATTGGGATATCGTTTACAGGGGTAGCTTCAGTTTGTGACACTTTATCAAACCATACAGTATGGCAGCACATTTCTATAGGTGTATTCTTAATAACAAGGATCACACAGAATGGTCATACTGACTGTGGTCGCTGTGTCAGAATCTTTGAATCCAGTTTACCGCTCACTAGCTGAGTGGCTTAAGGCAAGGCACTTAATCTCTCTGTGCCTCAATTTTTTTAGCTGAGAAATGGGTCTGCAGGGCCACTGAGCACCCAAACCCTTTGTACTTCATGTGGTAAGAACATCTAAGCCCATCATTGCAGCAGTGGATGGATGATGGGCACTTCTCTGATCAACCTTCTTTTACGGGAACAAAATATCAGTATGTCCTGAGCCCTAATTTTTTGCGTATTATAATTGTACCAACATTGGAAGTGTATCTTATACTACCGCAAGAAATGTGTTCCTTAGGGGGGAAAAATCGACATAACGTCACTTGCTAATTAAAAGCAAAATCAAAGAAAACAAAAAAATCCAGAGGTTTCAAATTGCCCACCAAATGAAGTTCCAAAGCCTTGGTATTCGCAGTCCTGCGGACCCGCTGGGGACCCCACCTCACCCTCCTCTCCTTCCTGCTGTTCCGGAGCCCCTACCTGCTGCTCCAGCCCACCTGACCCAGCTCCTGCGGGAAGTGGGCTGCATTCCCCACCTCCAGGCCTGTCCTTACAGATTGCCTGGGAAGAATGAACGGGAACACCCTACCCTCTCTCCTATTCCTGCCCCTCAAGCTATGGTGGTCAAATTTTACTCATCCTTCAAGGGCTATTTCAAGTGCCACCTCCTCCGCGAAGCCTCTCCTGATCCGTCCATTCCCAGCTGGGCCTCCTCTGCTCTCTCCTCCCTCCCCCCTCCACTCCTCCTTTCTCTCCTCCTTCTTTCCCCAAAAGGAACATGTGAGCATGTTATATGTTACTCTACCTGGTGAAAGGGTCTTTACAGTTGTGATTAAGTGAAAGCCTCGAGATGGGAGACTTTCCTGGATTATCAGGGTGGGCTCAGTGTAATCAGACTTATCTCGAGGGAAAGAGGAAGGCAGGAGGGTCAGAGTCAGAGAAGATGTGACAACTGAAACAGAGGTCAGAGTGATGTGGCCACCAGCCAAAGAACGCAGGCAACTTCTAGAAGTGAGAAAAGCAAAGAATGGGTTCTCTCCTGGAGCCTCCAGAGGAACCAGCCCTGCCGACACCTTGATTTTAGCTCCGTGAGCCCCATTTCGGACTGTGTCTTCCAACACAGTAAGATAACAGGTTTGTGTTGTTTTAAGCCACTAAGTTTATGGTAACTTGTTACAGCAGCAAGAGGAACCTAAGGTTGGTCTTGATGGGCTGGTCCAGAGTCTCTTCTTTTATGCCATGAGTTGGATTGTCTCTGGTGTCTAGGTGAATTAGACACCAGCACCTGGGCTGACCCTCCTCCGCATGCAGGATTGGGTGTTAGGTCACCCTCCGGTTGCAGTAGGTATGAAATGTTACTCTAGGGGCTGAAATTGCCCATGGAAGGCTCCCAGGACTGAACCAGGCCCTGGGGAAACCCAGCCCAAGTGTGAGGCCTTCTGGACCAGTCCTCCAAATGTGGACCTTACCTGGAGGGATACCAACATGGCGGAAGGGATGGTCACGGCCTGGGTCAGTGCCTCTCTGCTGAGTAGTGCTGGGCAAGGTGACTGAACCTCTCTGAACCTCAATTCCCTCATCCGTAAAACAGAGCTAATAGGAATACTTACCTGCCGTGTTGTTGTAAGTCTCAAGGGAAGGAATGTGTGTGAGAGCACGCCCCCAGCGCTCCTTATATCGGGCACACACATTAACGGGAACTGTCCTCATGGACTCACCCCGCCTTCCCCCGGTAAAACCCCTGGAATGGCCGAAATCAACTTTAAAGCCCTGTAAAGGGGTCCGCCTGGAATGATTCCGCTGCTTCTCTTTCAGGTGAAGTCTATTACAGGAGCAAATACCTGAGAAGCGATACCTACAACGCCAACATCGAGGCCAACAGGATCGTGGTGTCAGAGTTTGGAACGATGGCCTATCCGGACCCCTGCAAAAACATATTTTCCAAGTAAATGTCCATTTTGAATCTGGTCGTGCTTTTCAATATCCTTAATGATCAAAACAACCAACATTCGCATCTCTGCTCATTCTCTTTCGGGTGGATGAAAACCTGCCCATGGTTGCCTGGGCTCATATACGCTATGCAGTTCTTGACCACTGACAGCAAGAGAGGCAAAACGCATCTGACAGATGAGTGGTTATTCTCCCACATGACCGGTGGGAGAGCAATCTGGAATTATCTATCTAAATTACCAGTATACGTCCTCTCAGTCTAGAGGGACACTTGCTTGTGTTTGAAATGACAAATGCACGAGGTTATTCAAGGCTGCGTTATTTGTTACAGTGAGGAAAATAACCCAGATGTTCATCATCAGAGGAGTGGTTAGATAAATAACAGTAAGACTATACAAGAAAATATCAGGCAGAAGCCAAAAGGAATGAGGATGCTCTCTATGTATTGAATGGAAAGATTTCCAAGATACATTGTTAAGTGGAAAAAGCATATAGTATGCTATATGTTGTCTACAAAAGCAGGAGGAAGTCTAGATTTATTTTTGCTTGTATGTGCATAAGGAAATTCACTGGATACATAAGGGAGGTGGGAAATTGAGAAGTGGGGGAAAAGAATAAGGGAAGATTTTTAGCTGTATATATTTTAAATGATCTGGGTTTATGATGCATGTGAATGTATTACATATTGGGCAATTAAATTAAATTGTTGGCCAGGGGATCAGGTCTGCCATCGGTATCTCTTATAACACTCTTTAGACGTAGAAGAGTCATGAAATGTTCGGGGTGGACTGGCCCAGAAATGAAAGAGTGCTTCTGCTCTTCCAAAACTGACATCATCTCTCCAGTTCCAGTATCCACTGCTGGGGCTGCCACACAGCAAGCATCCAACTCACATTTGCAGATGGGGGAGGAGCCAGTAAGAGGGGGGGAGGGGGCGGGAATGAATTTAAAACGGGGACCTGGGAGGCATATTGGTAGGCATATAGGCTGTTGCACTATTTGCCAGTAGGGGGAGCACTAACCAACACGTGGATCCAGAATTTTTCTTTCTTCCTGCTTTGAGTTCGCCTTGTAGTCGAATTAATTTTGAGTTCCTAAGTCATAATTTGTATGCTTTCCTTTTTTAAAAAACTAATTTCCTGGACAAATTTGAGGCAACCAGTATGGACTCACTTTCCTGCCAAAAGGGGGGTTTTGCTAGTCTGTGGGGGCCATTATGGGTACATGTATGATTTCTGTAGAGCTTCTTAAGATATTTCAGAACAACCCACCAGCTCTTGCTGCTTCTGGTGCAGGAGACCTTTGGATTTTTGAGATCCCAGGAGGGCTCCACTGGCGGCTGTGTTGTCCCAGCTGACTCACTTCTTAGCTGATTCAACATGATAGGATCTTTGGGCAACTTGATATCTGAGTCATCAGGATTCCATCAAATGACCTGTTGGGACCCAGTGCTTTTTCTCCCTTAGTTGAAGTAGAGTGTTGTAAATAGTAGGAAAACCAAAGTCATCTCGAGCAGAACTTTCCAGCTGGGTGGACACAGCCATTGACCCCGTTGCTTTGCTGTCCTCCCCAGAGCTTTCTCCTACCTGTCCCACACCATCCCCGATTTCACAGACAACTGCCTGATTAACATCATGAAGTGTGGAGAAGACTTCTATGCGACCACCGAGACCAATTACATCAGGAAAATCAACCCACAGACTCTGGAAACCCTGGAGAAGGTATCAATGAATTGACAACCGGTATCACTTCCTGGTTCATGAAAAGATCCCCTGGGCGAGGCCAGGTGGCCCGCAGGAACTTACAGGAGGAGCCCCTCCTCTGATGCCCTTGGATCTTAAGCTTCCTCAGCACAGCAGTTAGCACTGTGGGCAGGGACAGCATCGTTTCATCATTGTGTCTGAATTCACTCCTAGGGCTCCCATAACAAAGTACCACAAACAGCGTGGCTTAAAATAACAGAAGTGTCTTCTCTCACAGTTCTGGAGGCTGGAAGTCTGAAATCAAGATGTCAGCAGGGCCCTGCTCCCTCTGAAGCCTCTAGGGGAGGATCCTTCCTTGCTTCTCCCAGCTTCTGGTGGTTTCCAGCAATCTTTGGTGTTCCTGGCTTGTAGATGCATCACTCTAGTCTTTTATAAAGATGTAAATCATTGGATTAAGGCCCACCCTAATCCAGCATGACTTCATCTTAACTTGATAACGTCTATACAGACCCTCTTTCCAAATAAGGTGACATTCACAGTTCCTAGGAGTTAGGACTTCAACGTTATCTTTCTTTTTGGAAGACATAATTCAGCTGATAACAGGGTCTGTAGTGCTTGGCCTTGAGTGGGAGCTCCATGGGAGTGTGGATGAATGAATGTGCTGGAACACCCAGGACTCACTCCCAGCAGCCTTACCTTGTATTGACCTGAAGAGGGAGGCATTAGGCAGAGAGCAAGGGTACAAAAATAAATGCCCACGTAGATGCCTTTCCTGGGCAGGATCAAGTCAACACTTTCGTGAAAATCAATAGACCTGCTTTTAGTTTTCTCCGGCCGGCTGTTCGAAGCCTCGATGTCTCCGTAATACATCTTACCCATCTGTTAAAGGCAGTGCTTTTCTTAGCTGTCAAATTGTGTCCAGCTCCTTTTAAGCAAGGTGGCGTGGGTCCAATTGATGTATGCTTTCCACAACGCTACAGAGAGGAAACACTCAGAGAGAATGGAGAATTGCCTGACTTTTGGCCGGAGGCTGTGCTACTCTGGGGGAGGAGGGGCGAACAGTCAGTTCCCCGGCTACCCCATTGTTCTACGGTTGTGGCCTGTTCCTAGTGGGGGTCATTATTGAGCTTGTTAATCCAGTGTCTTTGACCAAATGTTTTTGTAACCTCTCCATTCCCAGAATAATCCTATGAGAGAGTCCTGGAGATTTATGCCTCTGTGGAATGCAAAAGGAGAGAATTTAAATGACTTAACCAGAATGACACAGAGCAGTAGCCAAGATTAGCTCTAAGGCTGCCTCTCTGCCCTAGTGGTTGCTCAGAGCTCTCTGCAGTGAGGCATCCCATCTCTGTGCCTGCTGAGGACCCCAGCAGGGCCAGGGGCAGGATCAGAACAACTGCCAGGGAGAACACACGCAGCTTGTCAACCCTCCTGCAACTGATTTGCTCTAGGAGCCCCCCGTGAGGTTCTATCAGGTCGCAAGAGCAAATGTCCTCTTTAAAGGTGAAGTATGCCTTATTTTCAGATCAGGAGATGCGCCAAAATAGCCATCATCTCTCTGAACCTAGAATCAGTCAGCTTTTCATGGGATTTCATTCTCTCCCATTTTTAAAACCAGGTGACTGTCGTATTTTGCAGGTTGATTATCGCAAGTATGTGGCTGTAAATGTGGCAACGTCACATCCTCATTATGATGCAGCTGGAAATGTTCTCAACATGGGCACATCCATCGTAGACAAGGGGAAGACAAAATATGTGATCTTTAAGATCCCTGCCACAGTACCAGGTCGGTCATTCTGGGATATAGTGAAGCACAGATTCGAAGGGTGGCTCCTTCTGAAGAGTTCTGATTTTAGTTGACGACGCAAGACTGAATCTGACACTTTCCCTCCTAGATGACTCAGATGACCATGAACTCACTTCTCTCCTTTAGGAGAAAAGAAGAGCTATGAGGCTTCCTCCTAGAAGAAGTGAATTCCTTTACTATTCTCACCTCTTTTTCTTTAGGCTCCAGCTCATTAATTCATTAATTTACCCATCATTCATCCATCATCTGTCCATCATTCCTTCATCATCCATCTACCTGTCTGTCCATCCATCCATCTATTCATCCATCCATCCATTCATCCATTTATCCTATTTTAACCTTTTCTTTAGGCTCCAGTTCATTACTTTATGCATCATCCACCCATCTTCCCACCCACCCATTCATCCATCCATTTATCCATCATCCACCCACCCACCCACCCTTCCTTCCTCCCTTCCATCCATACATCCAGTCATTTTTTCAGTCTTCTGACAAACTTTTGTATGTCAGGGCTGTGCCTCCCACTTTCGTCCCAGCACCTGAAGCCAGGCTCCCGGCTTGTTCAGGGAGCTCAGCCCTGCTGGGTTATCCTGCAGATCTCCACCCTGTTCTCTGGGCCTTCTGGACCTTCTCCATTTAGGGCTGGGATCCTGGAGGGAAGCCCAGGCCAATTGTAATTGCACGTTCCTGAGGGGGAGGAGGGTGGGGCTCCCAGCCCTTATTTGTCCAGGACCCTCCTGGGAACCGCACCCAGGAGACCAGGCCTCTGAGGGCAGCTGGAGACAGTGCAGAACCACAAAGGTGCTTGGCCTGACCTTCTGGTTTAGGAAAACTGGTTTCCATCTGTGATCTCTGCTGGCTCCCCCACCCCTCCCCACCCCCGAGTCCTGTCAAGCTTCCTGAGCAAATTCCCAGGCTCTGCTGACAGATGGGAGTCCCTGAGGTCAGAAGGTACAATGATTATTCTTGTTAAATGGAACTCCCGTTAATTAAGCCAATGAAGGGATGTGGGGTCTAGCTTGGAATCCTAGAGCATCAGACCTGGGGATGGTCCAAGCATTCGAGTTTGCCACCTCCTATTGCAGAGGACGACTATAAGGCCCAGGGGAATCAGGTGACATGCCCACAGTCACGCAGCTTACAGGGCGGCCACCAGCTTCATGCAAGCAGCTCCCCTCTGAGCACCTGCTCCATGTGGATGGCTTCCCTGGAATTCACACCCGTCTCCTGCCTCCAGGGCCAGGGTGCTTTTCGTTTCAATTGCTTTGTGTTCCATTTGTTTGGGGAAGAAAAGAGCTAACCCATAACCCCACAGCAGCCCTCCCACCAGCCAGCTGTTTACAATGTGCACAGGTGGCCACAAGAAAGGTGGGGACGCTTGCAGATAACTCATTATAAACCAGCCCCGGGCCTGGGTGGGGAGACCATTTGGCCAGTGGGTGACTCACCCTTGCAGAGGAAGAAGACTGAACGTATACTGAGCACCTCTGGTGTCTGGGCGCCGGGCGAGGTGCTGGACTACTCGGTGGTTTCATTCTGTTCCCTCCCTTCCCTCTGTGTGTCGGAATCCCTAATAACAGAGGAGGTAGCCAGGCTAAGCGGGCTGTGTCTTCTTCCCTTAGCCTTGTGCCTTTGGCCATAACGATAGACCATTCCGTCAACCCTCAGTTTCCCATCTGTGAAATGGGAATCACACAGCCTACCTTGGCTGTCACAAGATACGAAAAAGTCCCTCAACGTAGCAGATACTTAGTCTCATTGCCAGACGTTTCAGAATGGGCAATGCCAAGAGAAATTCGCGGAAACCCTATGAAATAATTTGACCTTATTGGTTCTCAGCCAAATATCAAAGCTTAAGCCGGGGAAGCTGGCCCAACACCTGGGAGCTTGATAGAAATGCAGAACGTCAGGTCCCAGCCATGCCTACTGAGTCAAACTCCACATTCTTTTTTTTTTTGAGGAAGATTAGCCCTGAGCTAACATCTGCTGCCAATCCTCCTCTTTTTTTGCTGAGGAAGACCGACCCTGAGCTAACATCCATGCCCATCTTCCTCTACTTTATATGTGGGATGCCTACCACAACATGGCATGCCAAGCGGTGCTGTGTCCGCACCCAGGATCCGAACCGGCAAACCCCGGGCCTCCAAAGCAGAACGTGCACACCTAACCCCTGCGCCACCGGGCTGGTCCCTGAGTCAAACTCCACATTCTGACGTGATCCCCAGATGATCCGTGTGCACATTTAAGTTGGTAAACATTTGTTGTAAAGGACCCGAGACTAAATACTTGAGACTTTGCAGACCCCACGGTGTCTGTCGCAACTGCTCAACTCTGTCGTTATGGCTCAGAAGCACAAGCAGTATGGACCGGGCGTAAAGGAGGGTCCTGTGTCTCAGATAACCTTCATTACAAAAGCAGGTGGATGCTGGGGTAGCCCCGGGGCTGTAGTTGTAGACACCTGGCCCAGAGGTCCAGTGGTTCAGGTGTTTCAGGTTGTAGAACCAGGTGTCCCCAGGGGGTGGGCCTGGGTGGGAAGGGCTCCGAGCCTCTGCCCCTGTGTCAGCCGGGCAGCAACCCTGTCACCGGTTGACTTGTTGGCTCTTATTCCAAGGTTCTTCTTAGGCCTAGGTCAGTCTGAGTGGCCCAGCTGCGGGTGACGGTGGCATTGTCGCCGGGGCAGCTAGGTCCTGCTGTTCCTGAGGCTTGCTTTTCTCTAGAGGACAGGAAGAAGGGGAAGAGCCCCTTGAAGCACACGGAGGTGTTCTGCTCCATCCCCTCCCGCTCCCTCCTCTCCCCGAGCTATTACCACAGCTTCGGATTCACCGAGAACTACATCATTTTTCTGGAGCAGCCTTTCAAGTTGGATATCCTCAAGATGGCGACTGCATACATCCGGGGAGTGACCTGGGCTTCCTGCCTGGCTTTCCATAGGGAGGACAAGGTAAGGACCTCCAGCCCTGCTGGGCTGGCAGACCCTGCAACACGAGGACAGCCAGAGAGAGGCGTCCCCAGAAGCAGACTCTGAGATGGAGGTCGGCTTGTAGGAGATTTCTTACAGAGGGAGAGAGTGAGCTACCGTGCAGTCTCCCGGGAGGCATCAGCCAACCTTCCAGAGAGTTCTGAAGCTGCGGTGGTTCTTCAGAGTGGTCCTGAGTTAGGGCAAAGGGGCCAGGCCTTGATGCCCCCAAGTCAATAAGTCAATAGAGCAGAATGTCCTTGGACGGGAGTGTGACCTTGGGCAAGGCGGCTCTCATCAGTCGGGCAGTCTCCACTGGCCCAGCAGCAAAGCCCAGTCCTCACGGGTATCTGGGCTCCTCCAACCTCCCCTGTCCATTGACGTGGTCCTTACAGCCTCCCTGCCACCACTGTGTACTGTCGGGGGGGAAGAGGTGTCATAGATTATTTAGACAAGATAGTGGTAGAGCGTTCCTCCAGAAGGTACAACAGATACATCTTCCATTCAGGCACATGAGCGCTCAAAGTATGTATGTGTGCATGCATGTGTGTGTGTGTGCGTGTATGTACGTAGACCCGTATAGACGTGTGTGCGTGTGTGTATATGTGTGTATGAATATATGTATGCATGCCTATTATATATGTATTTATTTACTTGCTGTTGTTACTTGTGAAAGATCTCAAGTAGTTCTCAGTGTCATCTATTCAAATACTACAAAGTACAGAAAGCAACACCTCAAGTCCCCTTCCCTCCTCCCCGTCCCCAACACTTGCCGCTCCAGAGGGAGCCATCGCTGTCCCCCCTGCTCCTCTTCCTAAGGATCATGTACATCTTGTTTTTCCCCCAGTAATTTTATTGAGATCATAATGGTTTATACCATTGTGTCATTTCGGGTGTAGATTATCATTTATCAATTTCTGAATAGACTTCATCGTGCTCACCACCAGTCATCTATTTTTCGTCCGTGACCATACATGCGTGCCCCCTTGCCCCTTTCGCCCACCCCCCAACCCCCTTCCCCTCTGGTAACCACTAATCTGTTCTTTTTATCCTTATATTTGTTATCTTCCACATGTGAATGACATCGTGCAGTATTTGTCTTTCTCCGTCTGGCTTATTTTGCTTAACATCATACCCTCAAGCTCCATCCACGTTGTTGCAAATAGGATGATTGTGTCTTTTTTTCTGCCTCAGTAGTATTCCATTGTATATTTATGCCACATCTTCTTTATCCGTTCATCCGTAGAAGGGCATCTAGGTGGCTTCCACATCTTGGCTATTGTGAACAACGCTGCAGTGAACATAAGGGTGCATGTATCTCTTTGGAGCATTGATTTCAAGTCCTTTAAGTACATATGCAAATATGTGTCCCCTTTGTGGTTGGCCACCTCTTTAAGGCCTATTCCCTCTTCTCAGGGAGGAGAGTGAAGTGTTTGAGGGATGGAAGGGGTTAGGTGAGGTCCCTCCTCTGCTCAGAACCTTCTAGTGATTTCCCCTCTTTCACAGAATAAGATCCAAAGGGTCCACTCACCTGCCTAAGTCCCCACATGCCCTCGTCCCACCACTGACTCCCTGCTCACTCAGCCTCCTCGTGCACATCCTGCGCCTCCTGAATCTCAAACCAGCCAAACACATTCCTGCCTCAGGGCCTTTGCATTTTGTGTCCCCTCTGCCTGGAATGTTCTTCCCCAGATGGCTTCCTCCCTCAATTAGTCTAGGTCTCAGCTCAACACCCCTGATGCCGAGGCCTTCCTTGATGAACTTCCCTATAACAGAACCCCAGGCTCTCTCCACCCTCTGTGCTGCTTGTTTTCCTCAGTAGTGCTCATCGTCCTTGACACATTATACATTTGATCATTGACTGCTGGCTTTCCCTGCACCGGAACATAACCCCCATGAAAGCAGGAGCTTGGTTTTATTTTCTCTTTCCAGTTCCCGACAAAGTGTCTGACGTGTCGTAGGCCCTCTATAAACATTTGTGGAGTGAATGAGTGGGGCCAGGGGCCGGCAGGAAAGCCAGCTGAAGTTGGGTTTGCTCTGCAGCCATTTCCCAGACACGGCTGAGGAACGTCCCATGCGCAGGGGTTTCTGGGCCCTTCCAGGCTTCAATGTGTGGCCCCCGGGGATTCCCTGGCCTCGGAGAGTCCCACAGTGACAAGAGTTCGTGCCCCTGGGGCGGGACAGAGAGCCTGGGGAAGAGCTTTGGAATTCACTTGGAAGAGAACTTTCTGAAAAGTGCCTGTGGCTGACGCAGGGATTGGGGTCATGAGAAAGAAAAGGCCTAAAGAAAGAGAGAGGCAAATAAGCCGGGAGGAATTGGCAAAAGAACAGCCTGGAGTAGTCCCTTCCTCCCTCCCTTTCAGGAGGGTGGTTAGGCCAGAGCTGCCGAAAGAAAGAAAACACCACCCCCTTTTGGATTAGGCAATGGGGCTGCAGATGTGGCTAATTACCACCCGGAGTGATGCCACCTCGTGACCCCCAGACGTGCGTGCAGAGGCCTAATGCGTGCAGAGGCCTAATGCGCTGGTACCCACGGAGGCTCAGTAACTAGCACCGGGCACTGCAGCCCTCCAGGGCAGGGGGTGTTGCCATGACAACCACATCCAGGCGGAGCTCTGCAATGGTGGAGGTTGGAGAGAGGACCCAGAAGGGCAGACGTGGTTTGGCAGTTGTAGGGGCTCCCACGGTGGATGGAGCCCAGGAGGCCCAGAAGGCTGGCACCTGGCAGGTTCTCCCCAACTCAGCCACTGCCAGGGAGCGGGCCCAGCTGGAGTCACAGTCAAGTGAGGGGGGTAGGGGGACGGTGCACTCTGGCGGGGGGGGGGGGGGCCTGTCCTGCTAGAGAGGCAGAGGCCCCAGCAGCAAAGCTTCCCTCCGCTCCATCTGAAAGAGATGCCACAATGACAGCTGCCATGACTCAGCGCTTCTGAGGCTGGCCCTCTGGAGGTGGGACACACAGGTTCAGAATGGGGAAGGGGCGCTCCAGGGTCACGAGCTAGGGCATGGTGGGGCTGCCTTGTCCTGACCCCAATGCCACAGTGCCAGGCCAGCAGAGGGAGAGCTGACTGCTGGCTGTGCATCTTCTTCCAGACCTACATTCACATCGTTGACCAAAGGACCAGGAAGCCCATGCCAACCAAGTTTTACACGGACCCCATGGTGGTCTTCCATCACGTCAATGCCTACGAAGAGGACGGCTGCCTCCTGTTTGATGTCGTCGCCTACGAGGACAGCAATCTGTACCAGCTCTTCTACTTGGCGAACCTGAACCAGGACTTCGAGGAGCACTCCAGGCTCACCTCCGTACCTGTCCTCAGGAGGTTCGCTGTGCCCCTGCACGCGGCCCAGGTAACGCAGGAAAGAGGCGGGCTTCTGTCCCAGGGCCCCGTGAGCCCACCTGTCAAAGAAGCGACGCCCTGGTTTGATTGACACAGAAATCCAGAATGAGCTGTCCTTAAAGGAAGACAGAAACGTTTTCCATCGTTTTGGAACATATTCAGAGTAGAAACTTTAGAAAACACAGATTAAGTAAAAAGGAAAAAACATCCCCATAAACCCATTGTGGCTATATTTGTATTGCCTCCTAAAGCCCTGTCTCCATATAGACAGATAGACAGATATAGATCTGTAGGGAGATATATATGTACACATATATATTAATATATATTACATATTGATAACGCTATTAAAAATTATGTACAGTATGATTTCCTTCTCTAAAATTAATATATATTAGTTCTAAAATAATATATATATTAATTCTAAAATAATATATATTTAGAATATATGTATATATTAATTTTGTACATATAATAATTATGTACATATATATTACTTTAAAATATTTAAATAGTATTTAAGATATGTTATTTTTAAAATAAAACATTAATATATAATATAATATATAATATAATATATAACATATAATATATTTAGAATAGATATGTAAGTACATATTAATGTACATATAATAATGCACATATGTATTATTTTAGAATTAATATATACTATTTTAGAATTAATATATATTAATTTTAGAGAAGGGAATCATGCTGTACCTAATTTTTAACAGGCTTATTGAGATGTAATTCACATACCATACAGTTTACCCATTTTCATTCGTTTAAGTATGTAACTCAATGGCTTTTATTATATTCACAGTTGTACAACCATCACAACAATCAATTTTAAAACGTTTTTGTTACCCCCCAAAAACATCCCGTACCCCTTAACTATCACCCCCATCCTTCCGTTGCCCCAGCCCCAGGCAGCCCCTGGTCTCCCTTATGTCTTGAGGGTTTGCGTCTTCTGGGCGCGTCGCCTACGTGGAACCACGCGCTGTGCGGCCGGTCGTGTCTGGCCTCTCCCACTGAGCTCGCTGTCGGCGAGGCTCACCTGTGTCGTAGCCCGTGTCAGAACTTCACTCCTCTGGGCGGAATAGGGCCGTACTGTTTTGTGTACTGCTTTTTTTCCCCCGTTTGTGCATCTAAACATCTCTCCATGATATTAATGGTTCTTCTACAGCATCACTTTAAATGTTTGCCTGACAGTCGCTGGCAGAGATTCAGCGCCATTTGCTGACCGACCCCCCTGCTGTTGAATAGCCTGTTCTTGCACTAAAAATGACCACGGGGCCAGACATTGTCCTCAATTAGGGTGACGCTGCCAAGGCTCTGGGCTTGGTTTCGAAGGCTACAGAGGCTTCTGGCTCCAGAACTCACTGACTTCATGACTTGATTAATTTAAATGAAACCAAATTCAATTCTATGCCGTTCTGATGGCTCCTATTTACTAAATGAACTCTATGTGCCAGGCACTTTGCTAAGCGTTTTATTTTCCTTACCTCATTTAGTGATCATAACAACCTGTGGGAGAGGTCCTCATTTTACAGATGAAGAAACTGAGGCTCAGAGAGGTTAGGAAATGTGCCCAAGGTCACACAGCCCAGAGTGACAGAGCCAAGATTGTTGCCTGCACCCGCAGTCTCTAAACCCATACCTGTGGGTATAACTCTGCTGTTCTCCCCAGCAGCCCAACTTCTGGAAAGAGCCCAGATGGGTCACACTGACCCCTCTTGGGGCTCTGCAGGCCTGGGGAATGGAGCACACCCCTACGGAAGGCCCATGCTCCTTAATGCAGGGTCCAGGCGTGCTGCCCACCAGTGAGCGGGGCCTGCGTTTAAACCTGGGCTTCTCTGACTCCGGGGTCAGAGTTCTTTCCCATCTCTGCAGCATTTCCCATCCATAGTCATTTGTCCGTCTTTGTCATGATTTTTACCATGTTTCCTGTCACCTCTGTTTAACATTTACGAGTCACATTTTCATTTACATCAACCCCCTCTTGGCTTAACTCATTTGGGAGGAAACATATCACCACCCAATGGCGAGCCGGCTTGACTGGCTGCAGAGAGAGACGAGCAGGAGCGTGAAGCGGTGAGGATGAAGCAGAAGTCTTAAGCTCTAGACGGACACTGTCACTTGCCAAGACCTGACCTCTTTGTTGAAAGGAGCCTTTCCAAAGTATTAGATGTTGAGGACATAGTGGCGTCTCAGTGAGACTCTTCCCTTGACCCAGGCGAGAAGATGGGAAGAGAAAAAGGAATGAACATCCTCCCCAGGTGATTCAGGGCTATTGAATGAGTGGCCGTGTCCCACAAGATCATCACATGGGCCGCTGGCTCTGCGCTCCTGACTCTGGGAAATACCACAGTAAGGTCCCTTGAACTGTGACTCCTGGTTCCAGGCAGCAATGGGAGGGTCACAAAGCCTGGCCCCCGCCTCTCGCCCACCTCAGCCGGGGATGATGCTCAGAGAGGAAACACTCCGTGCCGCTGTCCACACACTGTGGGATCTTTAACCTTGTATCACGCTTGAGAAGTGATTTGCTTCCTTGGAGCCCAGCTAAGAAGTTTAGCACATATATTTTAAAAGGCGCCATGTGGTCACTCCGCTGCTTTGAAACTAGCAAAGAAGACGAGCCCTGGGAAGGGTAGCTCTGGCCACGCTTTTTAATTGCTATTTATCGTCCCCTAAAAATGTCTTCTTGCTTCACTTTCAAGTTGCCCCGCCTGTGTATTAAAATAGGGAAGTCGGGCGGGCAGACGTGGCCTCTACGTTCAGATCTGGCGGCTCCAATTTTGTCCTATCCAAAGGCGTGTTAGGGGAGGATTGTGGGAGAGGTCGCCCCTTCTCATAATGCCTTTCGGTCTGGGGCCTTTGCTCATCCGGGTCCCCCCTGCCTGCAGCCCTGTCCTCTTCCCATCAGACTCCATTCGGGTCCTGGGGCTCTGAGATCAGGCCCAGACCAGCAAAGGCAGAACCTCAGGGGGCGGGGCCCAGGGGTGGGCTTGGCCTCAGAGCCCCCAGGGGATTCTAATTCACAGCCAGGGAGCAAACTCCGGTTCACCCTTCAGGTCTCAGCGTCCTGACTCCCCTCAGATGAGTTTGTACACTCTCCTGGCACCTGCAGCTCTTTGCTCCATGTTTGTCTCAGCTATAATGAACTTGGTCAGCGGCCCCTTCGTGTTAAAGCTCTGAGAGGGCCGGACTCTTTGTCACGGGGGTCTGGCACTGGGTGGGTTCTCATTAAGCTCTAAAATATTTTCGATGAATGAATGAGCGAAAAATGCCAAGCGAGGTCTCTAAAAGGGCACTGGGTCTTCCTTTTGCATCTGGAACATTTCCCCAAGCGGAAAGTGCTTTCCACATGGAACGGGCAACGGTGGAGTATATGCAAAAGTCTGGAACTTCCCAGCTGCCCCAGATTCTCTTGCGTTTGGGCCAGCTGAGGGGGAAGGAGGGGGGCGTGCCTGTTTGGGTAGGATGGCTCCTGGGTTGTCTAAGGCAGGGCTGGGCTGGGAGGGGCGTGGGCGTGTGCAGACAGTCCCTGCCGCGCCCTGCCCTCTGCCTACAGGGCTCTGTGCACCGCCTCCTGGTGGGTTCATGAGCGCTTGACTGCCATCCCCACAGCCATCCAGGCGGGCGGCATCTTGACCCGGGACGGGTGGCTTCAGCCCCCATCTCAGTAGATCTGGGTTTTTTTCTTGTCCAAATTCAGAAATGAAGATCCGATAACAAGAGATGCCACCGTTTATCGAGGGCTCACTATGTGCCAGGCCCCGTGTTAGATGCTGTTTCTACTGTTAGACACCAGTAAGGGGGACCCCTACTCTGGCCTTGGCACTCTGGGGGGTCCTGATCTGGCCTTTCTCTGACAGTATCCCTCTCCACAGGGTGAGGAGTTCACAGGGCCAAGGGGTCGTGCCCACTCAGAGGGGCACTGTCTCCCACCCCAACCTCGAACCAGAATCCTGGAATTCCTGCCCAAAGAGCCCGGAGCCTGCTCGCAGCGCCTGCCTCTGTCCTCCTAAAGAGGGGTCAGGGACGGGAGCCCAGGCCCAGAGGCTGGCCCTCATTCTGCTGCCCTGTTCCAACTCAGGACACCAAAGAGTCCTAGAATCCTAGATGCTCACCCATCCTCCCAGACCAGCACTGTGCAATGGGACCTGCCGCCATTGTGGAACCTTCTCTGTCCAGTGCAGCAGCCAGTAGCCACGTGTGCTACTTAAATGGGGCTGGTACAGCTGAGGAACTGAATATTTAATTGTACTTCATTTTAATTTAAAATTTAACTTAGCCACTTGTGGCTAGTGGCTGCATATTGGACAGCGCCGTTCCACAACATTACGAAGGTCTGTGTCAAGGCAGGGGGAGAGAACGGTATTTTACTTAACAATTTGATGTATTTAGACATAGGGTTGGTGGGGCTCCACTCTCGCCCTTGGTCCTGCAAGTTTGAGGCACTGTTAAATGCTTTGCACGCTTGTCGCCTAATCTGTATGACAGCCGTCTAAGTTATTTATTAGCCCCATGACTGCAGCTGAGAGAGAAAGTCACATGCCCGACATGGCAGAATTATCTGTGGAATTTGAGTTGGGATTTGAACGCATGTCTTCTGGCTCCGAGTTGCAAACCACGATGTGCCTGGTCCTGGACCAGGTGTTCTCATACCCATGTTTTAATTTAACCCTCACCATAACACTCAGACGCAGGTCAAAGCAATCTCGCTTATACCCACCACCCACCCAAAAGTTACGAATTGCGCCCGTGTTTTACGAACGAGGAGGCAGGCTGGGGAGTCTGAGGGGCCTGCTCGCGTGCACGTAGAAGGCTGTGGACTTTCACACCCAGTGCTACCGAACTCCACTGCCAGTGTGTCCAGGGCTACTCTCATTACCGCTTCTTCGGGGGTTCCCTCGGGTTTAAGAATTCCAAAGCAAGCCTGGAAGATTTGGTTGAATTCTGGCTGGAAAGCGATGTCCTCCCCAAGCTGAGCACGTTGGCGGCTGAAAGCCACCAAGTCATGTTCGTTACCGCTGTGTGTGGAAAACTTCACGGTTTATCCCTCAACCAGTCTGACCAGTTTCTGGCTGGCATTACAAGACATCTCTGCAGATCGACTCCCTGAGAATCAGGCCCAGGACGTGCACAGGAGGCCTGCTCGTCTCATGCGACCAGCAAGGTACCAGGCAGGACCTCCCACCAATCTGCTGCTGCGCAGGTGGCGGCATTTAGAGCCTCTGTTTGTAAGACACTGCCTGTGTGCCAGCGCAAGGCGGCTTTTTCATGCACTTTGTCTCATTTATTTCTTAGAACCATCCTGCAGAGCGCATGTTTTGGCCCTTGACAGTTGAAAGAAAAGCTTATTGAGTCATGCATTCACTCATTCACTGGGCATTTTATTCCTGGAGTCTGACTATGTGCCATGCACCGAACAAAATCTGGTCACTGTCGTCATAGGAAGACAGCATAAAAGAAGAAAGTAGCTCCATAAAGGAGATCATTACAGCTTGGGACAAATGCCTTGGAGACACTGCAGATTGAGTTGTTCCAGAAGGGGATGTTTGAGCCGAGACCTACAGGATGCAGACAGGACGGGCCAGCCCAGCCTCAGGGCCTTTGCACCTGCTTTGCCCTCTGCCTTCGATGCTCTTGCTTCTGAGCAGAGGAATCACAGTGTGAAGGGCCCAGGCTCTGCTTCTCTCTGTGTGACCTTGGACAAGCTACTTTCAGTCTCTGGACCTCTGTTTCCTCTTCTGTAAATTGGGGAATTGAACGAAACAAATCTTAAAAGGCCCTTGCAGTTCAACCACTAAAATATAGTAAATTTTCCCACTTCCCAGCAAAAAGCTGCTATTCTTCAAATAGGTTTCTTTTGACTATAAAAGTTCATTTTGGAAATTTTGGAAAGCAGAGAAAAGTTTAAATGAGAAGTCAGCCATAACACTAATTCTTGCCCTCTCAACTGCAGGAAGGCAGGAACTCAGGTTCTTGTTCCTCATTCTCCTCTAGGGCCTAACCCGAACTCACCCCCAGTGGTAGTGGCAGTAATGTAATAATAATAGTAAAAAAAAAAAAAAAAATGATATTGTCAACAGCAGCTAACAATTATGTAGCGCTTCCTGCTAACCAGGCCCTCGTGTAAATCATTTGCAAGGATTATTTTATTTGAGCTGCACAGTAACTTGGGGACGCATATACTGTTTCTATGATGCATACACTATTTACACGTTGTGTATACGATGCCTCATTATCCAGATGAGGAAACCGAACTTCAGAGATGCTAAGTGACTTGCTCAAGGCCCCGTAGCTAGTATGCAGGGGAACAGGGAGTGATGGAGGTTTGATTAACGTGTAACCAATCGTGTTACATCCCTCTCCTGGGTTACTATGATGATAACAAGGTATCGAAAAGAGCCAAATCTGATGGCAACTTGAGACCAAGGAATGTCCTTGGCAGATATTTTTCTCCTAAGCAATTTTTATTACGTTTGTTTTCGTTTCAGCAGTGATACATTTTCATATGAGAAAATACTAAAAATATTGATAAGCATAGAAAAAGAAATGAAAGTCCCCCTAATCCCACTGCCCACTCAGTTGTTAATATTTGGTATATTTCTCCCAGGCTCTTTACAATATAATTTTTTTTTTTCGCCTGGTTGAGCTCAAACTGCGTATGCAATTTACTCTGCTGCCGTTTCCACTCAGTGTTCTACCATGAGCATTTCCCATGTTATTATGAACTCTTCATAAACATCCTTTTAATGACTGATGCGACCTTTTACAGGCGGATCATCCAGTATTTAAAAAGTGAGAACTTAGAAGTACATCATTTCACCTGTGAGGGAAGGGCAGCCCGGAGTAGAAAAGAGAGCCAGGGTTTTAGGGGCCCCAGTCCTACCACCCACCAGTGATGCCATCTTGGGAGAGTCACTTCGAATCACCAATCCTCATTTTTAGCTGAGGATCGGAATACCAATAACCTAATAGCCGCTCCCTGTGATTAATGTGAGGCCGGAACTCGATGAGATATGCTAAAGCGGTTTTTAGATGTACACGGTGAAGCGAATGTTGGGTCTGAATAACAGATTTTCATTTGGGGGAAAAACTCATTCTTTCAGGATGCAGAAGTGGGCTCCAATTTAATCAAACTGACATCTACAACAGCAAGAGCTCTGAAGGAAAAAGACAACCAAGTCTACTGCCAGCCAGAGTTGCTTTATGAAGGTAAAATGCACCCTCTCTCCCTGGGTCGAGGGAAGGGGCGGAACTTGGTGAGGACCCCTGAGGCCTCTTTGGATAATACCTGCTTCTGATGCAGAGGAGTTGTGCGTGGACGAGGGACAAAGAGGAACACTCTCGGGATGCCCCAATGAAAAGCATCCTGGACAATTCTCTCTCATATATCGTCAAACACCTCCCAGACAGGCACTTCCACCCTTTATTAGAACAACCAAAATGTGTCTAGACATTGCCAAAGTCCCGTGGGGGTGGCACCATTGCCCTGATTGGGAACCACTGCCCTAGAATATAAGCCCATGAGGCAGGGACCACGTTTCTCAGTCAGTGTATCACCAGCACGTGACAAAAGTCTGACTTAGAGGGGTCTGTGGCTCAGCACTGAAGTTGGAATGAACGAGCTCGCCCAAGGACAGTCAGCTAAAGAGTGGCAGGGCGTGGCTCTGAACTGGGAGCCTTGCTCCCTGCGTCGCTGCCCCGTGCCAGGGCAAGTGTCTGGAAGGCCACAGTCCTGGGGACTTTTCTAGGATGACCTCAGATTTGCCCTTGAGAACTACTGTAAACAGTGTCCCATGGATCCTATAACAGGTTCTGTGTGGCACCCCAGCCTCTTGGGGTCTTCACAAGTGAAAGTGTGTGTATCGGTCCCAGTTCTTAAGGCATCAGCTTCCATCTCTGCTCACCAGCCGCAGCGTTATATGGGCTGGCGCAGACTTAAGACATTATGGTCTTTTTGTTTTTGAGAAGAGAGTTCTTGTTTATTGCAGCAATCTTGGGCAATACTGAAAAGGATGACAATAGACAACTCCCTCACCATTGCTCCACCCATGACAAGCCTTAGGAAATATCCTTCCAGTCTTCTTATCATCTAGGCATTGCTTGGCACACACCAGGCCCTCTTCTGGGGCTACTCAGACATCATCTCTTTCATCCCGACAGTCTCATCCTGTTATCATTGACACTAGATGAGTTCATGCACATAAGGGGCCTTGCTTAGGTCCCGGCTGGTATTGAGAGTCCAGCAAAGGTAGCTGTTATCAGAACAACTCGAAGAGGCGGGTGTTGGCACATATCATTCTTGTTTTAGAGCTGAGGATGGCAAAGCTGAGAATAATTCAGTAACTTGCCCAAAGATGGGCAGCAGAGCCAGGATCTGAACCCAGGTTTCTCTAACTCGAAAACCCTTAACCTCTGCGTTTATAGTTTTACGAAAAGTGTACGTACGATACCATCTAGAATGTTCTGAAACATCTGCTTCCCTTTAATAAATGTAGCCTGAGAATTTTCCCACATCCTGGAGATTCTTCAAGAGCATGGTTTTGATAGTTGCACAGAGCTCACAGGGATGAATCATACTTTACTTAACCAAGTGCCTATAGCTGGTCATTTGCAGGATGGAGGTAAGGGGTGGGTGTTGAGGGGCCCAGAAGCATCATGGGAAGTCTCAGGTCTACTCTGGGGCCAACTGTGGGCATCTTTTTCTGATTTAAGTATGTGGGTGGTCCCTCTTCACTTTCATCTTGACCTGTCTCTTGGAAGTTTCACGATTACTCACCTGTGGGATTGGCCATCTTCCCATCTCAGTGGTGCATTCCCTGAACTCCCCACTGAGCCTGATACCCATTTATGCCTTGGGTCCTTTTCAGGAGGCCTCCACGTGGCAAATATTTGCATCCCTCCTCCTCTTTTCTTGGACATTGTGTTTTCCCCAGCAGTTGGCTCCAACGGCCTGGAATATTTCATAAGAGGGAGATTTTTCATTTCAATATTCAGACTTAGAAATTTAGTTTGACACAACCGGCCTATGTAAATATAGATGCATTTACATGGGCAAAATTTTAAGGTTTTTTTGGATTATAAAAGTAAAAGGTAAAATGAAAATTTCACATAATGAGAAACTTAGAATGTACGATATAAAATATAAACTCTAAGGAAGTTATAATACATGCTTCTCAACTTTTTCTCCAAACTTGTAACAGAGTGGAATAATTCTGTAACCAGCCTTTTACACTTAATCGTATGATATGGACATTTACCCATGTTTTTAAAATTCTTTGTAAATATTATTTTTACATAATGTCATTATATGAGTTTACCAGGGGTTTTTTTAACTCTCCCCCATTGATACTCCTTTCCAAAGCTTCAGAAGTTTCTGTTCACACCCACACACACGTGTGTGCACACGAGTACTTTTTTTTAAAGAGCTTTAAAAAAGTTGCAGTCCCCTCTGATTTTAATCATGCAATTCTCTTTGATTTCTATCTGGGGTAATTAAAGATATTTACATACTTAAAAACCTAGTTCTATCTTACCTTGTTCCTGAACCTTCTAACAGAGCTGGGGTAATTATCAGAGGGTCCCTCATCCTGCCCTGTGACCACCTTTGATCCAGTCTGGGGCCTTGATCAAGTTCAGGGGTCCTGGCTGGGAGCTGTTTTAATGGAAAGACGCCTGCTTGGCCCAGAAGGCGGATGCCTCCAGTCCTTGTGGTGGGGCTTCATCAGCTGGGTCTTCTCTCTAGGCTTAGAGCTGCCTCGGATCAATTATGCTCACAACGGGAAGCGATACCGATACGTCTTTGCCGCTGAAGTTCAATGGAGCCCCATCCCAACCAAGGTACTCATCCCCGTGCGATTGCAACCTACAACGATGGTGTCTGCCTGTGAAGCTGAATTCTCAATCTGAGTGACCTTGATCAGAAAAGGCAGGTCCCTGGGGACGGGAGGTAGGTCAGGCTATGAGGTCAGTTTGGGACAAAATGCATTTGAGGCATTAATGGACCATCCAAGAGAGGGAGCCGTACCTAATGGGCTGACGCTCAGGAAAGGGGTCATGGCTCAAGTTTATTCACTGATTTCTTTATTCAATTCATGTTTATCAAGCGCCAAAGCTGTGCGACAATGTGGTGGACACCGAGGATAAAAGGGAACAGGCCGACCCAATGCCTGCCGTCAAGGATCTCACCCTCTCAAGCAGAGAGGGTCGAGCTGAAACTTGGAAGGCTTATTTTCTTTGTTAAAATACTATTTGTTGAACATTTGCTGTATCCCAGGGACAATGCTAAGTGCTGTGCAGTCACTTGTCCTTGAGGTCCTCATTTGGCAATAATAAAATGGAAAATCGTTTTTAAAAAATGCAAACAGTGCAGAAATGCACAACACGAAAAATGAAGCTTCCCACACACACATATGCACACACCCCAGGTCACTCCCAGCTAATCCCTCACCCTACAGGGAAACGGGCCTGCTAGAGGTAAAGAGAAGTCCAAGGACTTGCACTTTTGAAATAACAAAAGAATCATATTATACTTTAAAGGTTTGCATTGAATACATTAGTTTGTTTAACACATAAAAATTGCAATGAAATGCCAAGAACCAGATACATTCAGGATCTTTATTTTTCAAAGAATTCAGTGTGTAATGTCAGCTCTGTGGAGGGGGGAGGACCTTTGTTTCAGCTGGAGGAGGAAAGCTGACTACTTTCATTTCTGACCAGGGCCAGATGTCACTTGGGGTCTTCGTTGAAGGGGCTTAACCTCCTCTCTCAGTGGGCCTAGTGCCTTCCTGTTCGCAGGGAACAAGCATGCTCTCCAACAGGTCACTCTGTGTTTCTCCTCTTTGGATGAACAGATCCTAAAATATGACATTCTCACGAAGTCGTCCTTAAAATGGGAAGAGGAGCATTGCTGGCCGGCGGAACCACTGTTTGTGCCCACACCGGGTGCCGAGGACGAGGATGATGGTAAGACTCTGGGAAGGACCACCCGTTGGCTGCACTCTGCTCGTGATCATTCCGCAAACAGAGACATCCTTTGGGGGCGGTGACCCCGCCCCATCACACAGCTGATGGAGTCACGATTTGAAGC
The DNA here is from genome assembly GCF_021613505.1 of Equus quagga. Lineage (NCBI taxonomy): Eukaryota > Metazoa > Chordata > Mammalia > Perissodactyla > Equidae > Equus > Equus quagga. The sequence continues at coordinate 73,040,528 of NC_060279.1, forward strand.
CCAGGTCTGTCTGTGTCCAACATGGCGGGATTAGGGAGTCCCAGGACCACCCTTACTTCTGACACCAGCTGCACGTTCAGGGGTCCCCAAACCCACCCTCGGTATCAATAGAAACACTCACAGAACACACTGAAACTCTTATACTCGTGGTTACAGTTTATCACAGCAAAAGGATGCTGGTTGAAAGAGAAGAGGAGCCTGGGGCAGAATCCAGCACATTGCACGTGTGCAGCTTCCGAGTGTCCTCTCCCAGGGGAGTCACGGCCCATGCTGACGTCTCCCAACGATACCCAGGGAGGATGCCCACCCAAGCGCTGGTGTCAGAGCTTATCTGGGGCTTGGTCACGCAGACATGGTTGACCTCCCATGTGGTTGACCTTTAGCCTCCAGCCCCTCTGGAGGTCAAGCCCAGAGTCTCCACCTAACTCACTTTGTGAGGATAGATTATCTGGCTGCCCCCAGGTAAACGAAGACACTGTCATCAGCAGGACTGTCAGGGCTGAGAGGTCACCTCCCAGGGGCAAAGGTCAGCCGTCCTTTTGGGGGACAGTAAATTGTTTGTGACACAAAAGCCTACTTCCTTTCCACTGAGCACACCACCCTCTCCTGGAGTGTCGGAGGGTCGTGTGAATCTTGGTTTTAAAATTCATTGCCATGGCCGGGTCAGACCCCTCACTATCTCTAAGCAGGTAACTTTTTCGTGGAGCACACAAAAGTGCATATGTCGCCCACCTCTCTTTTCGAGGTTTCCCAATGACCAAGTGTTCCTTTCCCTCATTGATTCTGCCTTTGCCCCAGCAACGCCCTGCCCACACCCCTGGGGATGCTAAGGAGGGTAACCTGAACTGTGGGTGGGGCTGCCCACACCTGCTGGGGAGGGCAGGCTCTGCTACTGAGCCTGCCAGCTGCTTCCCTCAGTTGAGAAGGGAGCGGTTCACCTGGGCCATGTCTTCCCGCTGATTACGCGTGGCACGGCACGCTGGGTGGGGGACCCCACGTCATTGTCCTCTCCGAGATGGGGGATTGTTGGTACCCACTCCTGCTGAGGCTGGCCTCCCACTGGGCTGCACGGATGGGTCCCATCCATTCTCTCCATGGGTAGGGAATAACACTGTCTTCATTTCACCAAAGGAGAGACACAGAGAGTGGAGTAACTTACCCAGGGTGGCACACCCAGTGCCTACAGAGGTAGGATTTGAATCCAAGCTGATCTGACTTCAACTCTGCTCAGCTGCTCTGAGACCCTGGTGGGCTTGGGAGGAACCACAAGCATTTGCTAGAAGTTTGGGTGCATTATTTTGTTTAATCCTCTATCTCTTGAGAGTGAGTGCTTAGAATATTTCCATTTTACAGAGGGAAAAGCTGAGGCTGCTGGCATGCTGCACGTGCATGAGGTGAACTGGGCTCATTCAAATGCCATTTGAGAGCAACTACTCTGAGTTTAGCCAAGTGACGTATATTAGCCTAAATGCAGAATCAAAACTGATTCTCTATGATCAGAGTTTCTAAACTGCAGGAAAATAGCCATTCTTCAATGCATGCAATAATTTACAAAGTGTTCTCATAATTCCCTGTGCAAGAGATCCTCTCAGCAACCCTGTGAGGGTTGAGAGGGTTATCCCCACTCTACAGATGAAGAGACTGATGTTCAGAGAGTTATAGGGACTTGTCCAGCCAGGGCTGGAACCAGGTCTTCTAATTCCCAGCCCTCTGATTTCCCTGGCCTTTCCATTCTGCTCACACAGAATATCAAATTCACTGCCCTTCTGTTTTGATTAGATACTTCAGTTCAAAGAGGACAGCGAGATATAGCTGAGAAACATCCCTCCAGCTGGAGGAGGTTCAAGGCTGTGCTTTGACGAAGTGTCTCTTTTTGTTCCCCAAAGGAATTATCTTATCAGCAATTGTCTCTACTGATCCCCAGAAGCCACCTTTTCTGCTTATTCTGGATGCCAAAAGCTTTGCAGAATTGGCTCGCGCATGCATTGATGTTGATATGCACCTGGACCTCCATGGGTTATTCATCCCAGATGCAGACTGGGACGCGAGGAAGCAGACCGCTTCCCAGGAAGCATGGGACAGGGCTTCTGACTGCCACGGGGCCCCGCAGACCTGAGACTCAGCCCAGGAGGAACAGCTCCCCTGGCAGCCTCCCAGCACTCCAGGCCTTATTCCTCTCTGGGTGGAGGGCAGGTCCTTCGTTTCATTTTGAACTTTATTCTTTCCCCGGTTGCTTTGAGACGACGGTGTGGAGACAGAGCTTGTCAGTATCTTCTCTTTCATCTTATTTTGGCCATAAAAACCTTGTTTGAAAGCCGATCAAATATCTGTTGATTAGCTCCAGCACTTCTAAGAATGCCCCTTTCTTTTATCATAAAGACAGTGACCATGAATCGGAAATTGTATCATCACGTGATCATCGTTCTTAGAATGAGCGGCCACTGACATATGACAGAAGAGACAGAGAAATTGTTATCATTGCTCCTTCCTGCCTCCCCTCTCTTCCTTCCCCCTCTCCCTTCTTCCCAGTGGACTAGATTGTCATCTGGGAGTTCTAGCTTTCTCAGTCATGCCCTGTTCGTAAATTATGTGGCCGAGAAGGCGTGTTGCTCTGTGGTCATTCTATGCAAGGCATGGCATAGTATAAAATAATAAACACTTTAGAGTCTGTTCAGACCTCATTTTATTTTTACATGGCTTCTTTCCTCTGAAGTTCTTCTGAGGCAATAAAATGAAGTGGTGGTGCTGGACGGTTGATAGCCAGCTAGATGCCCCATTGTACAATCAATGGGACAAGAGATTGGTGTGGGAATCCCCCTTTACAGGAGGAGGTTAAGGGACTGGACACTGACCCCACTGGCCGTGGCCAAGGGGCTAGAATCCAGGACTGCGTCCTAGGCCAGGGCTGGCATGAGGGGTTCTTGCCTGATGCTGAGAACCAGGGCAGTGAGCCACGCCCATGTCTGTATGGGAAAGGAGCTTCCCCAAGCTGAAGGTGCTGCCAGGATGGAGCAGGCATTTGGCGCCGAGGTGGAGGGAGGTTGGTAGTTGGGATGGAGGAAGCTGGGAACAAGCCAAGCAGGGTCCCAGATGAGTCCTGGGAGCCCCCTGTACATCTGAGTCTCACCTTTATAGTCTGTGGGTGCTGGATGCCCGGGATAGAGGCACAAAAGGCAGCCCAGATAATGCCCAAGTGCTCACGTCATGGGCTCAGGAGAGCTGGGATTCCACCCTTATTCTGCACTTGTCTCCTCCCGAGTCTGGATTTTGTTCAGTCACCAGTGGGGATTCAATGACATGTCTTGAGGACATGAAGGAATCTCTGGTGTCAGTGCATGGAATACCCCAGAGGGGGCAGACCTCTGAAGGATGGTTTTGGCTTTTGCCCTGCAGCCACCATGAAGCCATAGTTTCCACTCAAATGTAGGCTCCATCAGGTCAGGGATTGGGGTTTTTTGTTTTGTTTTGAGGAAGATTAGGTCTGAGCTAACATCCACCACCAATCCTCCTCTTCTTGCTGAGGAAGGCTGGCCCTGAGCTAACATTCGTGCCGATCTTCCTCTATATGTGGGACACCTACCACAGCATGGCATGCCAAGCAGTGCCATGTCCGCACCAGGGATCCGAACCGGGGAACCCCGGGCCACCAAGAGGAGTGTGTGAACTTAACTGCTGCACCACTGGTCCATCCCAAAGGATGAGGGTTTTTTTAACTGAAATTTTTATTGGAATAATTGTAGATTCACGTGCAGTTCTAAGAAACAATACAAAAGAGATCCCACTTGGACTTTATCCAGTTTTCCCCAGTGGTAAGATTTTAGTACGACCTCACAATTGGAATGTTGACATTGATTCAACCCACGGATCTTAGATTTCCCGTTTTACTTGTACTAGTGTGTGTGTGTATGTGTGTGTGTGTGTGTGTAGTTCTATACAATCTTATCCCACTTGTAAGTTCCTGTATCCAAAGCACAGTCAAGATACTGAACCCACATTGACACAAGGATCCCTCCTGATGCTTTGTCATCACTACAGCTCTCTCCCACCAAGACCCCCATCTCTAACCTCTAGCGACCACCATTTCTAAAATGTTGTCATTTCACAAATGTTACATAAATGGAATCACACGAGATCAACCTTGGGCAACGGCTTTTCCCCCCACAGCAGAATTCCTTGGAGATTCACCCAAGTTGTTGTTGTTTTCATCCAAGTTGTCCTGTGTTGGGTGTGTTTCATTCACTCCTTTATCCTCACACCTAGAACGCTGCCTGGCAGATGCAGGCTCTCAATAAATATTTGTTGAATGAATGAATGAATTCTTCCATCAAAGAGATTCAACTTGATAATGTACCAAGAAATGGATATTTTACTGAAGATCTTCTGGGTGGATGGGGAAGTCAGTTCACATGGAACCCAATGACAACTCCCAAAATTCCCCATGAAGGTTCCTCTCACCTGCCATCCCTCATCTCTCCTCTCTCTTCCCCTGTGTGGCCCTCAAAACCTCCATTTCCATTTCACCCTCGGCTTGTAGATCCCATTAAACAAGAACCCAAGCCCTGGACTTGGCAGAACGAAAACCATCTCCCTACTCTTCCTCAGAATCTCCTTTGGTGATCTCAGTGCCTTTAGCCTTGACAAGATGGATTGGGAAGAAGTGCCACCTCTGGTGGCCCAAGACAAGTGTGACTTAGGTCTGCATTTGGGTGGCAGGAATGGAAAAGAGTGGACATGTGACAGTCACTCACCCACTCGTTATTCCACTTTAAATATTTGAGAAGAGCGTGGAATTAAAAAATGCTTCCCCCACCTCCGTTCTACTCAATTCCAATTGCCAAACAGAACCCAGACCTAATCTCGAAAAAGGGTGCCGTTCTGCAGGGAAGAAAAATATGTCTGTGGTTTGTTTACCCTGTTTAAGATGACAAGTGAAATACCAAACTGATGAGGAAGGCTGCCACACCAAATCTTTTTTTATCAGCTTCAAAAACACCAAAGGTTGATGCCAGGATATCCAATTTATCTTGATCCTTAATTCCATCGCATTTCCTATATGGGCCGGGGTGATTAGCTCGAAACGCCACAGGAGCTAAGACATGTGTGCCTTTCTTGAGAGCACCACAAGACAGTCCCTTCTTCTCTGAGCCTTCCTTGTTATGCTTCTTGTGGGTGTAATATGTGACCAGGAAGTTCTGCGGGAAAAATCTCTCCAGATTTGTTTATTGCTTAGACAAAGCCACAGCATTTCACAAGTACACTGAGTTGTAAGTGTCAGGTGCACGGTAAGCATCCAAATGTTTGCTGACCTACTTTTTCCTTCAAAGGTTTCTCTAATTTGATTCCAGTTTAGGAATAAGCTGGATGTACACTTGGACAAAGCAACTTGGAAAACCTAGGTGCATTCCAGCTACATCCGCATCGTTGTTTCACACTCATTTCCTCTCCACCAAAGTTACCCAGCATTGGGCTGACTCCACAAACAAGGTTGCTGGTCCAGGTTAAGTGCGAACACCTTTCATCACTTCTTAAGCTGTTTTAAGACTGTTTGAGCGGTTTTTAAATGGCCAACAGAAGTCTTTCCCATGACAAATCAGGACATGCAGATTGAAAAGCTATCACCGCCTTCCTCCTCATCCCGCAATGGGGAGACCCGTGGCCTCGACATTTCAACTTCCTTCTGAGAGGTTCGACTCAGAGGCCAGGTGCAGAGGCACACAGGACCAACCGTGCCAGCTGCTGGGCCGTATCAGGAAGCAGCCTCTTGAGGTCAAGCCCCAGCAAAGAGGTTGGGGATTTTCTTGGAGAAGTCACGCAAAGAGAGAAGTGGGAGCATTGTATTCGGGCAGGGTGGGGACGAGCCAGCCTTCTTCCCTCCTGGTGCTCAGGAAAGACTTCTGGGAGGGGTGCGGGTTCGGGAGCTGCCTGAGTGGCCCGAGGGAGCAGCTGGCAAGGCCCTGAAACCCTGCATGCTTGGGGTGCAGCTCCTGGTGAGGATTCCGAGGTGGCCGTGAGTTGACTGAAGAAAGCAGCTATCGAGTGAATTCCCCGAAGAACAGCAGTGGGAAAAGTGAGACAATTAGGGGAATTTTTCCCTTCTGATTATAAAAGTCATATATGTTTACTGTAGAACACCTGGATACATTAAAAAAAAAGAAATCAGAACGGCATCCATAGTCCCACCACTGAAAGAAAACCCCTGAAATTATTCTGGTGTGATTTTTTTCCAGTTTTAAAAATTTATCTGGGCACAATTGACATATTGGCGATCAGTTTATAACCTACCTACCAGTTTATAACCTGCTTTTCCACTTAATGTACAATACACATATTTTGCCAGATCACTCAATTCTTCTAGGGGGCATATTATTTCATCTTTGGGACATGGTGTGATGGACACTCTCCTACTGTTGGATATTTAGGTTGTTTCCGATTTTTGACTGTTATGAATAATGCCAGATCAGTAACTTTGTGCATTTGTTTCTAGAGTTCACCCCCCCCCCAACACCACACTCTGCATTCAGGGGCTTGTTATTATTTTCTTTAGCTAGATTCCCAACTTGGGGTTTCTGAGTCAAAGAACAGAAAAATAAAGTTTTGGGTGTTCTTTGAAAGGCCAAGGGTTTTGGCTTGATTCAGAGGAAACCGAGAAGCCATTCTAGAATCTGAGAGGTTCAAATGATCAAAGTGGCTGTAGGACTGGGAAATCCACATTTCTCGGGAAACAGGAAAAAAAAGGGGGTACATGGTAATATAACTTTAATCAAAATCCTCCCTTCTTCCTTTTGCCTATGTTTTCTTATCCTCCATATTTTCCCACTCCATACAGATACTTGTTCTTTTTCAGGCATATATTCACTCCATTCATTTATTCATTCATTCGGGGATAACCAAGACGATGTTGGCAAAACCAGCATCTCAACCACCCTCAGGGAGCATACAGCATAGTGAGGGACACAGCCAAGGACACAAACCAATGACACAAACCAACACAACTCAATGGAATGGCGGTGAGAAAGGGGCACACCCCAGGGGCACTCTGTGGTGTCTTAGGAGCCAGCAATGGCTGATGTGTGAAGGATGGGAGCAGGCAGCTAGGTGAAATGGCGATCCAGATGAAGAAAGGGGCACGTTTCTAGGCTGGAATCAGGAGACAACGCGATAAACTTGGAAAATGTAACTGTGGGGTAGAAGATGGGCAGAAAAGACAGGTTTCAGCCAGAACCCCCAATTTATCTGTGCTCGGGTAAAAGATAGTACTGGCGTTAACTAAAGAGAAGTCTCCAGTGGCTTCTTTGAGGACAAAGACTGACATTTTAAAAAAAAAAATAGCTTTTTTGAGATCTAATTCACGTAGCATTAAATCCACTCATTTCAAGTATACAGTTCAATGGTTTTTAGTGTATTCAAAATTGTGTACCTATTATCACTGTCGAATTTTAGAGCATTTTCATCATCCCAAAAAGAAACCCTGTACCCATTAACAATCACCCCTCATTCTGCACCACTCTCCGAGTTTTATGCAACCACAAATCTATTTTCTCTATATATAGATTTGCCTGTTCTGGACATTTCAGGTCATACAATATGTGATTTTTTTGTGACTGGCTTCTTTCACTTAGCACAATGTTTTCAAGATTCATTTATGTTGTGGCATGAATCAGTACTTCATTCCTTTTGTGGTCAAATTATATTCCATTCTATGGATTGACCACATTTTGTTTATCCACTTACTAGTTGATGGACATTTGGGTTGTTTCCTGTTTTGGGCTATCACAAATAATGCTGCTGTGAACGCTCCTGTACAAGTTGCTATGTGGACGTATGTTTTCATTTCTCTTGAGTATGTTCCTAGGAGTGAAATTGCCGTGTCATATGGCAACTCTGTGTTTAACAATTAGAGGAACTGCCAACTGTTTTTGAAAGTGGCTGCACCATTTTACAATTCCACCGGCAAGGTCTGAGAGTTTCAGTATGTCCACATCCTTCCTAACTTGTTATTGTCTGCCGTTTTTATTTTAGCCATCCTAGATACAATGCAGTGGTATCTCACTGTAGTTTTGATGTGCATTTCCCTAATAACTAATGAACTTGAACATTTTTCCATATGTTTATTGGCCATTCTTTGGGGAAATATCTACTCAAATCTTTTGCCATTGTTTTTTTTTTTTTTGTTCGTTTGTTTTTTTAAACATTGGCACCTGAGCTAACAACTGTTGCCAATCTTCTTTTTTTTTTTCCCCTGCTTTTTCTCCCCAATCCCCCAAGTACATAGTTGTATATTTTAGTTGTGGGTCCTTCTAGTTGTGGTATGTGGGATGCTGCCTCAACATGGCCTAATGAGCGGTGCCATGTCTGCACCCAGGATCTGAACTGGTGAAACCCTGGGCCACTGAAGCAGAGTGTGAAAACTTAACCACTCGGTCACGAGGCTGGCCCTTCTTTGCCATTTTTAAGCTGGGGTATTTTTCTTTTTATTGTTGAGTTGTAAGAGTTCTTTATATATTGTAGATGTAAATCCCTTATCAAATATATGATTTGCAATATTTTCTCCCATTCTGTAGGTATTATTTTCACTTTCTTGATGGTGCTCTTTGAAGTACAAAAGTTTAAAAATTTTGGGAGGCCAGCCTGGTGGTGTAGTGGTTAAGTTCACATGCTCTACTTTGGTGGTCTAAGATTTGTGGGTCTGGATCCTGGGCACAGACCTACACCACTCGTCAAGCCACAGTTTGGTGGCATCCCACATAAAATAGAGGAGGATTGGCACAGACGTTAGCTCAGCAACAATCTTCCTCAAGAAAAAAGAGGCAGATTGGCAACAAGTGTTAGCTCAGGGCCAATCTTCCTCAACAACAAAAAAAAGGAATAAAAGGATGAAATTCAATTTATCTAATTTTTCTTTTATCTCTTCTGTTTTTGGTGTCATATCTAAGAAACAGTTACTCAACCTAAGGTCCCAAAGATTTACTCCTATTTTTTTCTTCTATGACTTTTACAATTTTAGGGCTTACATTTAGGTCTATGATCCATTTTGAGTTAATTTTTTGTTTACAACATGAGGTGGGGGCCCTACTTCATTCTTTTGCATATGGATATCCAGTTGCCTCAGCATGAAAGTCACGTTTTGGGGATGATAAATCTTCCAGGCAGAAAACAAATGTATCGCCTTTTCTTCCTTCATTCCCTAGAAGACGTTTTCTTTAGCTGACGAGAAGAAACTGTAGGGCAGCTCTCTGCTGGTCCCAGCAAGGCCTTGGTTCAGAGACGAGGAAAACAAGACAAAAACCTCAGTCAGCAGTGGTTCCCATGGCTCCTGCAATGGAGATTAGGTCTATTCCCCATCTTCATCGCTGGGTCCCAGCGAAGTTCCATGTAAGTTCAGCACGTGCATGCTCAATTCAGAGTCATAAGCCCTGGGGGGATTTCCAGTATTTTCTTTCTTTGAGTACATTCACTGTGTCCCCGGAGGGCTGAGGGTGACTGATGTTCCTAGAGCTCCTCACCCATTCCAGGAGGTAGGAGAACTGATGGGTGGTTTGGGGACCAGTGAAAGGCATGGGGTCCCTGCTTTTGTCTTCAGTCTGCTGTTTGGGTTGGGCAAGCAAGAAGCTGTAGCCTAATTCAGAGCTCTTTAAATTACCATCAGAATTGATGTGGGAGGAGCAGTGATGTCTACATTGTTTGGGCATCTTCTCCAGTTAAGGGCAGGGACTGAGCTTTCTTATTATAATAATAGCAACAATGTGACAACAGCCGACATGTATTGACAACTCACCCATGCCAAACCCTGTGCTTTAGCACTTCGCATGCTGGTGCTCACGTAATCCTCCAACAGCCCTGCGGTCGGTCCAGGCCCCGGGCCCATTTTACGGATGAGAAAACTGGGCTCAGAACAACTAAGTCACTTGCCCAAGATCACACAGATGGTCTCTGAGACTCCAAAACCCAGCTTCTTAACCACGACTTTTATTGCGTTCATCTTATTCACTTCTTCACCCTCGGGGCTTAGTACAGTGCCTGGAATGAAGCGGTGCTTAATAAAAGGACAGCATAGGACAGGAGAACAGGGGCTCCAACCTCCCTGTCTGCGTTTTGAGCCTCTCAAAACCTAACGATGCTTCAGTTCCATCATCCATAACACAGAGATAGTCCTTGTCCCTCATTCAAACAGCTATTGTGAAGCTTAAATGAAAAGTGCCAACACATAGTAGTTGCTCAATAAATTTTAGCTATTTTAGTAATGAGCCTTAGAGGCAGGGAAGAGGCTGAATCTTGGCTCCCAACCCTTACTAGTCGTCTGGTCTTTGATCAGTTATTTACCCTCTCTGTGCCTCTGTTTCCTCATCTGTGAAATGGGGGTAATAATAGAAGCCACTTCACAGGGCTATGGTGAGGATCAAATAAATTAACGTTCTTAAAGCCCTTAGAAGAAGTATCTGCCTCTAGTCACCACTCTTTGAGTTAGCTAAGATTATGTGACAGTTCATGCAGAAGATGCCACTCGTGTACCCTTGAATGAAGGATGGTCCTCCACTCTTTGGGAAGGGCCTTACTCCTGGTGTGGTGAGAGAGGAAGGGGGCGGCTCCCCAGGCACCCAGAGTAGCCCAACCCACCCAGGTGACCAGTGGCATCAAAGATGACATAAGCAGATCACTGGCACACCCAAAATAGCCTCAGAACAACAGTCTAATCGGGCATGACCAAAATACCCTCAAGTGGTTAGAGAACAAAGTCTCTAAATTCAAGGGCTCTAGGGTTGAATAGCAACCGTCTCCTAGGATTGATGTGACAATTAAAGGGATACTACGCATCAGCGGCACAGGCCAGCGCCAGGCATAGAGTAAGCGGTCAAGGATGGGTGGTCCACATGGCAGGGATTTTCGTTAGTTTCACCCATCACTACCTCCCCATCCAAAACAGCACTGTATGAGTTTCCTATGGCTGCTGTAACAGATTACTGCAGACTTGCTGGTATAAAACACTGATTTATTCTCACAGTTCTGGAGGTCAGAAGTCCAAAATGAGTCATGGGAATAAAATCAAGGTGTCGGCAGGGCTTCTTCTTTCTGGAGGCTCCAGGGGAACAGTCTGTTGTCTTGCCTTTTCCAGCTTCCTCATTCCTTGGCTCATGGGCCGCCTCACCTCGCACTGTCTCCCCCTGCTTCTAGCATCACACCACTTTCTTCCCTTCTATAATCAAATCTCCCTCTGCCTCTCTCTTATAAGGACCCTTATGATGCATTTAGGGCCCACCAGATGATCTAGGATAATCCCCCTATCTTAAAATCCTTAACTTGATGACATCTGCAAAGTTCCTTTTGCCATGTAGGTGACATTCACAGGTTCCAGGTGTTAAGAACTGGATATCTTTCAGGGCGCTTATTCAGCCCACCACAAGCACCTAGCTCGTAACGCACTCAATAAATATTTGCTGAGTGAACACGTGAATGTTAGCCATGTAGTATTGTTATTGGCATCATCTTCGTTCATCTCTTTCAGGAATTACCGCAGCAGGGGCCGGCCTGGTGGTGTAGTGGTTAAGTTCGCATGTTCCGCTTCAGCGGTCCAGGGTCCGCTGGCTCGGATCCCAGGTGCGGACATGGCACCTCTTGTCAAGCCATGCTGTGGCAGGTATCCCACATATAAAGTAGAGGAAGGTGGGCACAGATGTTAGCTCAGGGACAGTCTTCCTCAGCAAAAAGAAGAGGATTGGCAGCAGATGTTAGCTCAGGACTAACCTTCCTCAAAAAAAAAAAAAAAAGGAATTACCACAGCAACATGTCTCCTCGCCTTCAAGTCTTACTCAAATCTCAGCTTCAATGCGGATTTCCAGACCCTAATTTACCATTGCAACTTGTCTCCTCCATCACACACACTCCTGATCCCTTTATTCTGCTTAACTTCTTTTTCTCCCCATAGGACTTTTTCCTTCTAGCATACTGTAAAATTTACTTATTTATTGCGTTTATTGTGTTTGTCCAGCTTCCTCACTACAATGTAAGCTCAAGGATTACATTCGGGGAAGGACTTTTTTCTCTGTTTTAGTCTCAGATATATCCTCGGGGTCTACAACAGTCCTGACACATGGTAGGTGCTCAATACATGAGTGTTGAATGAACGTATGAGTTGAATGGCCTCACCGAGTTTCTCTCAGTTGCGAGTCTGGTTCTTTATCTTCCGTGGCCCATCTTCCTTTTATGACAATGAAAGCATTGCCTGTGGAGAAGCCAGTCAATTCCAGGTAACCTACGTATTATCCTATTCACGGCTCTCCACCCTGTCCCATTAGCACACTGGCAATTTTGATTTCTAAAACACAGATAACCTCAATTCTCGTCTCCACCAAGACTTGTGAAAGTCTGGGAGGGAAAGAGATGGCTTAGCCTTGGATATTTGTTGAAAGATAAAATTTTTAGAATTCAGATGATTGCAAAGTTGGGAGGGTAAGTTGTCCCTGTTGCTGGGGTTTGTTATGTTGGGTTATACTGTTTCCACCAGTCTGCCTGGAGGTGATGAGTTATGGTTTCTGCTGTTGGTCAGGCTCAAGATGTTTACTGTAGAGGGCTCTTGAGTACCTGAGGGGACATGGTGGAGGGGGTTCAGGGGACACATGGGCTTCCTGAAACTGCATGTGAACTTTCTGTTTGTATGTATGTTCTTAAGGGGAGTAGAGTCCATAGCCTGTGTTAGCTTCTCAACACGGAAAGTGAAGAATTTCTGCACTGCCCCAGCTGCGAGGATTCTGTGATTCTGTGACTCATGACGTATAGCTCAAATTCACAGGCTGTACACAGCTCAGAAAGGAAAGGCAGTAGTTTAAAAGGCAAGCTCCCTTCTCCGCATCCTACCCTCCTAAAAGTCCCCAGGCTATCATGTTAAGGATGCTAAACAAGGCAGTGTTCAAATCTCAAGCTGACCAATCAATTTTTGCAAGACTCTGGCCATTTCTTGAAGGCTCAATTTTTTTCATAGGTATAATTTGAATGGCTCTATTTTTTTTTTGATTTTTGTTTGAATACGAAAGTGCTTCAATGATACAAAGTGCTGTAGAATTGCAAAGTATTAATGACAAAGGAACTACGTGCCTTTTTTGCTATGCACAACAGACTGGCCTGTTCTCTGCTCTATCCTTCCATGCATCCACTTATCTACCCATCCATTCATCCATCCATTTATCCATCCATCCACTTATCCATCTATCCATCCACTTATCCATCCATCTATCTATCCATCCCATAAACATTCATTTCCTTACACCATGCATAAAAGTTACCAAGTATGTGACAAAAGCTTTATATAAAACACTAATCCTCATAAAAATCTTGAACAAATTGAGGTCCAGAGAGCTCAGGGCACTTGCTTAAAATCACACAGCTAGAAAGTGAAGGAGCAGAGCCTGGTTGAAAACCTAATTCTGTTTGATGCCAACAGCAATGTTCATCATCATTACCCACCAAAACACTCCTAAAGGCAGAGGAGAGACGAGATACCGAGCCTAAAAGGAAGGTAGGGGGACAGGTCTACCAAACACAGCACCTTGAAATCCGTGTTTTACCTTGAAATGCATGCACATGTTACAGTGTACTCCATATTATGCCCATGCTTGTTTTAATACCAAAGAATTTCCCAGCAATCTTTAAGTCCAACTGATGCTTTGGGAAGGGGGTATGCCCACGTACCTCTCTGCTACAATCCCCCGCACAAGCACCATTTCCCATCTCAGATGTTTGCTGTTTATATTTAAGTTTTATCTCCTGCGTTAGCCTAGAAGCTCCTGGAGGGCAAGATCTAAATCTGCTTCCTCCTTTCCCCCTCCTAAGGCCTAGCCACGTGCCCAGCATGAAACAAGTACACAGAGAATGCATTTGACAAATACTTACTGAATTCCTGCCTAAACAAGTCAGGTGCCATGGGAGACACAGGCGAATATGCTGTGGTCCCTGCTCTTAAGACATTGACAATTGAGCTGGAGAGGCCAAGCTTCCAGAATCTGCCTGAAAAGGATTTTCCCTCACAGCATTTTAAAAGCGTGGGACTGTAATATAGCAATAGAAACAATGACAGTTAATTAGACATCAAACAAAAAGTTTCATCAAATAGGATAAATTTTGTGAAAAGTGACAACCTGTTCCTCTGGAAAGGCAGCATTGTGTCAATTAAAGAGCACACCTTGAAATTGCAAAGTACAAATTATCGATGTTGCAAAGTATGAATTATCAATGTTGAAACGGCCATTTCCCAAGAGGGAAAAGTTGAAAACACGGTCACCTGCTCTGGATGCTGTTGGTTTTGCCAGAAGGGTCTCGGTCTCTGATCGGTTGGCCTTTGAGCGTCCAGCTCCGAACTTTAGCAGTGCAGATAAGCCCATGTTCCTTTCTGACAAGCTTGGGTAGGTTCTGGGGTTATTAGATTCAATTCCACTCATCAACTATCTGCCAAGCCCGCCGTGTGGGTGCCGAGGCTGCATCGAGAGGCAGAGTTCACAAACTTTGCAATGAAGCAGGGAGCCAAAATCCTGGCTCCTCCATGAATCAGCTGAGGGATGGGGGCCAGGCTTTCACCTCTCTGAGCCTCAGTTCTTTAAACCATAGCATGGAGATGCTAATACTTATCTTGTAAAGATTCCTTGGGGTAATGGAAGCCCCCTGCACAGGAAATTGCACCAAGTAAGAACTCCACAAACAGGTACTAGAAGCGGCGATTGGAGAAAAATTAGGGAAATGATCTCTGAATTCAAGAAACTCCTAGTCTGAAAAGACTAATATGTTAACAGAGAAATGTCGTTAGTGTGATGGGTATGATTTTTTTTAAGCAAACATTTACCAAGCACTTATTATGTGCCTGAAACTGCGATGATCAATCGTACCTGGGACATCTCACTTATTCTGCACAAACAGTAGATAGAGGGAACCACAGTTATTCCCAGGGAGGAAACTGAGGCTCAGGCAGTTCAAGTGACATACCCAGAGTCCCAGAACCGGAAAGTGACAGAAGCAGGGTTTGAACCTAGCAATCTGGCTCCAGAGGTAGATTTCAAGGCACAAACAATGAGACAGAAAGAAGCCAGGAGGGCTTCACAGAGGTAACCCTGGAGCAGCGAGCAGTTTTTCAGGCATCAACGTCGTGAGAGAAGGCGTCCAGGCAGGAGGGAAAAGCAGATATAAAGAGCTGGCAGGATGAATAGCTCATCCTGTCCAGGAGTTCAGGGGGTCTGTGCAGAGGGTTTGGGATGGAGGATGGCACAGCTCTAGGAGACAGGGGTGGGGAGGGGGAGCAGGCCAGATGGTGGGACCCCTCATGTGCCAGGCACAGGCACTTGGGCTTTTACCTGGAGGAAATGGGGGACAATGAAGGACGAGAAAGCAGAATCCCTGCCATGTAAGGAATGTGATCTAAACGCCTATGTTCCAAGAGGTGGTTTCACTGGGTGGCATATTTGAATAATTAGACCATATCACATTTTCCAAGTAAATTACTACTTTCCAGATATCATTTATGTGCAAGTCTCACCCTCTCCCCTACTAGCCTGTAAGTTCCTTAAATGTTGACTGTAATTGTGTTTCTTCTCCCACAAGTGCCTGGCATATGGCAGGTGCTTAGAAATTCTGTTAAATGAATGAGTGATTAAAAGCATGCATCAATGAGTCTCTGAAAAATTGAATTTTGAGCTGGATTTAAGAAAAATGCATACATTTGAGGAGGATCATAGACCTAAATGTGAAAGAAAAACAAAACGTTTTCAGAAAATATCATCATGACTGTAAAGATTTTTAAACAGAACACGAAAAGCACTAGCCATAAAACAGAAGATTGATAAATTGAACTTTGTTAAAATTAAGAATGTCTATTCATCAGGGACACCATTTAGAGAATGAAAAGGAAAGCTACAGATTGGGAGAAGAAATTTGTGTTCCCCATATATGTAATAAAGAACTTCTAAAAATCAATTTGAAAATCTCATTTTTAGGAAAAAAAAGATATCTAAGTGATCAAAAAGCATATGAAAAGGTGCTCAAAATCATTATTCATTAGGGAAATACAAACTAAAACAATGAGATACCCCCACCAGAATGGATATAACTAAAAGACTGACACAGCAATTACTGCAGGATGTGGAGTAACAGGAACTCTCGCACACAACCATTAGGAATGGATAATTTGGTACAACCACTTCAGAAAACTGTTTGGCAGTACCTGCTAAAGCCGAACATTTGCCCACCCTAGGACCAAGCAATCGAACTCTTGGGCACATCAACAAGGGAAAAAAGTGCATATATCCACCCAAAGACTTGTTTAAGAGTGTTCATAACAGCTTTATAATGATAGCCCCAAACTGGAAACCGTCCAAATATCCAGCAACAGGAAAAATGGATAAATAAATTATGGCACATTCACACAATGGTATAGCCACAGTAATAAAAAACCAACTATTGCTACAAGCAACAAAATGGAAGAATTTCAAAGACATTGTATCGAGTGAAAGAAGGCAGACACAAAGGTTCAAGAACAGGAACAGCCAATCAACAGTGGTAGAAGTCAGAAGAGTGGTTTCCTCTGGGAGGTATTGACTGGAAGAGGGCCTGAGGGAGCCTTCTGGGTTACTGGAAATGTTCTTTCTCTTCATCCGGCTGGTGATTTCATAGGTGTACCCATATGGAACAATTCACTGAGCCGTACACTGAAGATTAGTGCACAAATGTTTACTGTATACCTCAATGAAGATGTTTTTAAAAGATAATAAATATATTAAAGTATGAATTAGTTTCAAAATTTGCTGGTTAAAGAAGAAGTGTGACATATTTTAGGAAATATAAGAATGAATTTAAATGTTAAAAAATAAACTGAGGGGGCCGGCCCCGTGGCCGAGTGGTTAAATTCGCACGCTCAGCTGCGGCGGCCCAGGGTTCGGATCCTGGGCGCGGACATGGCACAGCTCGTCAGGCCATATTGAGGTGGTGTCCAATATGCCACAACTAGAAGGACCAGCAACTAAGATATACAACTGTGTACCAGGGGGAATTTGGGGAGATAAAGCAGGGGAAAAAAAAAGATTGGCCACAGTTGTTAGCTCAGGTGCCAATCTTAAAAAAAAAAAAAGATTTAAAAAATAAACAAATAAATAAATAGAAGGCTTCATGCCTGCAAAAGGAGTAGAAGGGGATGTTTAAAGAGCTGGAGTAGAAAATGAAAACGTCAGATGGAGTTAGAAAATAGACTATGTTCACCTAAAGCCTAGCAGTAGTGGGAGAAATGAGAAGTGAGATTGTCACCCCAGATCTGGAGAAGATGCAGCTGGTGACGCCCTAATCGCAGAGGTGAAGAGACTGGATTCTGACTTGAAAGTCAGCTAGAAGCTAATCATTCCCGAGCTGGGCAAAGATGCCATTAAGACAAGGATGATAACTATGGTGACAATAACCACAACAAACACTTAGCATTTATTGAGCACCGACTATGTGCCAGACCCTATTGTCAGTGCTCCACCGGGATCATCGCATTTGATCCTCTGTGAAGTTACTTTGATTATCCTAATCTCACAGAGGGAGAAACTGAAGAAGTGGAGTAACTTATTGGAGTCTCCAAGGACAGGAGAAAGAGAGCAGGGGGGAGGTAGTGAGGAAATCCAATGAATTAAAAGAATTCATACAATTCCACAGACATTTAAACAGGTCTGAGGAGCAGGCAAGTTACTCACACTATGTAAATTCTGCAGAATAAACCAGCTCATTGTATACCCAGCAGGGTATTGGCTAGAATTCTGGCAGGAGGACAAAAAACTGAGTACCTTTACATGCTTTTGGGCATATAAACAACATACAATATCCAGACTAGATTTAAAGCGTACAAAATGCAGAGTGGTGAACCTTGAAAGGGGAAAATAAAGGTTCTTGACTGGACTTGGTTTGAAAGAAGTTATTGGGGCAACCTATGCCCAGAGCTGTTACATGGTGACCTTCTAAGGTTTGCAAGTTTCATTTCATGTCCTTTGAATCACTCTAAATAATTCGTCTTCTTCCAAGTTGGCAACGTCAGATTAGGCAGCAAGGGATGAAAGGGTCTAGGAAAATTTTCTTTTCTTTTTTCCTTCCTCCTTCCCTCCTTTCCTCTCTTTCTTTCTTTCCTTCAGTAAGTATGTATTTACTGAGTACATACTATATTCCATGTATTGTTTTACAGGCTGGGGATACAGTAATAAATAAAATAGGAAGTTCCTGCCAGGCCTCATGAAACCTATATTACAGTCAGAGGAGATACACGATACACAAATAAACACATATTTTAGGTAGTGATTAAATGCAGGGAAGAAAAACGAAGCAGGCTAAAGGAAGGCATTATACAAAAGGGTAAGTGAAGGCCTTCCTGAGGAGTGGATATTTGAGCTCTGATCTAAGTAGAAGGAAAGAGCAAGGTAAGAGACTATGAGGAAAGAGAATTCCAAACTGAGAAATCAGTGCAAGGGCCCTGAGGTAGGCACAGGCGAGGCCTGTTCAAGGAAGAGCAAGAAGCCATGATTGCTTAGTGCACACCAAGGAAGAGAGTGGTAGGAAAGGAGGTCACAGAGGAAGTACAAGGTCAGAGCACACAGGGCTTTGTCGGCCATGGATGGGAAGCCATTGGAGGGTTTTGCACCGGGGAACAAGTTGACTGACTAACTTACGGGGAGAAAGAACTACAGGGGGCAAGCTGGGAGGCTACTGCAGGAGTCCAGGGGGAGTTGATGGTGGCTGGACCAGGGTGGTACTGGTGGAGGTTGTAAGACAAGGCCGGATTCAGGAGACAGTCTGCAGGAAGAGCTGCAGGGTCTGCTAGTGAATCGATGAAGGACATGAGAGACAGAGATCAAGAACGTCCCCAAGTTTCTGTCCTTGGGTAAATGAACAATGCTGCCATTTACTTGGGGAATGATGAGGTTTAAGGGGTAAAATTAGGAGCTTGTTTTCTGACATGTTAAGTTGCAGACCTCTGTTAGATATTCAATTGGAGGGGTCAAGCAGGTTCTTGGATATACCAGCTTGGAGTCCAAAGGGAAATTATGGAAAACAATATCTGAATCCCTCATGGATAGAAAAAAGTCTCAGTCCTCCCTACCTATTACCATGTGTTCATTCAGCAAATATTTATTGTGTGTGAGGTGCCGTGCTGGGTGCTGGGGAGCACACTGTGCATTTGGACAGAAACAGTCACTACCTCCATTACTACGCAATTAGTTCACTGGTTTCTGAGATACTTCTCCAAATATTGTGTAAATATAGAGAATCAACTCTCAAGAGTTATAAATACCGAGATGTTCTCTGACTCAGCAATTTGGAAGAGCTTAGAATTTTCGGAAAGAAAGGAGCTATATATAGATTTGGCCAATAACAGATTTACCCAATAAATATATGAAGACCGCCTTAAAATGAATCAGAAGAGACTGTCTCAACCAAATTAACGTTTACGAAGAGTCAACTTGGTGTAATGGAAAAGCTTACAGGGCTGGAAGGCAGAAGCCCTGGGCCCACCTGTTCTGCCCCAACTAGGTCACATGTGTGACCTTGACTGAGTCCTTCACTCATTTTACTTCGGTTTTCTCTTCAATAAGATGAATCCGTTAGATGTGATGGTTTCTAAAGAGCTTTCAAACTATTATTTTTTGTGTATTAATTTTTACTGGACTGTTATTCGTCTTTCTAACATTTACTAAGAAATAAACCCCCAAACCCCAAGTTGGTTCTTCTCTTTGAGGGCTCATTTTTCAAAGCAAAGCTGTTTTTTCTCTTTCTGCAAATGGAAATTGCTTTCTTGTTTCTTCTGGTTGCAAAAATGACACATGATCAGAAAGGCACAGAGAGAGTAAAAAGCCTCTACAGCGATAGCCCATCTACCTCCACCGTCATTTGTCTGCAACATGTATCACAGGACAGGTGCTTAACAAATATTTGTTGAATGAATGACTACTGTTAATCTTGTAAACAACCTTTTTAATCTTCAGACAAAAAAAAAAATCTCTCTGCGGGTTGTTCAGCCTCTCAATCAGAAGGGGTCAGTTACAGTTGCCAGAGATGGAAACTGCTGGAACACCATCAGATCTCTTAGATCACTTGTTTCACAACAGCTGATGTCTGATATCTACAGAATGTGGGGAAACAATAACTACTCCATTCTCATGGCTGTAAACAATACCAAGGGCGGTTCAGTTTGAGCAACGTCAAGAAAGGCTGCAAAACAGTCCACAGCCCAACCAGGAGTGGCTCCTGCAGCAAATGGGAGGCTAGGTTCTGCCCCACAAATCCTTCCTCCCGCACCGGGGCCCTCTGCCTTCCCTACAGCACCAGGGGGAGTTTTCTTGGGGCACCTGAATTCAGCTCAACCGTTTTTATTGAAAACCTAGCATCCTTTTATCGTTAACTCCCTTCTCAGTAAAGCAAGATGGTTTTCCCATTATTTCTGGAGATGAGTTAAAGCCAGATCCTGTCTGCAGACACATGCCGCATCTTTTTTTCCCCAATGGAATTAGTGGCTAATGTTGAAAAACTGGGACACTCAACATGTGAATGTGAATTTTCAGATCTCTTGAAAATTCATTGGATTTGGCACCACCAGGCCCTCAGCCCACAGAGCAATCAGCTGGAGCCAAGGGGCAGCTTCCCGCTTGAGACAAGGTACAGGTTCTCCCACTCCCAGTAATCCCACCTGCCCCTATTGTGTTACACCCTGCCTACTGTGCTCATTTACCCAACTTGCTGCCACTGATTATGTAAAAGCATTCAGAAGCACCAACTAAGTACCAGTCACCGCGCAAGTCCCTCAGAACAGCAATGAACACAGGACAGCTCCTACTCTGAAGGAGCTCGCAAACCAACTCATAAACCAGTCAATTACAGCGCAGTGAGGTAAATGAGGTACAGAAATCAAGCACACGGCACAGCACAGGGACCCTGCCCAGAGAAGCTGGGTGGAGGTTCCCTGAAGGTTGCGTTTGAGCCGGGTTTTGAAGGATGGATATGAGTCATTCAGGGAGGTAGGCTAGGGGGGAATATTGCAAACATTGGGGCGGGGGGATTGAAATCATATACAAGGTCTTCTGCTGATTACCTGCCTGGTGCATAGGGGCCCCTCTCAAGCCAGAGAGCGATGCTAGTCTGTCTACAACCCTCTACCCAGGTCCTCCCATTCCTTCCTTCTGTCAAAACACCAGAGACAGCTCACTTCTACCAGGAAGAGCCTGCCTGCCTAATCCCCACTCACCTCCAGTTACTTCACCTAGGATAACCCTCCCATTCTGGGATAACTGGTTACCTGAGGGTGATTCTGTTATTTGAGCTCTGTTTTGTTTTGGAACCTCTGACACTTGAAGAAAAGACCAGCGTTCCAAGCAATTAATCAACAAGAATTTATCAAATATTTACATTGTGTAGAGAACTCTGTTTATCGTATACATCATTTTTGACCCCAACAACAACCCAGTTAAGAAAGAAGACAAACACAAACTAAAAACAGAGAATACAATTCAGAAAACGTTTAGTAAGTGCCTGGTATTTTTTTTAATCCCTCCATCCAACATTCACTGAGCATTACTAGGGCCAGGCACTGTGCTTGGCCCCTGGAAATTGAGACACACTAAAATATACAAGCTGGCAGGTGACATGGATAAATAAACCCATTATAATAAGTTTCCTGCCAGAGCAATGTTCAAAGTACAGCAACAACTTGGAGAAAGGCGTGTCAACCGCTCCCAGGGATACTCGGCAGGTATGGTGGAGAAGATAAGCTCGAGCTGCTTGTTTGTTTTTCACTTACTATGACATTTTACACCATACACAAAAATATAGAGACTAGCACAGCGAATCTCCATGTGCGCACAACCCGGCTTCGACAGTTAGTAACCCAGAGCCACTTTTGATGCATCTATATCCCCACCCGCTTCCCTCTATCCCTTCGTTTTGTTTTGAAGCCAATCCTAAACCTTTTTCCCATTTCACCCATAAATAGTGAGCTGCGTTTGAAGAAGGAACTGGAATGTCTGGACCTTCCACTAGTAACATGCTTCTCCCCATCTATTCTTCTGCTAGTGGCTCTGCCAGAGTTACACACTCTTGATTCCTGCCAGTGACTCCAAAGCCTTGGCTGGTTCAGGGTAAAGATCCAAGACTTTACTCGAGCCTTTGAGTTGGCTGAAGCAAAAGAACCAAGCCCACGAAAACCCCATCCTGCCTTATCTGGAATGCTGACCACGTTCTTCTGGTCCTTGGTCCTCATAAAATTGCTAACTCTTTAGAAGTTTATTGAGCATCTAATGTTTGTACAAAATGGTGGCTACATTCCACATTCCCATTTGCCCTTAGCAACCTCCTGGGAAACCCCAGACAGCATGGGGCTTGCCCTGCAGGCCAAGGTGAGGTGGAATAGCTTCCTGTCACGACCTTGATCTTCACTGGGTTGGGAGCATGGTCGCATCTGAGCATTTGGCCTTTCTACCTTCCGCTTCTCTCTCTCTCTGAAAGGTACCAACATCCATAGGGTTAGTTACTCAACCCGTAACATTATCGTGTATTCCCTTCCCTCACAATTTTGTCTATTCTTTTAAAGCCATCCACTTTTGCCCACCTCCATCATCACCCTTCCATCCAGGCCACCATTCCCTTCCCTCAAGTACTGCAATATCTAAGCATCTTTCTGCCTTTAGCATCCCCTACGCCCGCCTCCTTCTCCACGCAGCAACTTACTGATCTTTATAAAACCCCCTGCTTAAAACCCTTTCAAGGTTCCTACCACGCACAGGATCCAGACCAACCTCCTTACCAC
The DNA here is from genome assembly GCF_021613505.1 of Equus quagga. Lineage (NCBI taxonomy): Eukaryota > Metazoa > Chordata > Mammalia > Perissodactyla > Equidae > Equus > Equus quagga. The sequence goes on from NC_060279.1 coordinate 73,063,314, forward strand.
AGACAAGAAGGCCCTGCAAAACGTAAGGCGTGCCGTTTACTTCTCTAGCTTTATCTGCGACATCTCCTCCCCAGCCCGCAACCAAAACGCTCTTTCCAAGTCTTGTTTTCTCGGGTCTCTGCGCTCTTACCTAAGAAGCGCCTTTTCTCTCATAAATAACGAAAGCTCCACCCACTGAGCCCTTGCTTATACACTCGCTATCTCACAGGAGTCCACAACAACACTAAGAAGTCATCATCTTCACTCCGCAGATGGAGAAACTGAGGATGGGCACCTTACCCATGGTCACACAGCTAGTGAACGGAAGAGCCGAGACTCGGGGCTCTAGAGGCCACGGGCTTAACCACTGAGTCCTAGCCTCCCCACACACCCCTCCACCGCTGCAGCGATCACTCCCAGCTGTGGTCGTCGGCCCGCTGTACTTGGGCGGGGACCGCCCGGTTGGCAGAGGAACGAGGCGTCTGATTGGCCGCCTCCGGCGACGGCGGGCGAGGGGAGGGAGCGAGGGCGTCGCGGAGAAATGACGCAACACCGCTGCTCCTTAAAGGTGCCGGCCCCGCGCGCCGCGGATGGCGCAGGCGCGTTCCGGGGGCTCCCGCTGGTGTTCGGAACGCTGAGAGCCGGGCCGGGCGGGCGCGCGCGCGCGCGAGCTGTGCAGACGGGGCGCGCCTCGGACGCGGGCGGCTCGAGGGGTCCGGCAGGGCGGCGTCGGGAACCGGAGCGTCCGGCTGACGAGCAGGCGCCGCTATGGCCGAGGGCAGCGCCGTGTCCGACCCTCAGCATGCCGCGCGCCTGCTGCGAGCGCTCAGCTCTTTCCGCGAGGAGTCCCGCTTCTGCGACGCGCACCTGGTCCTCGACGGGGAGGAGATCCCAGTGCAGAAAAACATCCTGGCGGCGGCCAGCCCGTACATCAGGTGAGGAGGGGGCCGCGGCGGGCTGGGCGGGGCCGCGCTGCCCGGAGCCCGGGGGCGGGGCGGGCCGGGCGTGTCCCTGGAGCCCCTGGTCCCCACCCCCCAGCCGCCGGGGTCCCTGGTCGCCGCTCAGCGCGGTGGCCCTCCCCACAGACACCCCGGCCTGGCCCCGCTCGCCGGCCCCCAGGACAGCCCCTGTGGTTTCGGCCACCCCGGGCCAGGCCCGTGCAACCTAGGGGACCCCCGCCCCCTGGAGTTGACCCCAGACCTGGGCCGCAATGTCCCCGCCCTCTCTCCTCTGGTTGCCACCGTGGCCCGGCGCTCGCCCGGGCCTCCGAGCCCCAGAGGCCCCCAGATGCCGTCCTGGGCCGGCCCGGGACCCGCACCCGCGAGCAGGGCGGGGCCGCGCCCGGGAAGGGCCGCCCCCTCACCCGGGCCCAGCCCGCCGATCCCGGCTGAAGTTTGCCGGCTGCTCGCCTCCGAATCGCCGCGCAGTGGGCCGGGCCCGGCGCCGCGAACCGGGCCGGGAGCGCCTCTTCCGCGGGCCAGGCAGACAAACACCTTCCCGGTGTGGGCAGAGGGAAAACCCTATTGGATCTTCTTAGGATAGGCGATCTGACCCCCAAGGCCGACGTTCTTCTTGTCACACGTGACTTTTCCACTCCCGTGTAGGAACTGGGTTTAAAAGGATTGTGTGTTATAGACATACGTTAAAGTAAGCTGTAGCGAATTTTGAAAGACTTACTGTAATTCTCAGGATGCGGTTCCCACTTGAGGACCATGAGATTTCAGCGACTCAGAGGGGATTTTAAAACTAAAGTAAAACAGAGCTTAACCTCATTTGCCAGCTCAACTAACCATGTTAAATGTTGATAAGACAGTGCTTAACCAAGTGTAGCAGCTCTTGCAGGGGTCTTTCTTATAGCAACTTTCTTGCAAACAGGGTTGCTCTTTTAATAAGAGGGGAAAAAAATGCTAAAAGCTGGAGAAACTGCCCAGTAAGCTGGTTAAATATAGACTAATAGTAGAGAATGTCACTAGAATTGACAGGTCAGAAAAAGCAAGATGACATGTACTGTATTCTTAGTGCTTTGTCCTAGCAGAACCCAGGCACACAAACTACATTTTCATTAGGAGACATTTGTGCTAACTCAGAAGCTGTTCAAGTGCCCTTGGAACTTCTTCTGGCTCTCTGTTGTAGATCCATTTGCGTTCTTTCTTTGTGGATTTAAAAGTGGGATTGGGGAAGTCTTTGTTAGTATGGAATTTAGATTGACAATATGACAGGTGGCTCATACCTGGCAGTTCAGACGTTTGAGCAACCAATATCAAATTGGGATCAGCAGGCCGAAGTCTTCCCTGTGTCCAAAGTATTCCCCGTTTGGGGAAATGCTTAGGAATACTCCTTTAGATGCATCATTGTCACAGTTCTTTAAATGGCATCCAGCAGGCTTAAAAGAAAATTGCAAATCGCCAAACACATGCTCTCTGTCCCCATTCTGTGCTTCATTTTTTTCCATAGCACTTATCACTATAATATTCCCTATATTTTCCTCATTTACTGCGTTAGTCTTCCCTGACCACGGTGTAAGCTCTGTGAGGCCAGGGATTTTTGTTTTGTTCGTTACTGTGTCCCTGGCACCCAGAAAGAACAGTGCCTAGGGGTTTAGCAAATGGGTTGAATGAGTAACAGCCTTCCTTTCCACCACAGCAGATGTGACGTTAGAGGATTGGCTCTGTGCAGTTTCCATTTCAGATGCTCACTTGTCCCTAAAGGAGAAGACCCCTGGCCTGCTGTCTGCTTCCAGCTTTTATTAGCTGTGAGTTGTTGGTGGATGGCTTAATCTCGGCTTCAGCTCACTAGTCTGACCAGTGTGGGATAGAATGTGTCCTCATCCCGTTTCATCTTTGACTCACCCTTTGAAGAACTGTGTAGTAGTGCTTTGAACATCTCACGAGTCTGTGCGTAGGTCTATAAAGGTGGTATATTCACTGCTGTATCTGCTGAATTGGGGAAAGTAGGGTATCCAACTGGGACATGGTGGCACGTAATGAAAATATTTAGTAATGTGAAGTTTACTTGTTTATAATAGCAGTAATTTGGGTGTGAAATATTACTAATCAAAGTAGCAGAGCCAAAGGGACTTCAGATCTCCTCTAGTCCAATTGTGTTACTTTCCAAATAAGACAATGGGGCTCAGTGGGCATTAGTGTCTCGTATCACCATGAGGTTACCAGTACTTAATGGTTGAACTAAGATTAGGCTCCAGATTCGTGATGTCTAGTCTTCTCCTCGTGTACCATCCCAAGTTACAGCATTACTCGTATTTATGCTTTCGCTCTACTGCTTGCAGTATGTTATGGTTTAAGCACGTGTCAAGTACTTTCATATACTGTCTCATTTTGATTTTCACTTTCAACCATCTTGTGCAGTAGGCAGGGCGTCTATTGTTGGCGTTTTACAGATAAACGTGAATCAGTCAGTATGTGTTTTTTCAGTGACTGATTAGTTGCTGTAAGTTTATTTGGCTACTGAAGTGGTAGAATGTTCTTGGGGGAGGTCTTTTAAAATTATCTATCTCAAGACTACAAAGTAATTTGACAAATCTGTATAACCACTTAGAAACAAACTGTTTAGTGATTTTTGATACCAATGATATTGGGCTTTTATAATGTATCTGTTTTGTTGAACGGAACTTTTAAAGAATTATATTGAAACAAAATGAATTTGTATGTTCTAGAACTTGATGTTTCTTATTTTCCCTTTTGAATCTTAAGCATGTAGGTCTGTGATCTCATGTATATGGATTGGGCTTTCAAAAGTTCGGTAGTCTCTGAAGTTTTACAAAAATTAATTTTGTTTAATGTCTTTGATAAGTCTCGTCTTAGTAACTGTCTTAAGTGGTCTGAAGTTGTCTGGTTTGGAAACAGTGTTACATATTGCTTCTGTATGGTCGACAAGGGCAACCAATGCAGTTCGTCCCACTAGGGATTAACGCAACTCATCCGGCATACTTTCTACTTGATATAGAAAAGTCTCTTAGCCTAGCTGACTGGTTTAGTCTTTTCCTGTGCTTTCTCTTTGGTTTAGCGTTTTGTTTTTCCTCCTGATCATCTTACCCATCATACCACACTAGAAAGACTTTCAATATAAAAAGAAAAAGGCAGAAAACTCAACTTTAGCAACAAAACCCTAATGATAACCTGACAAAAGTCTGTGTAGGGTATGTGTCATGCAGCCTTAGGATACAGATGCTACCTGAAGGCAGGCAGGCAGGAGCTTCCAGAGTCCGTCCTTCAGCTCAGTAAGTGGGATGCTGCTTTCCCGGCACACCCTCTTCTCATCTTTTCCTCATTCTGATCCCCAAATGACATTTTCCCTTTGGTTTGTTGGGAAAACTACATCTCAACATAGCTGACGACCTTTAAGAATGGTGAAATTGAATTCCTGGCTGTAACGACCCACAGAATCTTTCCTTTGTCAGCCCTGTGAGACCGGGAAAGAGTCCCTGAGGCTTATAGGAAATTTCCCTTTATTTTGAACATTGCAAAGTTTGCTTTGCTTCGTGTCTGAGGCTCTTCTGATTCTGGCACAATCCCATTGATCTGATAGGGAGCTCAGGTTCCTTTCTCCTGTGAGCTGTGTGTGGTTCTTGGGGAGTGATGTATGTGAAAAGGATTTGAGGATGAATTGCTGTGCGATTCTGCAGTGACATTCTAGTGGCTCTGTACAGGTTCCAGTCCTATATTCATTTTTGAGAATTTTGGTTTTTCTGGGGATCTGTTGGAACATATTTTAGTTCATTTAGCTTTTAGTCTTGGAGAGTAAAGGAAAGAAAGATTCCCAAGATTTTTGGATCCTTTGATAAGTCAGCCAACAATACGAATAGTAATTTTTCCCCCTTGTTTTCTGAGAGAAAGCAGGTCCAGTGAGGTGAGTGGAGACATTGGGCTCAGGATGCAGTCCAGGTCATCTTGGACAACGTTTCTGGGCCTTAGTTTCCTCATCCGTGAAGTGAGTTGGTTGGGCTACATGAATAGTAAATCCCCTCTAAGTCTAAATTGTGTGGCTCTATGCTATCTTTATTTTGCTTTGCGTGTATATTTTCTGGGGAAGAGGTCTATTTCTGTTCTTACAGTTTTATTGTGTCACTTAAAGTTTTGTTGTACATTGACATTAAAGGATTTCCTTTGCCCAGTAATACAAGACTTGGTTGGGTATTCTCCTGTGTAAATCCAGCCCCGTAGAGTTGTTTTGTAACAAGCATTTATTTTATGCTGTTAATCTGGATGTGCTCCAAGGCCTAATTATTGATGAGCCTGTTTTGCCCTTTAAATCTAAAATTTGAGTCATAGATGATGCTGATGAAACTGCTTAAGGCGATGCTAATGAAACTGCTTAAGGAAACTAACATGATCTCTGTAGGAGGTCGGGGTTTCGGAATAACATAGAAATTGTCATCATCCTTTCTTTCGGTACCTGACACTCACCCTGACATCCATTACTATTGTCTGCTGTGTGCAGAGCATCCTGTTAGCCCAAGTCCCTTTTCCTTCCCTTGTGCTTTGAGTTTATAGTCACCTGTATATTTGCAGCTCCTGAATGATTGTCATAGTATTTTGAATAGCTACTGTAGCCTGTGAAGTTTCTTAGTGCTCAGGGGTTCAGTTAGAGGCTCCAGGTTCTGAGACTCTGACTGAATCCTGAGTGTTCTTAAAATCGAATCGACTCTGTGTACCTGTCTCTTGCTGTACTCTTATGGTGATGGGAAATACGTTGGACCTGAATATCTTTTAATGGATCTGTGCCTTGTTTGTTTTCGTCCACCGACTATAAGGCATCCCTAACAACTGTTTAAAAAGATAAAACCTGTCCTGAAGAGCTTAAGTCCCGGGGTTCAAAATGATTCTTTTCTTCTCCTCTTCCTCCTCCTCCTTCCCTTCCTCTTCCTCCTCCTTTCTTTTAGTATATGCAGTCATGTTTGGTTAAACCCGGTTCTTACGCAGGTTTTTCAAAACTGATGTTAAAGTATGTTCAGTTTCAGAAGATCAAAGAGTATTTTCTCTGGGCTTCTAAGGAAACTAAGCACTGTGCACTGGAGCTCTGACTTTAGCATAGATTACTCATTTCAGCTTAAAGCTGTTTGTTTATTTATATGAGGCGACGGGTGCTCTAACTCTGCAGAGGTTTTTGGAAGGTTTCAAATGATGAAACAAATCAATAACATTCTTGTTAGACTAGTGAATCTAACAGAAAGTGAAGTGTTGAATGTTTGGGTTTATTGTGGAACTTTCCTGAGGATTGTAATAGTAAGAGTATAACAATCCTGAGGATTGTTGAGTGATAGTAATGTGATAGAAGCAAAACCCAGCTCTAGTGCATGTTACTTGGTAAGTTCTCGCCCTTCTGTCTCTGTCCTTTGCTGCGTCTTCTTATAGTTTGTGTTTTCCTACATTTGCATAATAGAGACTGAGCATCCAGATTACAAATCACCTTATCCATTGTTTAAAGTGTTAATCATTTCATCTCATGATATCAAATTGGGGCTTACAATCTATTTATAATCCATAAAGAAAACATAGTGTGGACAAATAAGGAGTCGTTTGGCTTATGAGTACCATGCACTCAGTCCTTTAGGGAGCTGCATCATCCTTCGGAACGATGCGAGTCTATCATTTGTGTACTGAAGCTGTAATATAAATGAATAATTTGTAAGTTTGAATTCTAGGTTAAGGGTGGAGATGTGGCAGCGTGGGGTGTGACAAGTGGCAGGCTATAGTTGCAACCTTGAATTTGAGTGCTTCCCATGGGTTCTCTGCCTCTGGGACACGATGAGTCCAAAGAAGGAAGGAAATCCAAGGCTCAGGTAAAGGTGACAGCTACAGCTCTGTAGAGGGTAAAGGTCGTGTGTCTCTCCAACGTTCGGGCGGAGCCCTTGTCCCCTGTGCTCAGAAGAGCAGAGACTGGCGTGTTCTTCCTAAGTACTTGTTGCCGAAGAGTGGCTTAGCCGTAGAATGTTAGTCTAATGATTGCTGCTTCCGTTTCTCTGTGGGAATAAATTATAGTATCTTTTCCTCTGTTCAGAGATGTTAGAAAAATAGAATACTTAGGGAAAATAAGATTTTGGTGAAACATTTTGTTAGATAAAACAGAGTTAGTCTTCAAGCAGTAAAGCTTTGAGAGGCAGCGTATATCATAAATGGAAGCTAGGAGGACTAGTTTTTGAAAATAGACTGTTAGAATATAGACCAATAAAATGTCCTTTGTTTTCCTTTTTAAGGTTAATATGCTACTGGACATAGAACCTTAACTGTATATTTTTGCTCATAGGTATTTTGTGATTGTCTCAGCTACTAGGTATTTTCTTGTCTTAGGAATAAGTTTTTTTTTTCTTTTTTTTAAAGATTGGCACCTGAACTAACATCTGTTGCCAATCTTTTTTCTTCTTCTTCTTCTTTTTCTCCCCAAAGCCCCGCAGTACATAGTTGTATATTCTAGTTGTAGGTCCTTTGGTCCTTCTGGTTGTGGTATGTGGGACGCTGCCTCGGCATGCCTTGATGAGCAGTGCTGGGTCTGCGTCCAGGATCCAAACCAGCAAAACCCTGAGCCGCCAAAGTGGAGCACACAAACTTAACCACTCAGCCATGGGGCTGGCCCCTTTAGGAACAATTTTGAAGACCATTCCATGCTCGTGATTTTTATGTTAACATGGTAAGATGAGTAGAAATATTGTGAAACATAGTTTTATAGTCATATTAGCATTCATCAGTAACCAATTGCCTATGCCTCCAAATAATTGTAAATTATTTAGTATCATTGAGCTCAAAATAGTTTCAGACTTTTGTCACTTAAATTGTTTCTATCAGTCAGTCCCTGAACTGGAGGAAGTCTCACGTTTAGGGCATGAGGTTGGCATGAGGCTCTTACGACACACAGAGCACGTTCACCAGAAGCTTAAGGGAAGTGGGGTTCTGATGAGCCGTGAGAATCCTTAGAAAGAGAGGTTATTGAGAATTGTTTTCCATTCTCTCCTTGCCATAGCCCACTTCTGCTTCAGGGGTGGAACTGGAGGCCCCAGGACCCATCATCTTCTTGTGTAGTCTTCCACTTGGAAAGTAAAAGGAAGAATTTCTCTTGGGCATCCAGCTTTTCCTCTACACTAAAGCGAGCGCAGGAAGTTTAGACTCGCCCCAGCAGATTAGGGGCTTCTCTTCAGGTGTCCTTGGTTGGTTGGTTGGTTGGTTGGTTGGTTTCCTTGTCTTCCTGCCGGGCTCCTTAGCAGCTACTGCCTTGTGTGAGCAGAGCTACCAGCTTTGTCCCCTGCCTCAGGGTGGTAATCCCTGTTGTTGACAGGGAGGGAGTAAAATTCTCGTTTGTATCACCTCCTGCAGTGTGGCAGGAACAGAGTAGTTGCTCTGCTTCCTTTCTTTCCTGTCGATGGAAAGGGGATTATGAAAAGATGCACCGCTGTCACCGCCCTTGGTACGTTCTTTAGAAATGTCGGCACTGCCTTAGCCTGAATGCTCATCAGACTGTGTTTACCAATAGTAAACAACAGTTCAAGAATGAGCATCGGCTAAAAGCACTGAAATGGAGCGTGTATTAATTCATCACAGGTAGAGTTCCCAGGGAAGGGACCTTCTCTAATTAGTTGACTGTTTAGGGGCTTGATTGTAGGTTTAGCTTACATCTCAGTAGTTTATGAAGTATACACCTTCCAAGTCTCCATTTTCTCCCTTGTGTGCTGGCTGCCATTATAAGTCTGGGTTCAGTGGTCTCCCACGGACTGTCAGAACTGAGGCTTAATATGGAGACCTAAATCGCTCAATTTATTTTTTCTACCTCTGTGGGGCTACTAAAGGAAAAAAACCTAAAACTAATGGTTTAAAATGATTTTTGATATTCACTTACTTTTTCAGTACTGTATATCTTAGCATGGTGTGGTCCTATCAGAATTTCAAGAATGGAGAAAGGATAGATTGGCTTTATTTTTAGAGTAGATACTTCTGAAAATCTGCTCTAAAAGTTTATTTGAATGACTCATCTGATCATTCATTACTCTATTAACCCCAACCCATCACATTTACAGAAACAGCTTTCGTTAGGTAGAGAGCATAGATTCTTGGTCAAGGTTTCCTAACGTGCTCGTTGGTTCTCTGAACTTTTCTTGAGCGCGTCTGTGCAGCACTGCCATGCACCGGGCCAATAGGGTCCCGGCGTCTGTGGAGTCCACCTGGGGAGGCAGACAATGAAGTCTAATTACAGAGAGATGGCTGGGTTACTGCTATAGACTGGTGGAGGGAGCACCACTCTGGGGAAGTGCCATTTAAATTGGCTGTGAGCAGAGCTGGGGGAGGCCCAGGGACCAGAAGTGCTGTGGCCCAGAGACAAGAACAGATTGGCACGCCCAGGAGCAGAGGAACTCCGGCATGACTGGGGGAGATGAGCAGTGGGTAGAGTGGCATGAGACAGGATTAGAGGGGTGGCAGGCCCGAGTCCTGAGCCCAGGTTGGCACTTAGACTGCTCCCAGTAAGATTAAACTTCAGCTGCGACATTTCCCTGAGTTGCTGGGCTTATTGGGAAGTGGCCAGAGAGGTGGCGGGGTGTATGGGAAAGAGACCCCAAAAAATCTTCCAACATAGTTTAGTCTGTGCAAGAGAGTTTAGCTTTTACTTTAAGGGTTATGCATAGGCCTTGATGGGTTTTAAGAAGGAGAAGATGTAGTCTTATTTGTACATTTTTTTAAGGTCACTGTTTCTGCAGTATTGACAAGGAATTATAAAAGTCAGGAGTGGCAGCAGCGGCCATCTCAGAGGGTCCTGCGATTGTTCAGACTGGAGTAAGGATGCCCTGGACTAGGGTCTGTCGGTGGACTTGGGGTGCAGCTGGAGTAGAGGTATTTCGCAGATATTTGGACTTGTGAGAAAAAGGAGAGGCCAGGTTCACTCCTCATTACTACCAGTAGATAGTTCTTGTCATCACTGACTGCAAGTATTGAGTTAGGGACAGTCAAGGGTTACTGTTTGATTGTGAAAAAAAAGTATAGAACAAAAGCTTTTGCAATTGTGTAGATACTTCTGGCTCTCGGAGTTCCGAGGAGCAGGAACTGCTTGGGAGAGCACATAAGGTTTCCTGGAGGCAACAGGGTGTGAGGGAGGCCTTGGAGAGGAGGAGCACAGGTGGGCGGAGTGTGGGCAGGTGCAGAGAGGGCAAGGAGGCTCATTCAGGTAGACTGGGGTGTCAGCGTGGGAGCATAGGCATGTGCTGGGGGTGGTGAGGACACTGATGGCACTGGGCCGGAGGGTGGGTAGGATCGGTGGGAAGTGCAGATGGACGGCATGTAAGGTTAGTATTCTAGAGTGCCGGGTTAATTAGTTTAGATGGTCTACTTTAAGAGGGTGACCTAGTTGTTGTGTGTTCACAGGGCTGGGAGGGCCTGGCATGGCTGACTGATTCAGATGAACACACCATGACAATGTCCAGGGCACCAAGTTGTGGCTGTATCAGGGGTCAGGGAAGAAAGCTACTGGCAACTAATTGAATGTGGGAACCAAGGATGAGGAAGAAGGAAGAGATAACAGGTTTTGAGCCTGGCTGCTTAAGGAAAGTGGGAAGATAACAATCTGTCTTTGAGGTGTTGAATTTGATGTAACATTGCTTTATAAATGCCTTAATTACACTCTTCTGGTTCTTGAAAATTCTGCGGAGAGCCTCACGTATCTATGACTATGTGGGTTTGTTTTTGCACGTGTTTCTGGTCTCTGCCTCTCTTGGCCTCCTACTCTTTACTGGCAGAGAAGTTCGTCTTCATCCATCAGGACCCAGTTCCGATGTCCCTTCCTTTGTATCGTTCTTCCAACTGTGCCAAATAACCACTCCCTCCGAGAGGCTCCTTCGTGGAGTATGGCGTGTGCCTTCAGAGGAGCATGTGTCTGTCTTTTGTTCAGTTGGGAGAAATAGAACAGACAGAAGGACTGGGTGCTTTTAAAGCCTTCGTCTTTTATCTCTAGGGCCAGAGGCACGAAATCCATTAGTGGAAATTCCGCACATAAGAGAATTGAGTTGGCTGCGGTCTGTAAATACGGATGAAGAAGAAGATCAGGATTCAGGATGTGCGTGCACTGCTTCCCAATACGATGAAACTTTTTGCTATATAAGTGACTGTGTGTTGGGGTCTGGGGGAGAGCGACAAAATAAACCATCCTACAACCAAGCTTAACCTACAAGAGAGTCCTTAATCTTGTACTGTCTTCGATGGCACAGCCAGCTCAACAAAGTCTGTTTCTGGTGCCAAGAAACCTGGGAGAAGGAACCGAATTCTTTATTCAGAAGTAGCAGCTCCAATGAGAGAGCTTTTGTTAGAACATGACTAAAGAATTAGTCGAGAAGCATTCATTCCCTTGACAACATCTTGGAAGGCACCTCCAGCTTCAAGTGCTTTGGAGAAGTTTCTAACAGTAGGTTATAAATTAAGGAGGCGCCAGAAGCAGGAAGGTGGTTTTAGGATGCTAAGGTGAGGCCCATTCTGCAGTTCCTCTAGCTTGTTAAAGGGAACTGAAAGGGGGTGTGTTTGAGGCTGTCTTTGTTTTTGTTTCTCTCTACTCCCACTTCTCCTTTTTTAAAAAGAAAAATGGCAGTTTCTTAACCTTCACTTAATGCTTTGGTTTGAATTGCTTTGAAAGAATGACTACAAAGACAATAATAAATTCATATGAATTTTTACTTTTCCTTTTGAATTTATTCAGGAATTCCACCTTCTCTGCCTTTGAAAAGTCATAAACCTTCCTTCTAACTCTTTCCATTGGGAAAAAAGGAGTGGAAAGTGAGTAGAAATATGGACCTACTTCTGAAATACGGAACTTGTGTGGTACTCACTGCTATTTGTACACTGGCAACAAAGAACCAGGTTGGCCAGTTGTGAATTAGAGAAGACTTGAAGGATGCCCCCGAATCAAAGGGGCTTCCTCTTGAGATGAGCGTTTCTGTGAGATCATAGATGGAGCCTCTTCTAAATGGCATCTGAAAAGTCAAACTTAAGTAGAAAATCTGGAACCGTTTGACAGGTTGTGGCATGAATGTGTTTCTTTTATGTGTATTTCCAAAAGGTCAGGGTGTGACCAGAACAAGAGATCAGGCTTGTTTCATTCGAGAAGAATTTTTTGCTTCACAAGTTGCTGCATCATGATTCTGTCTTTGAACTCATCTTAAAGTTTTAACATGCATTTTCAAAACTTGTCTTTTAAGAGGTAAATTTTATTGACTGCTTTGCTTTCAAAATTACAAGAACTAAACTTAAATTTTAAGAATCTATGTTTTGCACAAAAAATTATGGAAAATCACATGAGAGTTCAATTATTTATGTCACCCTAAATTCTGATTCTGAACAGTATACTTAATATATTGTTATAGTTGTAATCTATATATCCATATTATTTATGGTTCATCTTTTCACTTGAAGTCATTTCATATCCCTCTTTTCTTATATCTCAATATCATGTCCATAATCATCATTTTTAATAGCTATTTATTACATCATATTGCTGTTCCATATAATTTGCTTTATCATTCCCCTTTGACATTTTAATTTCCAGTTCTTTTCTCTTCTGAATAGTGACACTGTAAGCAAATTAGAAAAAACTTTTGGCTTCTTTTTTCTTTGTATTTTTTGTGGGTGCAGTAAACCCACTTTGAGGGCTGTGTCCCAAGTGTATCTGTTTCTGAAGATAGAAACAGATTTGTTCCTGTTATCTGAAACCAGACTACTGTCCAGGAAGACTGGATTATCCTGTAAAGATAATCCTGGCATTGTGCATCTGATTTTTTTTCTCAGATCTATCACCATTTCCTTATCATTTTTGCATGTGGTTTCTCAAAGGTATTCCTATTTTGCATATCTGTAAGACTGGGTGCTTTTGCTTTTTTTTTCTTTTTCTTTTGGTGAGGAAGATTGGCCCTGAGCTAACATCTGTTGCCAATCTTCCTTTTTTTTTTTCTTTTCTCCCCAAAACCCCAGTGCATAGCTCTATATCCTAGTTGTAGATCATTCTAGTTCTTCTGTGTGGGATGCCACCACAGTATGGCTTGATGAGTGGTATGTAGATCCACGCCTAGGATCCAAACCAGCAAACCCCAGGCCACTGAAGCAGAGTGCAAAAACTTAACCATTCAGCCATGGGGCCAGCCCCATGACTGAGCTTTTAAATTTTGTATGTTTGCTATTGTAATAATATGTAGAACAGAGTTTGGCAAACTTTTTCTGTAGAGGTTCAGAAATATTTTAGGCTTTCCAGGTTACATGTGGTCTCTGTCACATATTCTTTGTTTTTGTTTTAACAAGCGTTTAAAAATATGAGAACCGTTTTTAGCTCAAAGGCCATGCAAAAACAGGCTGTGGGTTCTAGTCTGTCTACCATGGGTCTACAGTGTTAGATCATTTAAAGTTTGGACATAAAAACTTTCCCTCTGAAGATCACCTGTAATGCTGTGTAACTGTCTTGTGAGGATGATTTGCATGCCAGTCTCCCACGGAGCAGAGGTTGCCAGGCAAAGCTGATTCCTCCTGGATATGCTCCTCCTTCTTCTAGGATGTTGTTCTGTTGTACATCCTCTTGCTTCTCCTGTATTTTTTATTTTTTCCCTTCTCTTCTGGTTTCTTTTCCCTAGCATAAAAATATGTTTAAGTCTTTTCCAGTACCTGGCCTGTAAGGATGTGCAAATGCTGAATGAATGCGTCTGTTAAAAGCAAGCAAACCCTGCACCCTCTTTTGTTGAGCACATGCATGATTTTCTTTGCTTTGCACCAGAGATTCCTGGAAGAAGAGTCTCTGTGTTGTCCACGGTCTCACGTCCTGTTTTCTCTTCACTCTGCACTTAGGCTCCTATCTTATCACTCCATTAAAACTACTTTTTAAAAAATTGCTAAATGTAATTGGCAAATCGCGGGAAAACTTTTAAGTGCTTATCTTCCTCGACCTGTCTGCTGTGCTTACCACTCCTGATCATTTTCTTGACACTCGATCTCTCCAGGCTTCTGTGGCGCCTTTTGTCCCATTTCCCGTACCGTCTCCTTTTCTGGCTCTCCTCCCTGTCTGTCCCTGTACGTGATGTGGCACAAGATTCTGTCCTCCCCCTCTTCCTTCTCCACGACAATCTCATCTGGTCCACAGATGCTGCTGCCTCACCCTCTCTCCTGAGCCCCAGGTCTGTCTATCTGACAGCCCACTACATGGCCACCCTAAACCCAGTGAGCCCCAGTTCCCTCTCCCCCAGATGGGTTGTCCTTCATTTACTGTGCTGGTTAATATGCTACCAGACTCTCCAGGAGAAACCTGGGGGTTCTTGGGGATGCCACCTTCTTCCTCAGCATCTGGTTGATGACAAGAGCTATCATTTCAGCCTCTCAAATCTCTGAGGTCCATCTCCACTGTCACCGCTGCTCGTGTTCTAGCTTTTGTTAGTTCTGAATTGTGGCAGGGTCTCTCTCTGGTCTGTCTGCCTCCATGCCCAGTCCCCATCGGTCTTCCACACTGCTGCTGCGAGAGTGACGTTTCTGGAATGTAATTAGATAGTGTTCAGTAAAACTCTCATGACTTTAGAGACATGGTTGATTCAGGCACGGGGGCAGGGAAAATCCACCATAAGCCTGGACTATTTCTGCCGGAAGGTAAGGAGGTGCTCAAAAGAAGATCGAGGCTTTTTGAAAGCACACAGGAGCTAGCCCGAAAAAACTCCCAATGGTTGAAGCTGTAACAGTTTGAGCAAGAAAATGAGTATCGATAACATTTTATTATAATCCATAGCATAAAATAAACACCCATGTGTCTAGGCATGAATAAATGAATGAATGTATGAATAAATAAATTGAGGAGACGAGACAGCTTTTTTCTTACAGAAGAATTTTAATTAATAAATGTAAAAGGAATAAGAATAGAAAACCATGATTTGAACACCACAGTAATCATTGTTGCAGGCAAGGTACACCAGTGGATACTAAAATTAGTGGGCAAGAGTTTGAGGAAAAAAAGGATATTTGTATATTCTCAATTATCTCCTCGAATATATTTATTAATAACAAAGAGAGAAACAGCAACTCTGACTTCATAGTGGAGAAACCCCAACCACATCACCTTAGCCAGGTGGCCAAAGTTGACATCACAGCAATAATACATAGCGACATCATGTTCTCCCTGATATGATGCAGAGAAGGGCATAACATCGCTTCTGTAGTGTTTCTGCCGGAAGTACATAACCTCCGTCTATCATAAGAAATTAAACAAACTCAAGTTAAGGGACATCGTGCAAAATAATTGACCAGTACTCACCAAAGTATCAAGGTCTTGAAAGACAATAAAGATTGAAGAACCATCACAAGTTAGAGACACAACACAAACTAAATGTGATATTGGAGTCCTAGATTGGATCCCAGAACAGAGAAAGGACATTTTAGGAAAAGCTGATGAGATTCCAATGAAGTCCTTAGTTTATTTAGTAGTAGTGCACCAATAGTTTTGATAATTGTACTAAGATTATTTAAGCTATTAACGTTAGTAGACACTAGGTGAAGGGTATACAGGAACTCTGCAGTTCTTCAAAACTTTTCTGTAAGACTAAAATTATTTCCAAATAAAAATATTTTTTTAAAAACTCTTCATGAGCAGCTGCATTTGCGTCAAGGTGAAGCCCAGATTCCTTGGTATGGTGTGCAGGTCCTCTAGGAGCTGGCCCCCCACACCACCCCCACATATACATATCTGCGCTCCCCTCTCTAGCCTTGCTAAGCATACTTGCGTTCTGTCATTCTTTGAATGCACAGTCCTGTCCTTCAGTGCCTGTGCTGTCCCCGCTTCTTGGTGTTCTGTCTCCTCCTGCCTAGTCTGCCTGTGAAGTACTCAGCTGGGACTGGGTCCGGTGCCGCCTCTGTGAAGCCCTCTCTGACAGCCGTCCCCAGAGAGCTGACTTTTGCCTCTGTGGTGCTTAGCACCTGCTCCACAGTATTTACAACAATGCGCTTGTCGTATCCCCTCGGTCTCCTCCAGTCTGTGACAGTCCCTCAGTCTTCCCTTGTCTTTCACGGCTTTGGCGCTTTTGGTGAGTACTGGTCGTTATGTTGTAGAAGGCCCCTCCCTGGGTCTGTTTAATTTCCTACAGTTAGGTTGAGGTTATGCACCTTTGGCAAGAATAGCCCAGGAGTGATACTGCATCTTACTCGGTGCCTCCTATCATGGTCCCAGGATGTTAGTGTGTCCCAACACTGATAATCTTAGTTTAATCACATGGTTAAAGATGGTGTCCACCGGGTTAATCCACTGTTTTTCTCTTTGTAATTAATAAGTAAATTATGGGGTGATACTTTGAGTTTATGTAAATATTCCATTTCTCATCAACCTTCACTCACTAGTTTTGGCATCCATTTACACTTTATAACTCAATCATTCATTCTATCATCTATTAGTTGGACTCCTAAATTTTAGGCTTAAGCAGTTGGGTAGAAAATGGTACCGTTTCCTAAGATGTGGACAACTGAGAGAAGAATAGGCTTACAGTGGCTGGGAAAAGAGATATATCGTGGAATGTAATTCTGGAGGCTTCAAATGAATGAGTTAAACCCCAAACTCCTGGAAATGACTTGTAACATTTCATTTTACTGACATTAAGTTAGAAGTGATGGTTTGTCAGTTCCTCAAGGTTGGGGACCACCCACTAGTTGAGATCTAATTTCTGAATCCATATCTAGTACTTAATACTGTGCCTGGAACAGTGAAGGGACTAACTATACAGAACAAAGTTTGTCTACCACTATGGTTTTTATTGATTTGGTCATGCTTTATGTCTTTCCCTCCAGGGATTGCTGTGTTTCTGCCAGGTGTAATTAAGGTTACTTGTAGTTGTGCATATCCACAGTCCCTGTGATATTCTGTGTGTCCTGCCTTCCCTCCCTCCCTGTCCCCAAACACACACACTACAGAAGTTTCCTTGAGCTGTTTGCTGTTTAAGGTATAATTCACACTTTCCATGTTCTCTCTTCAGAAAACATTATCTTCCCTCAGGTAAATTTCTCCTTTGTTCAAATCACGTGACTCTCGAAGGCATACCTTTCTATTATCCTGTTTCTTGCAGAAATTGATGTATTGGACATGGCTGCTCAGAGCAGATCTGAATATGAGGCCCTGTTGCATCTTCAGAGTGGATGGTGTGTTGCTTAGTTAGGGGCGGGGAGGTAGCCAGGGATGGATGGGCCTGTGGCCTCTTCAGAGTTATTCTGCATCCTCTATGGTGAAGTGGCTCTGCTTCGGTTTCACTGTCATGGGGTTTGTTTGTGGGATGACACCTGGACAGTAAACCCTTGATTTCCTGGAAATCTTTTCTCGTCTTTGCATTTTTCCACGACTTTGTAGTTCCTGTTTTTCCCATGCAGTGCCCCAGTGGTGGTGAGCAGACAGCAGTGAAGTAGAGTGAGATGGCATACTAGACAGCTAGGCAGGGTTATTCACAGACTGCAAACCTCTGCCACCAGCCGGAGAGTCTGGTTCACGTTTGGCCCCAGCACTAAGGCAGATGATTACATCAGGGACACATGGGTAGCTTTGCAGTAGAGGAACGGTTGACCATTCAGTTCTTGCATTGCTGACTCCAGCGCACTCTGGATTGGATGCCGGGGAGAGCGTCACCTTCCTGTCAGTGTGGACGAATCAGCGAATGCAGCGCAGAGCGGCTCTCAGCTGCTCAGCTGGTCAGTCATGCCATTGCTGCACAGCTGTGCTCGTTTTGTTCTGCAGCTGACATTGCAGCGTTAAAGTCCGTGGGTCCCCCCACCTGGCTGTGTGCTGGTATTAAGTCCATACGTATTTATCCAGTGCCCGTTCAGCACCAGACGCTTTAGGAGGTGTGGGATAGAGCAGTAAACAGAGCAAAGCCCCTCTTTTCATGGATGTAGACATTAAACAGTGCAGTTTACTGGACGGTAATAAATTCTCTGAAGGAAACTAAAGCAGGGAGGGGGGGTTATTGTATCTAGCGTGGTGCCTGGGCCACTCTTTGGAGGCGACATTGGAGCAGTGACCTGAAGTCAGGGAAGGATTAAGCCATGTGATTAGGGAAGTGGAAAGTGGGGAGAACATTCCAGCAGGAGGGAATGTATCAGAATCAGCTGGGGAACTTTCTAAACGTACACAGTCTTGGATGTGACTTAGTTGATCTGGGATGGGACCCAGGGATCTGCTTTTCTGTAAAAGGTCTCCAGAAGATTCTGGGAAGCCAGGTCGGGGAGTTGCTCTTAAAACCCATTCAAATTATGAGTTGTTCCAGGATCTATGTGAGGAAAGAAGTTTTGATGGTAAATAAGTGAAAACCATCATCTCTCTAGGTAAAAGGAATTGGAGGCAGAGAGAAATGAAATGAATAGAGGGAAATTAAAGAAAATAATGGAGGAAAAGAAGCGGTATTGAACCTCCACCAGAATGCCGCCTGGTAATAGAGCTCAGCTCTCAGAGACATGAGAGGGGGAACGTGGCCCGGCCCGCGGTTCTGCTGTCTCTGCGCCTCCTGCTTTATAGTCCTTGCTCTAAGTGGTGGTGGTTCCCAGGTGGACCGTGCAGCATCAGTCCTGTGTCTCCTCTCCTCTCCACACCCGTGACTTCCTTGGCCCTGTAGGAAGAGCGCCTCAGTGAGGACTTAGCCTGTGTAGGTCATGGTGCTGTGGGAGGAGAGCCTACCTACAGCTCTGCTTTATGTCCCGTCGTGTGCCTGGGGCCTTCCTTGGGCCTCCCTCTGGGACCCCTGGTCTTGTCTCAGACATCCATGTGAACCCTTCTCTTCCATGTAGATGGAATTCTTGGGTGGCAGGAGCCATGGGATAGACGGGTTCCTGTTTTCCCACCTACAGAAAACAGGCCATAAAAGGCCTTGTATGAGAGGATGCCATCTGTTGATGGAAATACTACCTGCAAATTTATATTTCATTGACTTCAATGAGGACTAAAGAATACACTTTTTAAAATAGACTTTGTTTTTTAGAGCAGTTTAGGGTTCACAGCAAAATTGAAAGGAAGGTACAGAGATTTCCTGTATACCCGCTGCCCATACACGTGCATAGCCTCCCCCATTGTCAGTATTTGCCACCAGAGTGGCATCTTTGTTGCAGTCAGTTAATCTACATTGGCACATCACTGTCGCCCAAAGTCCATACTTTACATTGCGGTTCATTCTTCATGTTGTACATTTTGTGGGTTTGGACAAGTGCATAATGACGTATGTCCACCGTTACAGTATTATACAGAGTAGTTTCACTGCCCTAAAAATCCATTTTTGATGTGGTTTTTAGGAGCTCATGAAGATGAAGATTGGGGCACATCTGTAAAACAGACTCCCCACAGGAACATAAATGCTGAGTTTGGTGTAAGTGGGCAGGTGAAGGGGTGAGCCAGGCCCTCTGCATGTGTCTCCGAGCCTGCTCTTGCTAGCTCCGCAATTTAGGTCATATGAATCATTTGAAACTGCGTGAATAATGCCCGTGAATCACCCCAGAATTTCTGTAAATCTTGACTTCTTGAACATTACATTCGCTTGCCTTCTATTTATGTTTCCTTGCTTTTATTGGAGACGAGCTTTTGCATCAGAGGGGAAGAAAAGTCACTTAGACTTATTCTCTGTCACTGTCACATCAAATTCCATTCAGTGATGTCTAAAATGAATCTTGGAAGAGGAGGACCTGGCCTGATTTTCTGGGTCGGTTTGTTATCTGTTTGTTATGGCGTTTAGACACGTGGAACTTTTTCAGCACCTGGAAGCCAGTAAGAAGAGGACCGTCTATAACTAACAGGTTACTTGGCTCTATTATACTTATTTAAAAGTTGTAGACCTTTTTCATGGATGTAAAACTTGGAATAATACCAGCTGCTTTATTAGCTAGCAGCTAACAACTTTTTTCTTATAAAACCTCTTTTCAGTGTTGTCAGAAAAAGAAAAATTGATTTCGTTTCACTTCTGTTCAACTTTAAGAGAACAGAAAATAAATGCTTGCCCAGAGGATAGGTGATTGGAGGGAAAATAAACTTACACTGCATCCTCTGCGGCAGGCGTGTTGTAAATCTAGATAACTGAGTGAGGTGGCTGGACTTTATCCTCGCAGACTCGAGAGCGCGAGTCTCCAGGGCTATGTCTGCAGAGTGTCTGTGCGGCTGCTTCTCTGGTGTAGTCCAGAAACGTTCAGGGATGGGAGAGCTCTCAAGTCACCTTGTTTTACCTCCTCTATTTACAAATGAGAAGACGGGCAGAGAGGGGAAATGTCTTGCCCTAGAAACAGGAAACTGAGGAAGAATGTGACAGCCATGCCTATTTATATCTGAGCACCTGAGGCCCAATTTTATAATACTCCCAGTTACTTGTAGTTTTTTCAAAGAGTGTTATGAGATTCTCAAAGTGATATTTTAAGACTACTGCATCTTCTAGGAGAGAGTTTGTAAATTGACATCACATAATAATAAAAACAAGGATGTTGTGACTTCCAGTAAATTTACGTATGACCCTCCAACTTCCTGGGGCGGAGATGGAGAGCTGGAAAAGGACAGTCACTTTACCTTCTATTCTGTATGGGCGAACTTTAGAAACAGAACTATCAGTTGTTAACCCTTTAGCTTAGCTTTTTTCTTTTTTTATAATTCATTAACTCATTCAGACCAGTTCATTGAATCCTCAGTTATTTGTGGCAGAGGAGATAGAAACGATGTGCAAGACAAAATTCTAGGTAGAAAAGGGAAAGCTATGGAGAAAATGTGTTGGTCCAGAGGAGTGAGAAGGACTGTTCATTGGTAGATATTGGAAAAATTAGCGTATTTACTGAAGGAAAGAAATGTGAAACAGAATGGGACATAAATCTGGATATATCTATATAGAGATATAGGGAGATTTAGTTGGGGAAAAAATGAAGACAGAAAGGGAGAAGACGAGTGTATGAGGAGGTTACTCCATGAGAAAGGGATGGTGACTGTCCAAGAGAGAAGAGAAGGAAGTAACCGAATGACAAGGCCATGAAGCAAGACTGTTGCACAGTGGATTGCATGAGCCTTACTGTCTAAGACTGGAAGGGACTAGAGACCACTTTCACTAGATTCTTGGCAGATGGAGGGTCATCCAGCCTGCAAAGTAAGACGTCATCTGCAGACCTGTCCACAATAATATAAGTGCACACATCAAGAGTAAGAGTTTAGAAACCCTTGTAACAATTTGACCGAGTAATTTTATGTCTGTTGAGTCGAATGATAAAATAATTGGGGCCTGTATTTTATATGTCTTTTTTTATTTCATTTTTCTAGTAACTCATTTTTTAATTGAGCTATGATTGACATATGATATTACATTCGTTTCAAGTGTACAACATAATGATTTAATATTTGTATATATAGTGAATTGATCACTGCAGTGTCTAGTTATCTGTCATCATGCATAGTTACAAAAGTTTTCTTCCTGTAAGATCTACTCTCTTAACAACTTTCAATAGGCAATATGGTATTATTAACTATAGTCATCGTGTTGTACATTATATCTCCATTACATTTTTATTATATTTTACAAAATACTCCTCTGGGATGGATTAGAAATACAAAAACACACCACGGATGATTTGAGAAGCACTGATTAACCCTTTGCTACTCAGAGTGGTCTGGAGACCAGCAACATCTGCATCTGAGAGCTTGTTACAAATGCAGAAACTCAGGCCCACCCTAGACCTTCTGAATTGGAACCTGCATTTGACAAGATCCCCAGATGACTTGTATGAACATTCAAGTTTGAGAAGCCCTGTGCTTCATCCTTTCAGCATTGGATAGATGAAATTATTAGAAAATTCTTTCTCCTGTTGATTCCAGTTCTGCTTCACTGTACCTGAGGTCATGCAGGATAAGTCTCAGGTGATAGCACTTCAAATATTTAAAAGAGTACTATCAATTCAAAAACTTATTTTACAAATAATTATTGAACATCTATTCTTTGTAAACTGCCAAGGTAGATTGTAGGTTTACAGTGATGAAGAGGACTCTGGCCTCAAGGAACTTAGAGGTTAGTAAAATGGGATATGCACTTAAATGCCGCAATAAAAGACAGAACTTGATGAACCTGTATGTAGTATTAAGTACTGGGGAAATTTATAGCAGAAGAAATTATTTCTACCCGCATGGAGGTGAGGATGGAGTTGCAGCCTGGGGCAGGATGGAGGGATATAGAAAACTTTTTGTGAAACTGGCATTTAAACTAGTCTTTAGCAGACGAGTAGGAATTGAGTGTGCAGAGATAGTCTTAGGAGAGATCAGAGCAGGATGGGAGGATAAGAGAGTTTGGGGCAGGTGTAAGGATCTGAAATTAAACCATAATTAACATAAAGTTTTGTAATTTACCCTTAGAATCTTTAGGGATTTTGACAGTACGATAGTTCATTTTTCTGGGCTTTAAAAAGGATCAGTTTTAAAGACATCTGAAATGGTCAATGCTCCTATTTAAAGAAGCCTTTTTTTCTGTCTTTTTAGCCATTGTCTGTACTCTGCCACCTGCTGAAAGAAAACTATACTCTTTAAAAAGGATCTTTTTTTTTTAAAGATTTTATTTTTTTCCTTTTTCTCCCCAAAGCCCCCCAGTACATAGTTGTATATTCTAGTTGTGGCATGTGGGACGCTGCCTCAGCGTGGCTTGATGAGCAGTGCCATGTCCGCGCCCAGGATTCGAACCAACGAAACACTGGGCCGCCTGCAGCGGAGCATGCGAACTTAACCACTCGGTCACGGGGCCAGCCCCAAAAAGGATCTTTTTTCATTGTGAAAATATATGACAGTGTGGCCATCTTAAAAAAAAAAAAAAAGAATCCAGTCACATGGTTGAAAAATAAAAAGGGGCAACAGTGGAAGGTCTCCTTGTAACCTCTTTTCCCATCAGCCCAGGCCTCCTCCTGCCACTGTCCACAGCCCACCCACTGGCATGCCAGCTCTTGTTCGAATGTGGATTACTTTAGAATAAGAACAAGTCTAATTCTAGGTTGAGGCTCCTCTATCTGAACACATTTTGGAGCTTCCACCTTTAAATAGGTTGGCAACTTAGTCTGGGTCCAGACAGGAGAAAGACTGGTTCCACAGTGATTTGGACAAGTCTAATATAAAGAATTATTGACTACAACAGGAGATTGGAGTAAAGAGGGATTGGCTGGTAAGAAGTAACGAAAACTCTAAGAAATACAGGAATAGCTGATATAAAGAGCAGTCACCACCCCCAGGGCTGAGATTCAGATTTTCTTGGACAGGTGCAGTCATGGCTCACTGAGTGACAGAGAGCCACACTGGTGGAACTTACTTGAAATTGGCCCTCTGGAACTTGCCGGAAATCTGTCCTCTAAAGTGCCTAGGAAAGCTGTTGATGGGGAGGTGTCTCACCAGAAACACTCTGCTACAGAACTGCTTGAAAGAGGTCCCGGGAAAACTACAGGGGCTGCTGGCAGCTGTGCACTGCAGGTGCGTGACGCCAGAAAGCAGGCTGCACTGTAGGAGCCTAACAAACTGATAGACCAGGAGCAGGAACAGAACTCTTTCCTCCTGCAGTGTGTTTCCAGCACCTTCTACTGAAAAGCTTAACATCTTGCCAGTTGATGAAGGAACATTATTTAAAAGGCTCAGATCCATTTTTGTGAGCATACAAAATGGGTGAATTTGGATCTGAGGGTCCAGACATTAATAACCAGCACAGTGACTGAAAAATACAGAAAGTCCTAACATCCTAAGCGAAACATTCCTGGAAGACATGTCCACTGCCAAAAAGAGTATATGATGCATTTCGGAGCCAAATATCAACGATTTAGGTGTTACTCTTGCCACTTATACTGTTTTTCTCTCTTGATTAAGAATTGACTGGAATTTTTTTCTTCACTTTTAATGAAAGTGTCAGGCAGATAGACACCCTAAGGTGCAGCAAGCAGAAATGAAATACCTTTTGAGTCGAACTGTTAGTTCCGTAGAAACTATAGAGGCAGGAACAGCAGATATGAGATATAAGGAGGAGACGCAGTTGCCCAAATATCCTCTTTGTGCCTTCAGATATGTTATCTATTCCACCAATTTCACGTTCTTAAAGGTCCCCCAAGGCCTGCTACTGGCACCAGAATGGACTGGCTTCCTTCTGCTGGGACATAGCTGTCCTCCTAGGATCATCTTTCACCATTCCCTCCATCCCCTTCACTTCTTTCCTCTGTTGGATCATGTCTTTTCAGGATCCAGAGTCTTCTCTCTTGATGTACTCCCTTGTTTGTTGGGGCGTGTTTTCCAGCAGTGTTCTGAGAAAGAGTGCATGGAAGGTAAATTGTTTGAGACCGTATATAGCTGAAAATGTCACTCTCTTCTGTCCTGACATTTGATTGGTAGTTTGGCTGGTTATAAACACCTGGGTTGGAAATGATTTTCCTTCAGAATTTTGAAGTCATTTCCCCACTGCTGTTTAACTTCCATTTAGAAGTATGAAGCCATTCTGATTCCTTTGTGTGTAACCTGTTTTTCTTTCTGGAAGCTTGTAAGAATGTTTTGTGTTTCCAGTATTCTGAAGTATTATGAGGCTGTGCCTTGGAAAGGGGCTGTTTCCACCCATTGTTATGAGCACTTCTTGGTAGCAGTCTCTTTTTTGCATGGGCATTCCTGTTTTCCAGATGTTCAGTCTTCTAGACTGATCTTCCAATTTTCTTAACTTGTCTCTTCTATTTTCTGCCTTTGTCTTTCTGCTCTCTTTTCTAGGAGATTTCTTCAGGTTTTATTTTGACTTTACATAAAAAAAAATTTTTTTTCAGTCATTAAAATTTTTTTGTTGTTCTCTGAATGTTCCTTTTTATAGCATCCTATTCTTGTTTCATGAGCACAGCATCCTCTTTTCTCTCTGGGAATGTTAATGAGAGGTGTTATTTTCTTGAACTTCTCACCTTGCGTATTCTTTACTTCCTCAAGTTGCCTTTTCTCTGTTGGTTTTGGTTCTGTCATTTCTTTCTCAGACGTCTGTTGAGTCCTGTTTGCTCAATTTTAAGAGCGGGGCTCTAAAGCAGAATTTCTTAACCAGTGTGCAAAAAGTGTTGCAGGTATGTGAAGATAATGATGGTGTCAGCCCTCAGAGTGGCTGGGCAGGATCTGGGGAGGCCGGGGCGCCCTGTCCACCTCTGGCCTACACATAGCATCATCTGTTTTCCCTAGAGTAATATGACATTTCTACGTGTGCTGTGACATGAAGAATTTTAGAAGTCCTGCTCCAAAACGTCCTGGCAGCTCAGAGCTGGTAGCTTGGGCTTCTTGACTGTGGGTTTCACTGTTGTACGATCAAGCTGGGTCATTGTCTTGGGGCAGGTCTATGTCCATATCTTTAGATCTTCCTTTCTGGGCTGATCCTCCAGAAGAGTCTTCCAGTTTCTTGTCTGGAGGATATGTGTCTGGTGTCAGCATTTTAGGAGCAGAATTGAGAAAAAAGACTGATGGTCTCGGCATTCAGTGGGTACAACTCTCTTGACTCAGGTTTTGGTGGAGGACACCCACCCTCAGTGTGCCGGATATCCCCCTGTCCAGAGACCCACTATCGGTTTTATACTCCTCAGAATATAAATCTCTTGTCCTCCACTGGAGTTGAGGAGAGCCTTACTAACTGCGATGGAGTTGTGTATATATGCAGAAGGAGGATCTGGGAATTCAACTGTTTCTTAAGACTCTGCCAATCCGTTCTTCTGTTTTTAGCTCATCTTTCACCCTCCTTGCATAGCTTTCTCCTGCTACCAATTCCGAGCCTTTGCAGGGGGTTTTAAGTGCAATTTAGGTTGTGTCTTAGCTTTCCTCCTTGCTAAACTAGGAATATCTTTTAAACCTTGGGTAAGATACAGTTCTTAAACAAAACACAGAAAGACATTGACTATGAAAAACTATTCTTCAAGTTGTTCATCACCTTAAAAAAAAGTGCCAAGTCTACCAAAAGATTAATATCAAGAACATAATAAAGAACTCCTACACCTCAATACGAGGAGGACAATAACTCAATAAAACAATTAACAAAAGGCTTGAACTGAACGTGTGTTTCACAGAAGAGGAAACACATGTGGGCACAGACATGAAGAGATGTTCAGCACCTGAATAATGAGGAAAATGCAGGTCACAGCCGCAACGAGAGACCATGTTTCACTCATTCAATTGGCAGAACTTAGGAAGTGTGACCGATTCAAATGTTTAGTCTGTGGGTCCATGGCTTCTCTTACACATATTACATGAGGCTGTAAACTGGAATTATTCTCCAGTGACTTAGGAGAATAATTGAGCATTCCACTCCCAGGAGTACACCCAAGAGAAATTCTTTTATGTAGTACAAAAGGAGACATAGACAGGAATAGTCATAGCAGTACTGTCCACAATATCAAAGACCTGGAAACAGCCCAGAGGCCCATCAACAGGAAAGTAGAATATTATACAGCAGAAAGAACAAAAGAACCAGTGTGACATGCAGCAGTGTGAATGGCTCTTAGCAATATAATACTAAGTGAAAAAAGTAACTCCCGAAAGATTACAGACAGCATGAAATACTTCTATAAAGTTAAAAACAACTTTAAATTAAATATATATTTATCAGTGAATAATAAATTTATGTATTTTATGTATTATATATGTTTCATGGATACAATAATAAAAAAGAAGCAAGGGAAAATTGAACATAGGATTTAGGATAATAGTTACTTCAGATGGGAGTTGATGGGGAGGATGGTTGGTTAGAAGCAGGTTATTGTCAAGGTCCTAGTTTTTTGTTTGGGTTGGTAGATTTGTGGGGTCCTTGTTACATTATTGAATATAACTAGATAATTAAATACATGAAAAAATGAGCTGAAAGGGGCTGGGTTCCCAAGGTGAAGTAAAGTTCCTTGCTCACATGGATCTTGTTCTTTGTCTGTTTTGTTTGAAACCTGGAACAAATGTTTTGTAGTTGAAAGTTATAAAAAATGTATTGATCTAAAGTCAACAAACCAGGTTTTCTAGGTGGGGTTCATATACTGTTGAGTGTCATATACTTTATAGAATATTTAGTGCATAGATATTTATAGCTATTTCTGTTCTTTCATAGAAATTTTACATTTTTTTCCCTTTCTTAGGACAAAGTTATACTATAATCCTCCAAAAGATGATGGATCAACCTATAAGATTGAACTTGAAGGGATATCGGTAATGGTTATGAGAGAGATCCTGGATTACATCTTCAGTGGGCAGGTATGATGAGACACAAAGGAAGGAGGACTAAGTAGAGGCTTCTCAAGCTCAGGGTGAGGGTCTCCTTTCATCCATTCTGTGACCAAGTATCCCTGTCATCTCCATCTTCTGTCATTGTGTGCTTGACTAGTATCTCCTACTGGTACTGGCACCCAAGAAAAGAAAAGCAGACTGAGGAAGACCCTACCCAGCCCCACCTTCTGTTTTTACCCTTCTGAGCTCCGCTTTCCAGCGCGAGAGGTGAAGAACACCAGATGCTCCCTTCACTGCTGTCTTTTTGTTTTAAATCTTGATTCCAGTCTTGCTTTGAACCCACACTGTTGGGGAACTCGTTCTGTCTCCATTGCATGGGAATGGGAGTTTCCTTGGGTGGTGGCACTTATTTTGTAGAAATACAGAGTTCCAGATTCAGACAAATGACAGGCACCTGCATCATATTCATGATGCCTTGGTCCTGTGGCCGCAGTGGGACCAACATCCCTGTTCCACCCCCATTCTTTCTTTCTGCTTTCTCTTTACCCTGTGTACCCGCTTACATTTCTGGGGATTTAGTGAAACCCAGGAAGAAGGCAGTAAGTGATTAGACTTTGTTCTTTTTCTTTGCCCTCCTCCGACCCCCACCTCCTATTATGTGATTTAAAGTGCAGCACGAGGACTCTTAAGAAGGCTCTGAGGTGTGAACCGGGGCTGGTTGTTTTAACAGGAAGACGTTAGACTCTCCTACATTTGGTTACGTGAGAATGCATTTTGTCTTGTCTCTTTCTAAGAGCTTGTTTCCTGCTCTCTCCTTTGTTCCTTCTTCATCTTACTTTACTTTTACTTTCCTTTTCTTAAGGGCTGTGTCTCCTACGTGGTTCCTAAGTATTTTGAGTGTAGTGCTTACTTCCTCTAAATATATTCATTCTGTCCAGAGTCAAGTTCAGTGTTTGTCATCCTTTTTGAACTGTTTGGTTTAATTTCATCATATCTCTTTTCTCTAAACACTAGGTGGTGGGTATGTGGATGTAAGGTTCCGTGTATGTGTATGACTTTTAAAAACATGAATTTAGATTAATTTTGAGACACCCCTTAAAATACTGGAGATTCTCTGTAGCATCACAAAACCAGGCTCCAGACCAACCCATTGTCTAACTTCTAAGATAGATTCAGCAGCAGTGATAACAAGTTATGAGCCAGCAGGAGCATATTCATGTTCAGGCTTGGATGTGAAACTTGAAACCTTATTTACAGATCAGCTTCTGTGTTCTGTTCCCAATTTCAATTAATTATGGTTTAAAGACCATAGTTGCATCGTAAGTTATAACAAACTCCTGATTGTGGCAGTTTAGTTTTATCGAGATGGAATTTAGTATTTGTTCACACACCTGTATTTGAATAGTCTATAGCTATCCACTATGTGTGGCTGATAATGTGTCATCTGAATGGGAAATCTCTCCTTACTTGTGGCTTACTAGACACACCTCTTTCCACGGTTTTGTTGCTCAGTTTCTAAGGTAATTGGCAGCTACACATTTTTTTGGTATCTGTGGTATGAAACTTGGTAAAACGTTTCTTGACTGTGCTCTACTCGGAAGTCTCTCCTTCACACTTCTGAGTGTAGGATAAGTACCCATTCTTGGGGAGAGTCTGGACCGCTTGTGACTGTGGCAGTATTTTAGAGGCCTGTTTCTTTACATCGCCTTACTGTTGCATGGAAAAACTGTGATGTGGGGAGAGGAAGAAGCATCAATCAGAAAATTAAATGTTCATAATGATTAAAAGAAAGAAAAACTTAGGGATTTATTCCAGAAAGTAGATTTGAGACCGAATTGTGTCTATCGCACTGAGTCTGAAGTTCGGGATTCGGGATGAGGCTCCTCAGGCTCCCTCTCCTCAAGGGGCGTCTGTCGTGTTTGGCATCCTGTTTAGCAAGAGAGTGAACTATATGTACTTGGAGGCGAGACTATCGTCAGTTCCGGTGCTAGTGTTTCAAAAGATCACCTTCAGTTCACCATAGTAGGCAGAACTTCCCATTTCCTAAGCATTTCAGTCATTCAAGCTTTTTCTGTAAATTAAGTGTGGAAGTGAGCAACATGAACCGTTCACCTTGGAAGGGTTATTGATAGTTAATGTCGGTAAAGCAGTGAAGTGCTGGGAAAAATTAACCAGCCACGCACAGCACATGTTGTTCGAACGTTCCTTGGTGTCCTCAAACTCTTCTTGGAAAAAGGTCCTAAGTTGAACCATATGAAATTCCAGTATTCACTTATCTTTGACCTACAGAAGTGGACCTTTCATGTGGTTCAGCCTAATAGATTAGCGGTTTGGGTTTTAAATATATACATTCAAATATAAAATATTTATGAACTCTTGCAGATCCGGCTAAACGAAGATACAATCCAAGATGTTGTACAGGCAGCAGACCTGCTGCTGCTGACGGACCTTAAGACTCTGTGCTGTGAGTTTCTAGAAGGCTGTATCGCTGCTGAGAACTGCATCGGGATCCGAGACTTTGCCCTGCATTACTGCCTGCACCACGTCCATTACCTCGCCACGGAGTACCTGGAGACTCATTTCCGAGACGTCAGCAGCACAGAAGAGTTCCTAGAACTGAGTCCACAAAAGCTTAAAGAAGTGATTTCTCTTGAGAAGTTAAATGTTGGCAATGAAAGATACGTCTTTGAAGCAGTCATTCGATGGATAGCACATGACACAGAAATAAGAAAGGTACCTGTAGTTTATCACCGGGTCTCACTTTACGTTTTCCTTACCTCTTTCCTTTTATTTATTTATTTATTTTTGACCCAAATTACAGATGTTTTATCTTTCTCCTTCAACTTGAAAGACTTAGAAAGTTGTGATCTAAAAGATACCTGTGAAGCATCTTCCCATAGGATCATGAAAGCGGGAGTTGGTTTTTCAGACCAGTCTGCAAAAGCCCGCTTTAACTCATAATATAGCAAAGAAAATATTAGTATTTGTAAGGAACATAATATCCTTCGTACGTTGTTTTTAATGGGAAAATGCATTTCAAGCGTAAGTTGCAGATGATAGAAATGCAGAGTCCCTACTCTCTCTTTCAGCATCCGTCCCTCCTACGCTGCTGGGCCGGCTCCTACAGGGGGCCTGATGCAGCCATCAGGGTGAGCTCTGGCCGAGGGGAGGGCTGTGGGCCTCAGGAGCTTCTGGTGTGAGCTCTCCCTGGGATGATTGACAGCACTCAGGGAGAAAGCAGGAGAGCACTCTGGAGGTTTTGCGACAGTGCTGTTCCAGGTGGGAAGGTTCTCGGAGTGACAACCTGGGCAGGAACGGTCTTAGAGAACACCAGGCTTTAGAATTAAACTCTTAATACATTGCGGGAGGGAGCACAATCACAGGGCTTTAAATCCAGTATTTATAAATTAAAGACTAGCCTCAATTACTGTATTCAAAATTAGAAATATATCAGACTTTAGAGTAGTTTTCAAAATGTACAACTGCATTGTTCATTGTTCTTGATAACTGTTGACTTATGTTTTAATGATTACCTTGCACTGTTTAAATTCTGCAGACCTGTGGGTACATCTGTTTAGCAACAGGTCTCAGCCTAGTTAGTCCAGTTAGCATTCTGTTTTCCACACTCGTTGGTAAATTAGGAAAGGAGATAGCAGGGTTTCCAGCTTGCTGCCATTCACTGAGGCCTCTGTCAGTAGCTTCTCCCTGATTTTCTTCTTAAAGTGATGAGGTTGCTGGGGAAACAAGAGGCAGTTCTTCATCTTTGGTTAATCTGAACTCTGTGCTGTAAAGACTGTTGGCTTTTATAATGTGGGATATAGAAGAGTATACTTTAAAATGACTATTTCAAAACCAAGAGAAACTAGTCATTAAAGAATTTCCCCTCATGAATGTTGAGTGCTGCAGTCAGTTCGTTCAAATTTAATGATTGAGCGTGAAAAGTGTATAATTCATATTGTACGTGTTAGATGGTTTTTAACAACAATGACTGAAGAAATGATTATATAGTACTCAGAGGATTTTTTTGAACTTTGGCTTTTCTGTTACCAATTTTAGTTTTCCTTAAGTTGGAAAGTGTATATTCTAAACACTGTGTGTCGCGTTCTCCCTTATTTCTCCCCATCCTGTCGCCCCCTCCTGCAGGCCCACATGAAGGACGTTATGTCCGCACTCTGGGTTTCAGGGTTAGACTCCAGCTACTTACGGGAACAGATGCTGAACGAACCCTTAGTACGAGAGATCGTCAAGGAGTGCAGCAACATTCCGCTCAGCCAGCCACAGCAAGGGGAGGCAATGCTGGCAAACTTCAAACCGCGGGGTTACTCCGAGTGCATCGTGACTGTGGGTGGAGAGGAAAGAGTGTAAGTAGGGGTGTGAGTTATTGGGGAGGTGGTAAATGGGAAGGGATATTCCCATGTGAACAAGAATTCATAATATTTTTCAGTATCTAAGCATGATAACACTAGATTTTTTAAATGCTTGAAACATTCCGTAAAGCAGTAAAACCAATCATAGATATTATAAGCAGAACTATATAAAACACGTTAACTGCTAATCAATTATTTATTTCCTTAGCTCACGGAAACCGACAGCAGCGATGCGATGTATGTGCCCTCTTTATGACCCTAATAGGCAGCTTTGGATTGAACTGGCCCCTTTAAGCATGCCAAGAATTAACCACGGAGTGCTCTCAGCAGGTACCATTCTGTGGTAAATTTTACTTAAACACGAGATCAAGTAATGTGTAATTTCAGAGTTGTACAGAATGACTCAAAACCTTTTAAAGATATGATTTTATTATCTCTTTATGATGACATTTGCAGTGTAGCTCTAGCTTTCAAGACACTGATGAAGAGAAGAATGTCTTCGGTCAGTCATTATTGTTCCCAAATCTTTAATACGTAGCTATTTTTAAGACTTTAGTAGAGGAGCATAGTACTCGAGGACTTCACTGATAGAAGAGCAAAATGCAGTGACTCCTAGCACCGGTTAGCTATGTCACCATACCTGGAACACAGAAGTTCTTTGAGCCGTGATCTTTGCATCTTTGGAATTCATGCAGTTTAGAATTACAATATGTAACTATATGAGAAATGAAAGTGTCATGTAAAAAAATTTCATATGAGACTAGAAAATATTACTTACATTAGCAATGGCATAAGGTTATTTTACTGAAGAAACTGTGGTTTACTTGACCTCCACAAGTTTGAAAACAGCTCCCCGTCGTTAAACGCTCTCACTCAAGGAGTTGATAGGAAAGGAAAGGTTGCACTCGCTGCCCTACCGCTGTTTGCTGTCTTTCTCATCACCTTGGACCTGCCTTTCTGGATTCACCCCACAAATACCATGTCACTTAATTCTAGTCAGCACGCCTCCTGGAATCCTTATTGAATGGTCTCTGCTTGCCCACGAACATTACCTTAAAAGTCTTGAAAGCTGTACCACAGTATCCCGCACCACGTTGTGGAAATGTCTAAAGCTATACTATAGGATAGAAATGGAACCATTTTATGGGCTCCAAGATTTTTGAAGTTATTGTCAATAATAAACAGCTGGATGGAATGGTGCAGCCAACAGGATGTGCGTCTCATTTCCTTGTTCCGTCTTCTCGGAATTAGCTTCCTCAAGTTTCCCTCCCATACTATGTACACTTATTCATAATTTTCACACATGCACACCTGCCACAAAGGCTCCTATATCACTAATTTTCAAAGATTTCCTAGAGGAGTTGGCATTTCAGAAACTCTGAACGTTGAGAGAGGAATTGTGTCCAGTGTGTTGACTGAAGTTGTGAAATGAGCAGTTCCTGTTTACCCAGCCTGTTCTGCATTTCTTCTTTTCTTGCCTTTTTTTTAAGTGATTGAATTTTTTGTCATTGAATTTTTGCCTCTCTACCAGTTTAGAAGTTTTATTTTTTGTTTGTATTTCTTTGAAGGTTACCTTATAAACCACAGCTGATATTAAGTTAATCAAAGCCTGACGTTAATCATACATTTATACTCTATTTTTTATGTTCCACAGTCGTACAGTGTTAAATACATGATTATTTATAAATAAATATTTACATGTATACATATACATTTGTTTTATTAATCTGTTTTATATGTATATCTATAGATAGTTTAGTTTTACCCATGTATTTACTACTTACTTTATTTTTTCTTCCTTCTTACTCCTCAGACCTGTCTAGGATAATTTTCTTTCTCTCTGAAGTTCATCCTTTTGAATTTTCTTTAATCTGGGTCTTCTGGTAGCAAACTCTTAGATTTGTTTGTCTGAAAATGTCATTATTTTGCTTGCATTCTTAAGGGATATTTTTTCTGGGTATAGAATTGTAGGTTGGTGTCTGTTATTTTTCAGCGCATTGGCAATGTCTTTTCACGGACTTCTGGTTTTCATTGTCGTTAAGTCAGCTTTCAGTCTAAAAATCTGTCCTTTCTCTGGGCTGTATTTAAGTTTTTCTCTCTGTCTTTGTTTTTCTGCCATTTCACTGTACTGTGCTTAGGTGTACATTTTGTTTGAAATTTTACCATATTTGGGGATTGTTGGGCATCTTGATTCTGTGCCTTTGCCTTTCATCTCATCAGGAAAATTTTATTTGTTACGTCTTCAGATATTGCCTCTGCTCTCTTCTCCTCTCTCTCTCTGCTTTTGGAAGTCAGATTAAACGTGTCTAGACTTTTTACTCCATCCTCTGCCTCCTCCCTTCTTTTTGTTTTGTTTTGTTTTTCCATCTTTTTGCCTCTCCATGTTGCCACATTTATGATTTCTTTTGATTTATCTTCCATTTATTGAATTCTCTCTTTAACTGCGATGCATCTGCCATTAAGTCCATCCATTGACTTTTTTATTTTATCTCTGTTTTTTTAAATTTCTGTAAATTCTCTTTAAACTTTTTTCACATCTGCTACGTCACTTCTGTAGTCCCTTGTTCCAAGAGTTATCTTCAAATTTGTCTTTTATTTTTTAAACACAGTAGGCATTGTTGTTTTATCGTCTTTCTGAGTATCCACTATTTGAAATTTGAAATCTTTGAAAGACTGCTTCCTCTTGTCTGCTTCTGCTGGTTCTTCTTCAGAGTCTAGTTTCTTAGTATACCTGAGGATCTTTGGCTGAGTGCTAATCATTTTGTTAAAAATTATTTGTAGGAATAATTTGATGCTTTAAAATCTTAGCGTGTTAGAATCTAAAGCTTAGGTAAAGGTACTTTCTTCCGTGGAAGTTTGGCATTTGTTTTTGCCAGTTGCCTGAAAATGCTACTAATTTGGAATTGCTGTAAATCAAATTCAAATCTTGAGTTTTCCTCAGTGAGCAAGGAGATTTAAATTGGTTTCTGGTTCAGGTTGGCTTCGTCCTGTGAGTTAGAACTCTGGAGAGATTCTCCTGCCAGAAGCCACATTCTCTGTGGCCCTGGGATTTAGATTTCTGTCTTTCTCATCCCCTCCAAGCCGTTAAAAGGTTGAAATTTTCCCAGATTGGTAAAAGTCCTCAAAGCAAAATGGTTTCTGTGTGTGCTAACCTCTCTAGGTCCACTTTTCCTTTCCGTTTTGCCGTATTGTCTCGTTGGCTTTTCTCTTAAGAGGATTATTTTATTTTAAAAATGTTTTATCCACCAGTTTAGCTATGTTTTGCATGAGAGTTGCTAGAATAACCTAATTCACCATTACCCGAAATAGGAAGTTCAACAATTACTCTGAGATCTTGTTTTGAATGCACAGTGCACCCAGATCTGAGTGCTCCTGGGGTCTTGAATGAACAGATGTGGGCTGTGGTTCAGAAGCTGTGTGAGAGTCATAGAGGCTGGGGAACAGAGTAGGTGACCTGAGATAACTGGAGTTGCTTGGTGACCGAGTAGGTGGTGTCACTCTTCCTTTTACGCTGTAGGATAGTGGGAGTCCACTCAAAGGTACTAAGTGCAGTAAAATGGTCAGAGTGACTCACAGATTTGTCTCTGTCACCAAGGAGCAAATGAAATGTGATAAAGATCTCGAAGCCATTGTTGTTGTCAGAGAAGGTTTCTCCACACGCAATCCCTACAACTATGGCATTTGTATTTAGCAGGAGGTGGGTGTCAAAGACGTAAGTTTCAACTTTCTTGTGTGTCTCCTTTGATTTTTTCAGAAGGATTTTTGTTTGTATTTGGGGGCCAAGATGAAAATAAGCAGACCCTGAGCTCAGGAGAGAAGTATGACCCAGATGCAAATACGTGGACTGCATTGCCACCTATGAACGAGGTGAGACATGCTTGTTTCGTTTGTGTGCCCTGTTTCTTTTTTCCCTTTATCATTACTGTCTGTTTTGCGTTTGAGTATACTAAAGGCAGTTGCAGCCCTCCTAGCTCTCCTCTCTGCCGTCCCCCTGCTCAATCTGACCTCAAAGTTTCTCAGACCTTCTCGGAATGCTCTTGCCTCGGGGCCTTTGCCAGACACCCCGTGGCTGCTGCTTGCTTCCTTCAGTGTTTTTCCATGTCAGTAAGGCCTTCCCTCTGGCCCCTCAACTCTCCTGTCTCCTCCGCTGCTTTCTTTCTCTTCATTCCATGTAGCACCTTCTCACCTACTAGGTATTTTTAAATTGTTCACACAAACTCTTTGACGGCAGGGGACTTTTTCTGTCTGTTTGTTCAGCGCTCTGTGTTCAGTGCTAGAATAGTGCTGAGCACAGAGGGGGCACTAAGGAAGTACTTGTCGACGAGTGAATATGAAATACCTCAGGCTTCTGTCACTCCAGGTGGCCTTAGCACAAACCTGTCCTGCCCGCTGCCGCTCCAGCCAACAGGCAGTCCTGTTGCTGTGGTTCTTGTCTCTCATACATCAACTTAGAAACGCTTAATCATAGCCCATTGTTAACCACAGATAATTTTATTGAGCCAGAAAGTAATAGTTATGTTTCTTGTTGTGAGCTATTGTGAGTAAAAAGTAACAATTCTGCCAGTGAATTCACCTTGCGTGTAATTCCCCTGTTCTAAGAAATTCCTGGACTTGTGTTCTCTGTCTTTTGTGACAGAAGAGTGAATTGCTAGGGAAATCTGAGATATTTGAGAGAGCTGGTTTTGAGCCTGGCACTTCTTTGCTGGGACTCTGAAATATAGTGATGTCTGTCATTTTTATTAAATGTATAAATAGCAGCTTTCAATATGGTAGTTGGCATTTTGTATATAAAGATCATTGATGTCTTTGCAGGCAAGGCATAACTTTGGAATTGTGGAGATAGACGGGATGCTGTACATTTTAGGAGGAGAGGATGGTGAAAAAGAACTCATTTCCATGGAGTGTTATGATATCTATTCTAAAACCTGGACAAAGCAACCTGATTTGACCATGGTTAGAAAGGTGAGAACTGTATCTTGTGATTACAAATTGGATTTTAAAGTTAATGTTTCTTCATTTCCTATGTATGCCTTTTAAGACATTTGACAGTGTTAAAAGAAGTAACGTTGTAGGATCCTAGCTCTGTAGGTAGCTTGCCTTCACTGTCACCACCCCACACCAAGACAAGAGATGGAGTGTGTGAGAGTTCACCCTGACGGTGGGCTCTGCGTGGCACCGCTGTGCCCAGGGCCCACACCTGATAAACTCCTCGTGAGTGTACTAACCTAGGAAGCAACCAGATCTTCCAAACCTGTTTTCTTACTCCTCGTGCAGGATTGGGGAGAAACATGAATTGACAGGTAAAGAATGACATTGCTTACTGAGTAGAGTGAAAGCAGATGGTTCCCCTTGGCTGTTTAAAGCAGTCTGTCGTTATTTACATCCCTGCTGCTGGCAGGGGCTCATCAGGAAGCCAAAGCTTTGTGCAGTGCCGTGGGTAGGCCTTTACTCCTAGGAGGTTCTCTCACTGTCTCTGCCCTTCAGCTGAAGTATTCGGGGCAGGAATTGAGTGACATCTTGCTCCATGGAATCTGCATCTTGGGATCTTCAAGTAGTGGTGAAAGATTAGAGAGACTGGAAAGCTCCTTTAAAAATTATGGTTTATTTACTTATCTCACTTAGGGAAATGCTGTTAGATGGAGTTAACCCTTTTCCAAGGATTAACAATGCATATATTACCTTGCTTTTCTTATTGTTAAAATCCTTGTTGTAATTTTGGAAAGCACCATAGTTTAAATATCTTACAGTGATTTCTAGACAAGTTAATATTTATTCGTCTAACTTTAATAATCAATGTTGCCTCCCCCACTGTTGCTCTCTCCTTTCAGATCGGCTGCTATGCAGCTATGAAAAAGAAAATCTACGCCATGGGCGGAGGATCATATGGAAAACTTTTTGAATCTGTGGAATGTTATGACCCGAGGACCCAGCAGTGGACTGCTATCTGCCCCCTGAAGGAGAGAAGGTGAGGGCACGCGGTGTGGGCCTCACAGCCTCCCTGCACCTGGCTTTTGCCTTCCTTTCTTTCACGCTAGTCTTTTGTTTGACTTAGCATTGAATTTGTGTAAAGTTAAATGAATAATCCATTTTCTGAGAAAGGAAGACGCACGTATTCATGCAACATTGAATGTCGCAGAGCTCGGAGAAGCGGGAGAGGAAGTCAGGAATTGGGCCACGAGCCGTAAGCCCAGCACCCACTCTGCTCTGTGTGGCCTTGCAGGTTTGGCGCTGTCGCCTGCGGAGTCGCCATGGAGCTCTACGTGTTTGGGGGAGTGCGAAGTCGCGAGGACATCCAGGGCGGTGAGATGGTGACCTGCAAGTCAGAATTCTACCATGATGAGTTTAAAAGGTGATGACGAGTGGCTTCAGGGAGCTTCTGCGGCTGCTGCTTTAGGCTCTGAGAGTCATGTTTTAGCTTTGCTCAGTTACGTTTTCCAATCTCTTCACTGAATCATGTCATCTGTTTAGGAGGTATGGCTACTGCATACTAGATAGTTATTCAGTGACTTCAGAAGTATGGGTAATTAAAGCCGTAGAGAAATGTTTCTAAAATGTAGATCAGACCTTGACACTTAGTTGCTTAAAATCATTCACTGACTCCCTTTGGCTTTTGGGAGAAAGGTTAACTCCTAACGTAGCAGCGTATATGGCCTTCTGTGATATGGCGTTTGTCTGCTCTTCCCACTCAGTTCAACTCTGATGCCTCACTTGAGTCCCACTGAGTGACTTTTTCCCTCCAAAACATGTTAAGATTATCTCACCCTGTGCTTTTGTACTATTCCTTTTTGCCTAAAATTTCCCTTCCCATGTTTATCCAGTTAAATTGACCTCTTTGAAAACTCTCCTTATTGTCACCACCTAGAGAAAGCCTTCTCCTGTCTCCCAGTGTGACTTAGGTTCCTCAGTCTGTGATCCCATAACATCTGTGCGTCTTTCCCTCTTAGATTCTGTTAGTCATAATCTCCTTCAGGGCACGGTCCAGCTCGGTCAACTTTGGATGCCAGCTTCTAGCATGGTACCTGGCCTGTATTAGACGCTCAATAAGATCCTGATTGCATGGATGGAGTGTGGTGGCAGATATTCGTAAGCCGTCTGACAGGCTGCCATATTTGTCCTGTGGAGTCAGTAGCATCCTTCCACCCTCCCTGTCTTCCCTTCCCTCACACGTTTTATTGTTGTAACCACTAAACAGGATTTTTATTGCAGTAAGCTGTTCAAATCCTGCAGGGAAACAGCCATGCCAAAATTAATCTTGTGATAGTATTTCAGTCATGTTGCCAGAAGGGGGTGCCATAATGTAATGTTTAATTTCATATTATTTTAGAGTAGGGCAAACAATGAGCAGCTACCAACATTTTAGAAATACATATAAATATTACCTAACTTTTAATGTATTTTACATTTAGAATATTTACATAGCCCGTTTTTTTCCCTTCACTTACGGGGATAGACTATCTTAGGAAAATTCATTAGACAAAGTGTGAGAGCAATTTAGAGAATGTTTGCTATGGTGGGGGCAGAGGGCAGAATTTCAAAGACTTTTCTACGCTTCTCTTCCTTAATGTTTTACGGTGAGGGCTAACTGTCTGCGATGTGAAGTAGTACATTAATTTCCTGCCCGGCGGAACCTCCAGACCGTCTGCCCAACCTCATTAACCAGCAGTGCTCAGCGTGTTTGGTTTCTGATAAAATATTGATATAAGCCTTTTTCATAATAACCGAATTACTGTTTAGACAGTGCGAGCTGGAGAGCTGCAACTCTCTCACTGCTGTCAATGTTCCTTATGGTTTTTGCCATTTTCTGTCCCTATTTTTGTTGTACAGAACTTAAATCTGTCTGTAACGTTTCTCAGTCTGCCCTTGATATGCTGTATATTGTTGAACCTTTGTATTTCCATCAGGTCGTTTCATATTTATAGTTGATAAGCTTTAGATGTAAGTCTGTTACTTGCTTTCAGTTCGTAATTGTTAAACAGTTGCTCCTTCCGAGCTCTTTAAGAGCACTTCCAAATGCAATTCCTGTGTCATTAGTTTCCCTATTTCTGAGCTCTCCAATGTTAGTTCATACACAGAATGAAGAAAGCTTAATTTCTCTTGTCAATATAATATATAGATTCTTACTTGTTTAGGTAACGCTAAACACACACGGAACACTAAAGGCCATACATTCACTCACTCAACTCATCCAGTCTTCAAAACAACCCTCTGACATAATGCTACTCTATTTATTCCTGTTTTGCTTATGAGGAAACCAAAACACAGAGAGGTTGAGTAAAGTGCCCAGAGACACACAGGTAGCAGGCAGCAGAGCTGGAATTTGAACCCGGGCACTCTGGCGCCAGAGTCCACCGTTTCAGCCACTGCACTATATTGCCTTAAAAATATAGACTTTCCCGTAAATAACTATAGAACAAAGATAACATATTTTTGTTTCTTACAAGAACAGATGCTTCCAAGTATGTGTTATTGGCATACTCTGGAAACTGTTGCCAGATGAGCAATCTGTATTAGATTGGAGACCGTTTATTGTTTTTAAGTAATCTCGTGTCTTTCCTGCCTTTGTTCCCTATTTTTAGGTTAAAACTTTCCTGGAAAAATGTCATATCTTATTATTTTCTATGTTTCTAACTAAAAACAAAACTGTTTAAAGGAAAGCAAAGAAATTGCCGCAAGTCACACAAATCGTAGTAACAACTTAATATATTCAGAATGACAGCATCTCTGTCTCGGTTCCTGTGTCCTGTTCTTTTACGAATACCACCATCCTGCCAGTCATCCAGACTCAAAAAAGGTCGTCTTTGGTTCTGTCTTGTGCCTCACACCTCATCCGTCGCCAGGTCGTATCTTCTTTTTTTAAACTCTGTAATATCTTTCGCACTCACCCCCCTTCTGTTCTCTGCAACAACCCCAGTGCCCTCGCTCTTTGCTATGTCAGTGTCATTAGTCTTCCTCACCAGTCTTCTAATACATTTCACTTACCTGTGCTTTTGAAAGATTAGTGTGGCTTGGATCATTTCACACTCCTGCTGAGCATTCTTTGTGTTCCCCCATTGGGTACCAAATAAAGATAATAGTATTTAGCCTCCCACTGGGAGTCCTCCATGATCTGAGACTAAGAAAGATTTTCAGCTTCTTTCAGTTCCTTCCTTTCGCGTGTCCTGTACTTCAGCTCACTTCTTATAACCATCCTCTGTTCTGCCTCTGTGCATTTGCTCAGCCTTGATGCCTCCCCTTTCATTTTTATGGATAAATCATGTTAACTGTTCTTTGAAGTCAAGATCTGTCAGTTTCATCTTTTGATCCCTGAATGTATAATTGAATAGACATACTTGACAACTGGCAGAATCCACATGTTCTCTGATCCATGGGTTGGAGGCCATTATGGTAGGAAAGGCTAAGTGGGAGTCCCCGGAACTCTCCCTTCCTACTGAGAGAGCAAACTAGAAGCAATACTGCATGCCTGAGGAACGTGCGGAAGTTAGTGCCGCCCTCAGAGACTTGGAAATGCGAGAGTAGAGCTACCTATCATATGCTCCCTTAATTCACTTAGAAAAAGTGGAAAGTTCAGGTGAAGTTTGGAAAATAACTGTACTTTCATAAACTTAATTAGGTGTTTACACTGATCGCAGATTCAGTCCCAGATGTAGTATCTTTATGCAAATGTTGTATTTTTATGCAACAGAATCCCTGACCTTGGTATGCAGCTGTTGACGTAGCTGCTGCTTTTCCTTCCTACCAATTCGCAAGGACCACCAGAAGCAGTTTGCTTTCACCTGGCAGGGCCCCCAGTACTCCCGCACAGTCTCGCCTCAGGGCTGTGTCAGTTCCGCCACCTGCCATGATATGTTTGCGGAGATTCTCATGATCCTGATGGTCCGTTAAAACATCGTGTTGCTCTATCCCATTACATTATGCTGTTTGGATCTGATGCTTAGGGAGTAGCAAATACTACAGATGCCTTTGTAAGACATGTGAACACGAGGATGGAAGATGAACCCCACTCCTGACAAATGGTTCAGTCACGGTCCAGTCAAGAGACAGAATCCACACAATAATCTGAACGGGGGAAATTTAATCTACATAATCATTAACTAGAAAGAGGGGGTTACCTGCCAATGGGTGAAAGAAGACTCTAATGAATGCAGAAATAGCTGGTGTAGGAAGTGCCGCTACTGCCTTTGGGGCTGAGAGAAGGTACCCTTAGAAGGAGCAGCCTGGGAGGAGTCCTCCCCGCCCTGCAAGGCTGGGATGCACCTCAGTGGAGGAGGGCGTGCTGTGGCCCGCAGCTCAGCAGAGCCCTGGGGTGCGGGAAGCTGCCAGCTGATGGCAGAGGACCTCGCTGAGGGTGAGCACCTCTGGGTCTCCTGCTCCCTGGAGGCAGCAGTGTGGTAGGAGGAAGAAAAAAATCATGCTGACCCCAAGAGAGAGGCCCTTTCCCCTGCCCAGCCGCGCACTCCCTCCAGCGCCCTCTGTTGACAAAGCCGCCGCTGCGTTCATCCTTTCAAAGAACCAGCTGTCGTTGCTTTTCTCCATTGTGTGTTTTCTGTTTCATTGGTTTCTGCTCTTATCTATATTGTTTCCTTCCTTTTACTTACTTTGGGTTTATTTTGCTCTTTCTACCCTAGCTTCTTCAGGTAGAATTTTAGGTTTTTTCATTTCTCTGCTGAAATCTCCTATCTTTTCCTCACAAGCGTCTTTTCCTGTCCCTTACTGAGCATAGTTATGGTAGCTGCTGCGTTCAAGTCCCAGCCTGATAGATAATCCCAGCATCTGAGTCATCTCAGAGTTGGCGTCTGTTGATTGTTTATTCCCTTGAGAATGGGTTCTCATTTTTCTGGCTCTTTTTTGTGTTGAGTAATTCTGGATTGCATCCTGGACGTGGTGAGTGGCACGTCGTTGGGGCCCTGCAGTCTCTTACTGCTTCAGAGTGTTGCTCGGAGAGTTTCAGCAGGCACTGGACTTGGGCAGACTCAGACTGCAGGCTGTCACACCTGCAGCTCAAACCTCCGATCAGTCCTTGAAG
Organism: Equus quagga; assembly: GCF_021613505.1. Lineage (NCBI taxonomy): Eukaryota > Metazoa > Chordata > Mammalia > Perissodactyla > Equidae > Equus > Equus quagga. The sequence goes on from NC_060279.1 coordinate 73,105,830, forward strand.
CCTTAGGTACAAGCATGCCTGCTTCCAGGGTCAGTCACAGGCTTGAGATGAGTGGGTACCCATACATTTAGGGGTTCTTCTCTGTGTCTCATCTTTCTGAGACCACCGCACATTTGGCAGTCCTGGTTGCTCCAAGACACTGACTCCAGTGGCCAGAAAGAAAGACAGGATTTTCTCTAGGAGGTTCAGCTACCCAGAGGTGCTGCCCTCCGGCTGCCTGCAGATAGAGCTACCAAAGAATGGAAAAATTCTATGTGGGATGCTAGTTCAACTAGCAGCTTCTTCCCCAAATCTGCCTGCTTTCACTCGGTCTGCAGAGCCCTCAGGCAGTTGTTTTCCTTATTTTGTCCGGAGTTTGCAACTGTTCCTTGCAGGAGGGTCAGCTTGTTAAGAGCTTCTTCCTCCCGAGATGCAGACACCTCACTAAAGCTCTTCCTTTCCTTCTCTCTGCTCTTGGTTGATTGCCCCCCTCTCTGTAGCTCACTCCCTCTCTCCCTTTCTCCCTCTCCCTTGCTCCCTCTCTCCTCCACTCCTTCTCTCCTTGCCTGTCTTTCCCTCCTACTCCGCTCTCTCTGAAGCTTGCTGCTGTGATCCATGCTATATTTCAAAGGTTCCTTCTCAGGGGCATTCTCTTAATTCTGAGTTACCATCATTGTGGCCTCTGAGTCCTGATAAGCCCATGTTTGAAAGCATTATAACTAAAGGCATACTATTGCCTTGTCCATTACAAAAATTACTACCCCTTTATGATGCCTGCTATGTACTAGACACTATGTGAAGTACTTTGCATTGGTATTTCATTTCATCCTAATAACAATGATTTGAGGTTGTTGATGGCGTCTGGTATCCGCACTTTACAGATGACGGTACAGAGACTGGGTTAGCTAAATTGTCCAAGGTCAATGGGGTGATAAATGGTAGAAAAAGAAATGCAAGATCACATGCCTTTTATATCTTTTTATGAGAAGGAGCTAAGACATGATCCAATTAAGTTTTCGTATAGTTTGATTTCGTTTGAAGCCTCAGCATTATATAAAATAGATCACCTGTGATTATTTTTCTGAAACCCAGGAACTCTGAATCATTGATCTGCTTTGGACCAAATTTGGTAGATCATCTGCATAGACCAATTTCTTCAGCTTTGTTTAATTTTTCCAGGAAGGCATTACGTTAAATTCTCAACTCTACAAAATTATTCCAAAATATTGTTGTATTCTGTTGTGTTTTTCAACAGATAGTCTCATCATGTGTGTCTTCGTTTAGAAGCGCAGTTACTCTTGTAAGCGCACATGGCCCGTTAATGGATTTGCTTGCCGGAGTTGCGTTCCTCTCCCCTGGGGTTGATCTTGGGCGTGTGGTTCAGCTGCAGGTGAGGCATCAGATACTCAGCAGCATTGTTCGGTTCGGAACCTGGGAAGAATTTAAGAGTCGAAGTTTAGTTATTTATGTTCAGCCCTGAAGACATAAAATGTGAATAAGCCAGTATTGTAGTTTGACATCTTCACACTCTCTCTTTCAAAGGCCTGTTCAGGTGCCCATTTTCACTTTTCAGTGGGAGCTCTTAGGTGTTTCCCTTTTCCTGTTTATTAGAGGCATGTTGGAGGCGGTGGCCACACTGTATTCCCAGTCCCCCCAAAGTGCTGGGTACCAGTCAACATTCAGATGTTAGAAGAATCAAATGTTAGGTGAAGGCGTTTAGAGATATGGTGGCGTATATTAGCTTTGCTTCTGAGTTGTTATATTATCTTGGACAAATCATTTTGCTTCCATATTTCTTGGAATTCAAGACATGGAAGCTACTACCTTATAACAATCGGGAGAGAGTGTTCATTGAAATAGGAGTGCTGTTCTTAGTGAAATAATTTTACCTTTGTATCTAATGTTGAGATGCTCAGATCTGAGCCATTGGCTTCTTGGACACTTCATGGCAGAGAGTTAGAGATCCTAAGAACAGTGCCTGCATACCTGTTCACTCCAGAAATGCGAGCAAGCCTGGACTCGGGAGTTCTTAAGGGTTTAGATACATTTCCAAGATGTGACTGAGGACTGCTATGACCTGGCTGTATTTTAAGCCATGAAAGGGAAATTGGTCAGATTACCTTGAGTGAACATTATTACATAGCAGAGTCTAATTGTTTTGTTTTGTTTTTTGAAGCCAAAAAAATCCTTGTACTGGGAGCCGGCCCCGTGGCCAAGTCGTTACATTCACGTGCTGCACTTCAGTGGCCCAGGGTTCGCAGGTGTGGCTCCTAGGCACAGACCTACACACTGCTCATCAAGCCATGCTGTGGCGGCATCCCACATACAAAATAGAGGAAGACTGGCGCAGATGCTAGCTCAGGGCCAGTCTTCCTCACCAAAAAAAAAAACAAGAAAACCTTATATTTTGAAATAATTTTGGATTTGTAGGAAAGTTGCACAAATAGAGTTCCCATAAGCCCTTCACCCAGCTTCTCCTAATGTTAACATCCTACATAACTATAGTGCAGATATCAAAACCAGGATATTTACGTTGGCACACTATTACTAAGTAAACTGCAGACTTTACTCCAGTCTCACCAGCTCGACCCCTAATAGCTTTTCTCCGTCTGCTCCAGGATTCCATCCAAGATCCAACATTGCACTTCGTTGCTATGTTTCTTTGGTCTCCATGAATCTATGACAGTTCCGCAGTCTTTCCTTTCTTTCCTGACCTTGGTACTCTTAAAGATTATTGGTCACTTTTTTTAGAGGCTGTCTCTTAATTTGGGTTTGTCTAATGATTTATCGAAATTAGGCTGAGATTATACCCTTTTGGCAGGAAGACCACAGAAGTGATGCTGTGCCCTTCTCTGTACCACGTCAGGGAGAATGTGGTGTCAGGGTGTCTTAAAACTGGTGACGCAGCCTTGGTCACCTGGTTAAGGTGGCATCTGTTGGGTTTCTCCATTGTAAAGTTACCATTTTGCCTTTGTAATTAATAAATATCTTGGAAGAGAAAATTTGAGAATATGCACATACACTGTTTCTCCTTCGACTTTCACCACTAATTTATCACCTATCTATCCACGAACTAGCCTGCAGTGGTTATTTCTGTGGTGTTTGCCTAATGGTGATTTTTGTTTCCCTCATTCCTTCCTCATTTGTTAACTGGAATTCTGTAAAGACGACTTGTCCCTTCTCCCTATTTTTTTTAATGTATTTGATTATTTATTTTCATCAGTGTGGACTCATGGATGTTTATTTTATTCTGAGTTATAAATCTCATACTGTCATTATTTTGTTGCTTGATTTGTTCCAGCAGTGCCCACTGGGTGCTATTTCATACCAGCCCCGGTGTCCTTTTGATGTGCCCCTGTCCTTTTTTAAGCGCTTCCTATCTGGCAGCACAAGATGCTCCAGGCTCCTCTTGTATTTTCTGTCAGCTGTGGAATCAACCACTTCTTCATGGAGCCCTGGATCCTTCTAGTGGTTATTAAATTGATTTTAAACAGACCTGCCAAGGCAATTTAGTGGGGAAAGAAACGTCTTTTCAGCAAATGATGCTGGAACCACTAGATATCTGTATGGAAAAAAATGAACTTTGACTCTTACCTCATACCATACATAAAAGTTAACTTGAAATGTATTGTAAGACCTAAATGTAAAAGCTGAAACCATGAAATTTCCAGAAAAGAGCATAGGAGGAAAATCTTTGCAACCTTGGAGTAAGCAAAAATTTCCTAGAAGGACACAGAAAAGATGAACTATAAAAGAAAAAAAGGATAAATTGGAATTCATTAAAATGAAAAACTTCTGTTCTTCAAAAGGCTCCATTAGGGGGCTGGCCCCGTGGCCGAGTGGTTACGTTCGCGCGCTCCGCTGCAGGCGGCCCAGTGTTTCGTCGGTTCGAATCCTGGGCGCGGACATGGCACTGCTCGTCAGACCACGCTGAGGCAGCGTCCCACATGCCACAACTAGAGGAACCCACAACGAAGAATACACAACTATGTACCGGGGGGCTTTGGGGAGAAAAAGGAAAAAATAAAATCTTTAAAAAAAAAAAAAAAAAAGCACACTGTATTGAGTGTAAATTTAAAAAAAAAAAAGTCTCCATTAGGAAAATGAAAAGACAATCTACATGTTGAGAAAAGTATTTGTGATACACGTATCTGACAAAGGACTTATATTCCACAAATATAAAAAGTCTTAGAATTCAATAAGAAGATAGAAAACCCAATTTTAAAAACAAGTAAACTGGGGCTGCCCCAATGGCATAGTGGTTAAGTTTGTGCACTCTGCTTCAGCATCCTGAGGTTCGCCGGTTCAGATCCTGGGCACAGACCTACACACCGCTCATCAAGCCGTGCTGTGGTGGGACCCCGCACAGGAGAACTAGAAGGACTTAGAACTAGGATATATGACTGTGCACTGGGGCTTTGGGGAGAAAAAAAAGAAGATTGGCATCAGATGTTAGCTCAGGGCCAATCTTCCTCACAAAAAGAAACAAAAAACAAAAAAAAATGAACGAGCCTTTGAATAGACATTTCGCAAAAGAAGAGACGTAAAAGGACCAATATGCACACGCAGAAATGCCCAATGTCATTCGTCTTCAGGGAACTGCACATCACTAGTATGGATAAAATGAAAAAACCAACCGTACCAAGAGCCGGCAATAATGCCAAGCAGTTAGAATTCTCATGCATTCCTAACTGGAATGCAGAATGGCAGAACACTTTGGAAAACAGTGCGACACTTCCTTGTTAAGTGAAATATACCTTTAACCATATAACCAAGCAATTCCACGGTGTCAGCTTACAAAAAAGATGTACGCTCTAATGTCCCAGACAGCTTTATTCACAATAGTCAGAAACTGGAAGCTATGTAAATGAGCATGAGCAGATGAATGGATAAACAAGTTCTGGTATATCCATATAATGGAATACTGCTTAGAAATAAAATGAAACAAATTACTGATGCAAGCAACAGCATGGACGAACCTCAGAAACATTATGCTGAGCCAAAGGAGCTGATTGAAAAGTGCATACTCTGCATGATTCAGTGTTTATGACATTATAGAACAGGCAAAACTCCTTCGTATAGTAACAGGAAGTAAACAGTGGTTACCCGGAAGTGGAGTGTGGGCTTGAGATTAATTGGCACAGCGCCTGGTGCTGTTGGTGGCTCACCAAGTTTTGTCTCTGTTAGTCTTCTAGATGTTGTGGTCATCCTTTTGATTTCCTTAATTTTGTCTGTCCGTTTGTTTTCAGGTGGATCTATCTTAATGACCAGAATTTATGCATCCCTGCCAGTTCTTCTTTTGTGTATGGAGCTGTACCCATAGGAGCCAGTATTTACGTAATCGGAGATCTTGATACAGGTAAGAGTGTTAGGGTGATTTTGTTGGAACTGTCTCCTAGTGATTCTGAGGCATGTGGTGTCACCTTTGCTTGCTCTCATGGTTTAGGTACCAATTACGACTACGTGCGTGAGTTTAAGAGAAGCACGGGAACCTGGCACCACACTAAACCACTCCTCCCCTCCGACCTTCGCCGCACCGGATGTGCAGCCTTACGTATTGCAAATTGCAAGCTTTTCCGCCTGCAGCTTCAGCAAGGCCTGTTCCGTATCCGTGTTCATTCACCTTGAAGAGGAGGCGGAGCGGAAGCAGAGCTCCTGACCAAGTGCACCACAACACGGCTTTCTGTGAGGGGGCAGAGTTGGCAGCTGGAACTTGCTCTGCGTGCCGGGCTTTGTATGGTAACTCCGGTGGTTTTATAATGCTTAGAGGCTAGAGCTGCAGCTCTTGTTTGGGAGAACACGTAACTGTTGAAAAACTACCTGGGAGGAATCAGTTCCTCCAGTTAGATGCAAACAAACAGAGGCTAGTAAATGTCAAAAGGAACAGGGAAGTGGGCATTGGTATAATGTAACATACTGACGTTAAAATACTAAGGTGCATTCTCCCTAAAGGGACCTCGTATCTGACTGACTGCTGTGTGCGAGTCCCTGGCTTTGGTAAACAAACAAACAAACATCCGTATATGCAAATCAACATATCCTAACATACCAAGATCGCTTTCTCCTGCACTTGGGACGAAACATTATGCCTGACCCTGCCCAACCAAGTAAGGTTTGTGCCTCAAACGTTAGATTGGACTGTATGCCAGCTCGTGTCCATATACTACTAGTACTCTGTCCTGAGAATCTTTTTAAACTATATTATGATGAATTGAAACTAAGATAAAATTTCTCTGATGACATTCTATCTTAGTAATCTAAAGATTTAATCAATTAATGAGTCAGGTTGCAGCCCTCCTGTGAATTTAAAGGGAGTCGCTAACTTCTGTGTTAATTAGATCAAGATATGTCATGCCATCATTTCTGGGGTAGTACTCTTGGAGTTGTGAAGGATCTCATGCAGTGACATTCTTCTTTTCAATTAATCAAAACCATTTTATAAATATGAGGATATAGTAAGTAGGAGATTTTAAAAAGAACGACCTGAGTCAGACGGAAAAAAAGGTCTGCCGTGACTAAAAAAAACTGTCCAGACAAAATATATAGGGATCAAAAACTTTTAAAAAGAATCTGTCTGAAAGCACACAAAGTCTTGTTTACTACTGTTTAGGATGAAAACTTGTCTTAGAATGCGGATCTTTGTTAAGAACCTAGTCTTTGTAGTAGAATTTTCTCAATGCCGTTCACTAGTCAGAGTTCTAGACAAATTACGTTACAGTAAAGTTTGGCTGGTAGAAAAAACTACCTCAACTTAATTGCATTCTGTTCACCGCAGAGCAAATCCCTGCTTTCCTCCTCCCGTCCCCTCCCGGCCCACTCTCCCGCTTCCCATTGAGGGGGAAGTCGGTCATTAGTAGCACTTACCTTATAAGGTATTTTGTTTTCCATTCAAATTATACCACCTTAGTGTGAAATCAGGGACTTCAAAGTGCTTGATTATGTCATAATTTGAATTTTATGCAATATCAGATTTCTAGTCAATTTAATATAGAAGTCTTCATTTTTAATTGTTTTCTACAGCTTTTGTTTTTCTGTTAGAATATGGCTCTAAGAAGCAGCATTTTGTCTTAATGGTTAATGTATCCTTTGGGTGTAAATTTAAGAACAGGAATTTCTTCTAGAAACTTCCTGTGTGAAATGTTTGTTTGCTATTAACTTGCATATGAGACATCGATTATGTTTTCCCACCACCAACAGAAAAAAGGGTGAGCAGTTCTTTTCTTACAGCTGTTGGTAGTCAACACAATGCTATGAAAGTTGCTGAAGGAGCCTTGCCTGTGGGGCTCTAAAGAGCGTTATTGGTGGCACGCTACCTCTGTCCTGGCAGAAGGTTCTGGAAGCAGAAGGTGTGAGGGTTTCTCTTCTCTGTCAGAGGCACTGGGCCAGACTTGCCACACATTTGTGTAACACAATCAAATTCAATAAGTCAATCAGAGCCAGCCTCGTCTCTTTGCACCGTGTGCCAGTCAGCTGTTGTCTGCACGCTTTCCCAACGATACTTGGATATTTTTTGATTGAAGCAGGCTGTGTGGCCACTGCAAAGAAAGAAAACTTTCTTTTTACGGTTAGATTTAGGGGAAACAAGTTGCTGAAAAGGTGAATTTTCTTTGGTAAAATACTTAGTACAGAGCAGAGCCGTGGCATTCAGAAGCTGCGGTTGTGGTACATTGAAGGAGTAACTGATGTCTTCTTAAAGCCATGGCAGTCAGCAGACGCTCTTCTTTTTCTTTTAATTTCTGAAGTTTGAAATTCTTCCCATCTATGCCAGACCTTTCCAAGGAGACATGCTGTTGTTCCGGAGTGAACGGGCCCCTCTTGCAGTATTGTCAGTGCCTGCGGGACTTGCTGAATTCATTTTATAGAAGTAGTTCTTTTTTCCTTTTCATTCAGTTCATTGACACTGTAGCTACAGAAATTAGGGAATATTTTTAAAAATAAATTAGCCGCATAATATGGGATGCAGTAACCAACACAAGCTGCTAAGTGCCAAACTGTTATTTTACAAATATATATATTTAAAAATATTATGTTGAAGTGTAGGGATGTACTCAATTTTATTATATCCCAAAAGTAATCATGACTTTTTGTAAATTACAGGTATTTCAGTATTGTGAAATAAGTTTTAACTCTTTTCATGCAGGTTTGTGTTTTAACATTCCACTTATGCCTTGAAACATCTTTTCCTGATCTTTTTTTTTTTTTTTTTTGAGGAAGATTAGCCCTGAGCTAACTACTGCCAATCCTCCCCTTTTTGCTGAGGAAGACTGGCCCTGAGCTAACATGCGTGCCCATCTTCCTCCACTTTATACGTGGGGCGCCTACCACAGCATGGCTTTTGCCAAGCGGTGCCGTGTCCCCACCCGGGATCCGAACCGGCGAACCCCGGGCTGCCGAGAAGCGGAAGGTGCGCACTTAACCACTGCGCCACCCGGCCAGCCCCTCCTCATCAATTTTTGATAATTCTTCTTCCATAAGGCACTTTTACCAGGCGTATGTTGGAATTGGCGGCTGAGGATAGATCTTAAAATGTTAGATATAATATCTTTGGGGGAAGTGCAATTTATTTTCATTATCCCACCAACAGAAGGAAAGTTGTCTCAGGTGAGAGTCAGTGAGTATTTCAAGGATCTCTCTTAGGCTATAGTCTAAAGTAGGCTGGTTGGTTTCTTTGTTTAACATCCAAATAGAGATTTTTTTTAACAATTTAAGTGTTTAATTTAAACTGAAGTGTTTTGGGGTTTCTTTGTGTGTGTGTGTGATAGTGCTTATATCCTGTGAGAGGAAAAAGTGTGAGAGAGAGGTGAGGGGGGAGTGTGTGTGTGTGAGTGAGATGTGACTTGGTAAGTCTGTCTGTGTATGTTTACTTTTTGAATTGTAGTTCCAAACTACATATATTACTGTCTCCTGGTGCTTCAGATAAATCCTTGAGCCTGTAGCCCTTCCGTTTCTACTACTGTGTTAAACTCATGTTGAGTGGAAATATTGATCTACTTGTAGTTTGTAGTCAGTTTTACTTGGTATTTGCATTTCTTTTCTTTAGTGGGATTAAAAACAGTGTTTACCAACTAGCAGTTGGTATGCTCTAAACATTTGGCCTAAGAAATTTGTAAATTCATTGTTGAGCTCATTATCTCATGATTTCGTTCCTGTCAGGAGCTGATAGCTAAAAGGGAGCTCTTTGCAAACTGCGCCCGTGAGCAAAGACCATGTGGGGCTGGCGGATCCTGTTAGTACTGAAGTGTGCTGCTCTACTGCACTATCACTTTGATGGGGCGCTTTCTGCACTCCTGCTTCGGAAGTGCCATTTTTATAATTATACGGGGGGAGTTCCCCAGGCCATGTCCAGGAAGTCCCTTCGTTCTGTTGACGTGGTCAGGATAAGGGCTGCCTTTGCTGTGGCATCTCAGTTCCTCACGGTAGTGCGTTAGGTTTTTAGAGAACTGTGTTAGCTGCCTGGGTCCATTGGGGTTCCATTTGGTGGCTTCCTACTTCAGTGTACCAAACCGGGGATCCCACAGCATTTTCTAAGGAACGCTAAAGACACTGCAGTATTACCTTCCAGAATGTCGGCTTTCTTGATTCAAGAGGAGGCCTCCTGTGGTCAGATGAAGACAGTTGATTATCTAGGGCAAGAATGAGGTGGCACTTTCACTGCATCAATTTAAAAGGTGCTGGAACCGCCTTAAAAAGCACCTGGTGGAAGGGCAGGGCGAGGCTGCTCTTGGCCAGGGGCTGCCCCTCGAGGTTGTGAGCCTTCGGGGAGGCAGCGAGAGAAGAGACTCTCTCTGCGCAGAAGAGCCTGCCCTGGGTTTCATCAACAAATGTTCATCGAGCGCTACTTAGGATTCTGCTTGGATTTGTGGGGAGCTCAGCAGCGAGGTGGATGTAGTCCTGCCCTCCCTCTAGACTACAGACTCCTCGTGGGCACGGCTCTGTTTTACTCACCTGCTAATGCCAGCGCTTGGCACACAGGAGGCAGTCAGGAAATGTCTGACCAGTGAATACAGGATGCATGTGATCAGAGCGATATTCTGCATGGGATTGAAAAGCAGTCTCCTAGAGTGAGGCATTTTGCTGGATTTTAAGTGAAAAACTTTGTACACAGATGGGCTGGCCTCCTAATAGAGAGTGGGAAATTAGTACAAAATAAAAAATGCCAAGTGCCTGCCATGGAGGACACCCAGCCCCGTGGTCTCCGGATGCTCTGTGGGAGTTTTGAGACCCTGCCCTCTGCACACCTAATAACACTGATCACATTTAGTGTTGGATTTATTTATTGCTCTTTATATGGGGCTCAGAGTCCTTTCCGGAAAGGGCTGTTTTGATCCTCACGTCTCTGTGCTGAGTGCAGTGCTCTCCGCTGGACCGAGCACGGGCTCTGAGGCCCAGGAGACACAGCTTCACTTCCCCCTGCAGATGTGAGTGGAAGCCAAAAGCCGAATCCGGGTCTTTGGATTATCATTTCACTGTTCAGCCTGTTAGACTTTCACTTAATTTTCTTAGACATTCAGGTATTTTTAATCATAATAATTTGTGGTATAACTTAAACCCCAAACATATCCTTTGCAAGTTGCACAGTTAGAAGCTGAGAGATCTTTGGTCGTCTTTGTCAGTTAGCTATAGGAAATGTAAGAATTTAGTAAGGTCGTAAGAACAGAAGTAGTAAGTGTTTGAAAGACACCTGTTTTTACTTTGAAAGAGCTGAAACTTCATTTAAACTTCCCTTTCTTACCATGCGTAATGAGTAACAGCAAAGACATCGTGTCTTAGAATGGTGACGAAAGTCTTTTGCTCGCTTTCTAATAATCGCTGAGGGAGTCTTGATAACTGGTTCAGAAATTATAGAAATGTGCGGTATGAAGCTGAGGAATGACGCACTTGCCCGTATCTGAGAAGAACGTGGGCTCAGGTCGAGAGCCTGTCCTGCCTACTGGCAGTGAAGTCTTAATAGCATTGAACCATAGATTTTTTCCTATTTTTTTGGCAAGCCAGCCAGTAAAACTTTTAAAATTTGTGTATGTTTCAGAAGTAATTGTGTTATTATTTTAATTTTAAACATATCTCAACCTTGTCTCCTTGCAGTAGTTGCATTTATGTGACACGTGAGGAGCTCAGCGAGGACCCTGTGTTCTTCGGTCTGATGCACACAGTTTAGGAAAGTTTGTTCTTTTCAGCTTTGTTATTGAAGTTCTCTAAGTGATTGGATTTTTAAGCTCCTTCCCTTTCTCGTGAAATCAGATATCTAATAAATAACGCACATTGCATAATTATCTAGTGAGAAAAGTCTGTTGCCTTCTCTTTTTTATTTTGAGATTAAAAACTAAACTGTTTAAATTGCTACTCAACTGAAGTTTGAGCTCATTATCCTTTTTTATATTGATGTCCTCACGGCCCAACCAAGCTGTCGTAAATCCTTAAATCACTGTGGTTTGTATTAGAGAAGGTGCGGTGGGAGAGATGACTGCCCAGAGTCTGGGCACACGCTGCAGAGGATGAAGTGGAGAAAGATGAGCCGTTTCCTAGGATCCATGTAAATAAATGGCCGCTGCGAAGAATTCACATCCTTAGTACATGTGGGTTCATCTATCTTTCTGGTTGGTGAATTATCTTTATTAGAACTTTATTTTTAGCATTTCCATACAAATCGTAGGTTTTGAAGAACCTTAATTGTCTTGTTCTTACTCATCAGTTACACATAAGGTGGACCTTAGAAGCTTGGGGTAAATTTTCTCAAGTTGAACCAGTGAGCTTGGTTTGACTGTGACTCTGCGGAGCCCGCCTTGTCGTGTTTCCTGTTTAATTGGAGGAGACTTACATGCGCTTATTCCCTTGTCCTTTGTGTTTATAGGAAAAACTCTGTTCTCACTACCTCATTATGTCGTGTTGTGCTTGATCCCCTGCCAGTTTAGAAGAATTCAACACATTCTGTCCTTTAACAAAAGCCTGGCAGCAAGCAGTAAGCGGCCTTGAGGAATACAATTCTCTGAGGCGTGTTTTCCATTTTACTACTTTTTTTTTTAATAGGCACTTTTAATCAGGAGGAACAATAATTCTCCTCGAGCTGCTGCGAAGTGATTACTTGAAACTCAACCTTAACTTTAAAGAGTCTTTAAAAGGCTATGTTTTCATAATGTAGGAAAGCAGTGCATTTAAACACCTCTGCTGTGTAAAATCGAGGGCTTGATTTCCATCCTTGTCAGGATCAGACAGGAGAATTTGTCCATCAGTAATCTGACCCAGTGTTTGGGATTTAGACGCTTGGGGCTACTGTTTTTCATTTTTTATAAGGTGCTATTGTGAGCAGTTTAAGGGTCTAGTAGGTGTATTTTCATGAATGTCTCCCAGGAATATGACTAGATTCCTCTTCTCTTCTAGTTCTGATAACCTGGGTTTAAAATGAAACCCTGAAGGTACTTCCTGAGGGCAGGGAGGAGGCTGACCGAACACACACAAGTGCATCACACTTAAACGCCTGAGTGGTCAGGTTCCCTCCGTGTGTCAGTGAGGCGTCCCCGACGCCCTCCTGGACGTGCCCTCTCTGCCCGCCGTGCCCGGCTCTGTCCTCCCAGCGTCTGTCCGCTGGCCTGGGAGCTGTGAGCCCCGCCACTTCTTGTAGACAGACCCTCCCTTCCGGGGGAGATTTCTCATAGGAATTACCCAGCACCCCTGGTGCCCCCAAAGAGTCATGCCCAAAAACCCTAGCATCCTAGGAGTGACTTACGTACTAGGAAAAACCTAAAAACTTGCCTGTCCTGACACGTTGACGAGATTTCATTTTTACGCTTGTGCTTTTTAGAGGAAAGGGCTTGCTCCTGACAGTAGAATGCAGACTTTCTCCTCAGATGACAGGATGTCAGCAACGCGTGGATCGGGCAGGAGGCCAAGAGACCTTTTTTTAAGTAATTTCTAAGAGAACCAAGGTTTACCCCCTTAAAGCCCCAAACTTTCTTATTTCCATTCTTTTGAGGAAAACATCTGTAAACATTTTACGTACTTTCCCGAGCGAACCTAGTAGTTAGGAGCATGTGTAGGCTGTGGTGCCAGGTGCCTGTGGTTTGAAGACTTCCACCGCAACTGCTTTGTGACCTTCTGTGACCTTCAGAAGCCCTTTAACTCTGCGGCTCGGTTTCTTACCTGGAGGAGGAAGGTAGCGGGCATTTCCCTCTTAGGGCTGCTGGGAGGACGCAGTGACAGAACCGAGATGAGCCTTGGGATGGCTGGGGCCTCGCACACAAATGGTGGTGGGTACGACCGTGGCTGCTGTTGCCACTCATCGCAGCTCTGGTCACAGACCAGGTCTGCTCCTGGTGGGCAGGGGCTACCCTTGAGAATCCCTGGCCTGATGCTTTCTTCACACTCAGGTCTGCCGCCGCGTGATAGACAAGTGATGTCTATCTGTGTTGATAAAGTGAGTTACTTTCTGGGCCCCTGCCACCACTCTTCTACTTCTCTAACGTTTCATTCAAGATGATTCTGGATAGCTGAAACATCCCAAAATATGTAGTTAGAGTATTTAGAGCTGTTATGAATAACCCCCAGTTCATAATTCACCTAATGAAGTCCTCTAATAATTCTTAAAACTCTTTACCAAAGTTGAATTTTTCTTTTTTCCCTCAAATAGCAAAAGTAGCAGACTACACTGGTCAAATGAACTGGATATTTTCTAGATCTCTGTTTGAGATCAGTAGACCTAAACTATGCTTTCTTAATTTGGATGTTATGAGAAACTTAAAAACAAGCAAACAGACAGTTTGTGTTACAGGTACATGTGCGTATGTGTGTGGGGGAGGTGTGAGTAGAGCTTTTGTACCTTCAAATAAAGAAGGGTTATTTAACAAAGTGGTACAAAAAGTGAGCTCCTTAATCCTTTTATAACATCACTTCCTTTCCGGTTCAGGCTATGGCACTGGTAGATGCAGCCCTACGTGGCCTGCCCAGCGTAGCTTGATGCCGTGAGACATTTGATACAGGCATTCTTGATATCTTCGTGAATGAGAAAAGGAAGTAGAAATAGGGTTGAAAGGGCTGAGGAGTGGGTTGAATAGCCACACCCAGACTCTGTGGATTAAAATGGCCCCTTGTCAGCAAGACTGGGGCACGCCAACAGCATCCTTTTTAACATAACATTTTTATTAGTAGCTTGTATAAAAATAAAGAAGGTAGAGAAAAGTGCTGGGAGGGATGAAGGGGTCTGCAGTGCTCTTCACAGCCTAATAACATGGCTCACTATATAAAGTCTTATGTCTAGGTTCAGAAAAGATAGTTCCTGATAGAAAGAGAAAGAAGAAACATGGCAGGGGGGATCATTGATAATTTGAACATAAGACAACTGTTTGGGGGGCCGACCCACGGCCAAGTGGTTAAGTTCGTGCGCTCTGCTTTGGCGGCCCAGGGTTCGCTGGTTTGGATCCTGGGCGTGGACCTGCACACGGCTCATCAAGCCATCTGTCCCCCATAGAAGAACTAGAAGGACCTACAGCTAGAATACACAACTGTGTACTGGGCTTTGGGGAGGGAAAAAAAAAGGAAGATTGGCAACACGTATTAGCTCAGGGCCAATCTTAGGGAAAAAAAGACAACTGTTTCAAAAGAAATAATAGACTTGTCTGGGGCTGGGAGTTAGGAAGGAAGTCTGTCTGCTCCTTCCATCCGTGTGCTGCCTTGGGTGGACCCGACTACTGCATTTAGCTGCCAGTTCCAGGCACTACAGTGTGAGAGGTCCCCTAAAGGATGAGAGCTAGGTGGAGGGCGCTCCGGAAGCTGTCACAAGAGCCTTGGAAGGCCTGGGCTGGCCTGTAGGCGAGTCTTCAGGATGAACAGACATGGGCTCTAGAGCACCAAGCTCTGGCCAGAGCAGAAGCTAGAGAGACGGGACTTTTTGTCAGTTTTAGGACTTTCAAACAGAACTGCCTCGTGATGAGACGAGCACCTTCCGTGGTCCTGAGCGCTCTTCTCTGGAAACACTCCCGAGGACGGCCCCCGCAGCTGGGACGTGCGGTGCCACAGCGTCAGGGCGCATTGTGGCAGGATCAGTCCTGATGGCCAGAGTGCCTTGCACATAAGAGGTTCTGTGAACAGTTTAGTAAAGGAAGAAAATAATGTTTATGCTTTTGCTTCCACATCGTTTTTGAGGGGAAGCGTCCTTGTCCCTTTGCACCCACACCCTCTGCCCTGTCCTCCCCTCTTCCTCTCTGCCCACCAGCTGCTCAGGCTCTTGACTGCGGCCAGTGGCCAACAGCTACATCCATCTTCTGCAGAACTTTCCGAAATATATGTATTTCTGGAGATTGGTGACTCTTGCTTTTTCAATACTTTTTTGTTTTAAATGCCTCTGCGAATTTAAGAAAGCTGATATGTAAAAATTATCTTCTTTTAAGCAAGGCATGGCTGACCCATGGCATGGGATGCTGGCCGGCGGCAGGCGGGGGTCGCGTGCTGGAGATAGTTGGGTTGGCCGACCTCTTCAAGCCCCTTCCAACTTTAGGAATCGGTGGCCTTGCTGATGGATTGCTCAGTCATCCTTTGAGAACAATTTCCAGAGGACCTGCCTCCTCTCGTGGTTCTGTCTCTCCCTCCTGTGAAAGCACACTGCGTCTTACTGTCAGCTCTGGGGGCAGAGGGAGGTGCCTCGTGCCCTGTGTGTCTCTTCCCCAGCCCACCTGCCTTGGGAAAGATCCAGCCCGGAGGCCGGGGGCGGAGGTGTCTGTGGTTTCCTACTTGTGTGTTTTCTCCCCGCTTCCTCAGTCATCTCCACTTATTAATAACCTCTTATTTGACCCAGTGTTGGTTTTCCTCCCTGTGTCCCCCAAGGTACTGCCAAGTGGAATCTTGGAGAAAAGAGGCCCTGCCCGCCATCGGCACTTCTTTCTGTGCCAGCCGAGGGGCTCGGGGCAAGGTGGAAGAAGGTTATTTTGGTTGTGTTTTTGAGAGTACTTACTTATACACGTTCCTTGGCAGTCGCATCCCCACCCTGCCCTCTGTTCCTCATCCCATTCCTCTCCCAGCCTGGTTTTTTAACTGCTTGAATTATGTATCCAAAAAAAAAAAGGGAAAAAAAGACTCTTTTGGTTCCTCAGACCAGTAGCCTAGAAACATTTGTTGAAAAGTTTTTCTTCTGGGAGCCCCTGACCTGGCCTTTGTGGCTAGCACTTTCCACAGCCAGCTGGCCCTGGCGGCAAGAGAGCCAGACCGGTCACCAGGCCCCAGGGAGCTTTCCAGAGCCTCTCCCGCTCTGAGGCATCGCCAACTTCACGTTTTGTGGCTCCTTCAGCAGCTGTAGACAGAACAGCTTCCCTAGGGCCCCGCTGGTCCCTCCTTCCTTGGCTGCCCTGGAGCCCTCAGGACGCCTCTGAGCCGGGAGAGGGGGCTCTAGAGGCCCCACGTACTACCTCAGCACCCAGCCGGGAGGCACTGTGCGGGCCCAGTCCGGCAGGCGTGCCCAGGACCTGGGGGGCCCTTGGAAACTCGGTAAACGACGCCCTCCCTGGCCGTGCGCAGGCCCGCCGGGGGACAGCGCCGTACGGACTCGGTTCTGCCCCGTTCTAGCAGCATCCGCTCGAGCAGAATGAGGCCATTTTCCGCTTGTCTCTTATTTAGCTCTGACTTAAAAACACACCACACTCCAAGTTGTGAATAGAATCGCAAATTAGAGTTGCCTCTTTACCATAAGGGAGGGATCATCTTTTCATATTTTTTTCAAAAGAAATTTTTGCTTCAGAAGAAATTCCATAAAATAAATGTGTTATTAATCTAGCCTATGCTCATCGAATTTGCCTCTTATGCTTTGTAAAAAATTAGGTAGGATCTTAGTACATGGGGCAAAAGAGTGTCATCAGCTTCAAAACAAACCCTCGACTCATGCGCGTTTATAGCATCGTTTTCCTATGCGGGACCTGAAAATTCAAGTGACATGAAAATACATCACCCAGATTCCATGGAGTAGATAATTTTCTGGTGGGAAATGTATCAAGTGGCCTTTAGTTGAGAAAAGCACAGGCTGTTTAGCAAAACTTGCTTGATTAAATCATCGGTGGCTTTTTCTGCCTATGGGATTTGTTTCGTTTTGACTCATTTGTAACACAGCTTTTGTTTGGTTCTTCGCTCCTATACCCCTTCAGTTCACCAGTGACATAGTGATGCTCGTTTTGTTTTGAATCATACCATTTGTGAATTGTGACAACCATAAAAAAAACAAAAAAACAAAAAAAACGGTGGCCTCAGCAGAATTTTGAACCACCGTTGCAGCCAGGTCTGCAGCCTCTCTCCGTAGCAGTGGGAGGGATGAGCAGGTTTCGCGAGCACCTCCTGAGCTGCCCGTCCACCCCCGCCCTCCTCAGTGTTGCAGAAGCTCCTCGAGCAGGCTCTGGCAGACTTCGTTTTTATCACTGTACGTTCCTGGTGACAAAGACGTTTGTATCTATCTGTGAATGAGATCTACGCATAACTCATTATAAACGTGTAGACCCATTTGTTTTCTATCACTGACATAGGTCGTCTGCTATGAGAGAAAACTATCAAGGGAATTCCTCGAAACAGGCTTGTAAATTCAGTTTGACTCTCCCAGACTCAGGGCCGACCTTCACAGTGGACCCCGGTCCAGCAGAATGGCCAACGTCGCTCCTATTGGCTGGTGCCTGTGGGTACCAGGCGCTAAACATGGGCCAGTCACCCTTGTCAAGAACCAGTTTTTAGCACACTCTTCATCTGTCATTTTGATGCTTTTAATACCATAAGGAAAATTCCACAAATACCATATAAATACCAAATTCCCAAAATACCGTATCAAAATTCATCCTGCTAGACACACATCTTTGTTTAATTAATGTGTCTTTATTTTCTGACATGGTACATACAGAATAGTTTTTAATTTAAATCCTGCAGCTTTTATTATCTGGTGAGATTCCAGGTTGAGCAGGCTTCTTAGACATGGATTCAGATGAGGTGGTACTGTGTGTGGTACGGTACCCTGGTCTTTAAAGAAAGACCCACTACTGAAAAACAGGGATTGGCAGTGAAAAATACATGAACTAAACGACAGACATTCGATAGAAAGTGCAAAATATTTGAAGTACCGGGAAGTTGCGACTTGTAAAATTGTACTCCCCAGACTCAGTAGTGTAGTAGAGAAACTGTGCTAATGTGATTTCATTGAAATGTCACGTCTCAAGCATCCCGTGGTCCAAATGTGGTGTTCTGTGGAGTAATTTTCTATTCCTTTGCTGGTATGCAATTTAGCAAAGTCGAAGTAATTTTGAATTAGTAATCTTTCTTACCAAGTTGCTTTATGGTTTACAAGTAATACTGATGCAGAAAGGGCATGTTCACTTTCCTAAGCCCAGTAGCACGCACCTTGTTTACATGCTTCAGTTTATCGTGGGGTACCCGCGGGGCCGATCCCTCGGCGCCAGCACAGGCCTTGTGCTTTGGGAACATACTGCAATTGTGCTGTTCTCTTGTCCTGAGGATCAGTGGAAGTGTTTTATCTTTTCTATGTAGTTTGTATTGACTGGATTTTATAACTGTAAGAAAACAGAAACAGAGTGTTGTATTTTGATCTGAAATTTGTGTATGGTAAAGTAATTTTGTTTTATGTATTGGAAGTTCATTTAAAACTTGAAATATTTTCTAGAAGGGTACTGAACAAAATGAATTGTCTTAAAGCTGTTTAATTAACCTAATAAAACAATTTGATGGGGAAGGCATTCTAATTGGTTCTAATTTTTGTGTGGTTCCTGCTAAATTAGCGTTATCGATACAGCCTGACTTGATTTATGATGGACTATTGTCTTTACGCTGCAGCTGAAATGGTTGGGTGTCTGCTCCCCGGATCCTGGCTTGTGACGTGAGACAGACCCCTCCACGGCCGCACTCTGCAGTCATTGCCTTGGTGCTGTGCAACCCCGTCAGAATAAGGTTCCATGCTGTCTTCCCCAGAACACACTTTCAAATTTCCTTTGCCTGGAAGGGAGAAAGAAATTAGACTTAGGAGGAATAGAGGACCTCGAGATGTCAAAGGTGTAGTTATATGTCGGAGAATTCCATCTGTGGAAAACAGAATTCTCCATGACTTCCTCTCGCCACCGTGCCCAGAGGCTGTAGACCTCCAGAGAACAGAGGTACTAGCAGACGTTGAAGGCAGACCCCCACTGAAGGCAGGGGCGGCGAGCTTAGGGGACCTGCCAGGCATGTCCGAGTTACATGAGTCAGGTGTGCTGGAATCGCCCCTGGAATCACATGGGAAGGAGGAGAAGTGGGCCATGCATCGTCCGTCGGACGGCAGAGCGTAAGGCAGGTTTGGGGGTTGGTTTTCATTTTCTTCTACCTTCCATAGCAAGAACGTTACATGGTCCGGTGGTCTGCGAGCCTTTTTGTCTTCGCGGGGTGGGAGAGTTGCTGTGCAGCACTTTCTTTAAACAAGGTCTTAGCCAGAAACCGGTGCCTGAGATGGCTGCATGTGCAAGGGCGTGGCTGGAGCTGTCGGGGAGCCTGAAGCTCTGCCCTGACGCTTGGTGGCCCCAGCCCTCCCCAACCCTCAGCACCAAGGAGTCCCCGCTGTTCCCACTCACCTGCCAGGAAACCTCAACAGTCTCTGCCCTCCCAGCACCTCCATTTCTTGTCTCTAAAATGAGACCAAATGACTGGATTTCCTTGTCTGAAATTATATAAAACCAGCGCTTTGCAAGTAGAGGGTAAACAGCTCACACGCACTAGCACGACTCTGATAACACAGCAGCAGCAGAAAACAGGTGCTGGCGAGGCCGGGGAGCTGTCGGAGCCTCGCACACCGCTCAGGGTACAGGATGGTGCAGCCGCTGTTCAGAAAATTCACCACAGAATGGCCGTATGATCCAGCCGTTCCACACCTGGGTATACGGACCCGAGAGATCCGAAAACAGGGCCTCACACACGTCCTAGTACAGGAATGTTGGCAGCAGCACCATTCACGTCAGCCGCAAGGTGGGAACCACCGTGTGAATACGCATCCGCGGACGAAAGGATGCACAAAGTACACTCCATCCTACAACGGAATGTTATTCTTCCGTAAAAGAGAAGCAGGTGCTGATGCATGCACGCTCCCACTTCCTCAGAAGTAGGCCACGTGGTACACGATGGCGTTTGTATGACGTGTCCAGAACAGGCAAATCCCTGGAGATGGAAAGTAGATGAGTGGTTGTCCGGGCCTGAGGGGAGGGAGGGCTGGGGAGCGACTGCCCACGGGCAAGGGGTTTCCTTTGGGTGAGGAAACGGTGCTTGCGCAACATTGTGACTGCACTAGGTGCCACCGAATAGATGGTTTGTGCTATGTGAGTTCTTACCTCAGTAAAAAAATGAGGGATAGAAATGAGGGAGCACATGAGAGAGGGAGCAAGCAAGGAAAAAGATCAACACTCGATGCTGCGTCGTTGGGAAGACTGAGGAAATGGGGGATGGACTTTCATACCCAAAGTGGTGTGCAGTGTAGACGGCCCCGGGCGGGCGAGGTTCGGGCTGGGAGGCCGCATGTGTGATGTGTGGCGGGGTGGCTCTCGGAGTCAGCCCACCTGCGCATGTCGCCCCGTGTTGGGGTGATCCACAGTTCTCTTCCAGACCCTCGGGAACTTGAAAGGAGCCTTTGGACCCACTTTTCTAGACTAGACTCAATAGGAGCCAGCCTACCAGTTAAACCCACCCGGCTGGGTTCCAGTCCAGTCTCCACCACCAACTCCGCCTTCGGCTCTTCCTGACCCCCTGTGCTCAGGTCTCCTGGGGATAATGACAGGACCTCAGGCCACACGGTCGTGACCAGAACTGAATGAGCTGTGTGGCACCGAGAACTGGGACCGGCCTGCGGGGAGACCTCTGCTGGCTGTTAGGTTTGGTCCCAGTTCAGTCAGCACTGCTGGTCACCAACACGGCTGTGAGAGCCACACTCTGTGCCTCCGCCACTCCCTGGGCTGCCTGCTGTCCCCCCGATGCAGGAAGAGTCTCCTTTCCAGGGCACAGCATGACAAGGGCAGTGAGGTCCCTGGCCCGTTCACTCCTGCCCAGGACCCGAGGCCACTCCTGAACTGTTTGTGAGGAAAGGTGGCTGGAGGCGGGGTGCCACGAGAGTCCCCAGCCTGGAGTCTTACCGTAAGGGTGGATGTATTTTTATCCAGCAGGATATACTTATCAGCCGTGGCCAGGAAAGGGGAAACTGACCAACGGCTCCAGCATGGCCAGACGCTCCCGCCAACGGCCTGCTGTGTTTCCCCAGGGCAGCCGCGAGGCAGGGAGGGCAGAGCCGAGGGGCCGTCATCTGCCTGGGGCGGCGCCCCTCAGCTGTCTTCCCTCCCATCCTCTAGGCTGCCCATCCACCCTCCCATCCTGTGCCCCGTGGGGCGTCCTTTGCTGCTGGTTGTCATCCTCACAATGCTCCTACGAGATCGCGAAGACCCTCACTTAGATGAGAGAGGCACAAGCCATTGAAGTCACTTGTCCCGAGTCACATGGCTAGTCTAAGGCAGAGCTGGGGTTTGGACCCGGGTCTCATACCTAGGCCTGTGTCGTTCCTACAGCTGTCCTTTCGCCTTCATGCCATCTCTTTGTGTCATTAAGCACAATACAGTGGGACTGGCACTAAGACAGTTTCCTCTGCTCTGATGGGTCCCCACAGCACCCAGCCCCGGAGACATGGCCAGATGAGCCAGCTGTGCTCGGGGACCTCCCTTCAGCGTTCTCACTGCAGGAAAAGCCTTGAGACGCCTTAACCCGTGTAGCAGATGGAATGATGTCCCCTGCCTCCAAATACGGCCATGTCCTCATCCCAGGACCAGTGAATCTGCTACCTGATATGACAAAAGGGACTTCGCAAATGTGATTAAATTAAGGATCTTGAGGGGCCAGCCCGGTGGCACAGCGGTTAAGTTTGCACACTCCACTTCGGTGGCCCGGGGTTCACCAGTTCAGATCCCGGCTACAGACATGGCACCACTTATCAAGCCATGCTGTGGTAGGCGTCCCACATGTAAAGTGGAGGAAGATGGGCACGGTTGTTAGCTCGGGGCCAGTCTTCCTCAGCAAAAAGAAGAGGATTGACAGCAGATGTTAGCTCAGGGCTAATCTTCCTCACAAAAATAAAAAAGTAAGGGTCTTCAATGGGGAGATAGATGATCGTGGATGATCTGGGTGGGCCCAATGTCATCACAGGGGTCTTAAAATAGGGAGGCAGGAGGGTCAAAGAGACAGACCCCGTCTTCACCAGCTGCCTCTGCCCATCCCTCTCAACTTCTGTAAAAACCCACCTTCCAAATCCTAGCCTCCTCCCTTTGCAATCTGTTTTCTCAGTCTTTGGAAATCCCACCATGTTACTCCCCAGCTTAAAAATCCTTTGCTGCTGTCCCACTCTCTTGAGAATGAAACCCAACCTTTGTGCTGTGGCCTCTGAACCACTGCAAGGTGCCCCTTATCCACCGCTCCAGCCTCATTTTGTGCCATTTAATGCCTCACCCTCCAGCCACAGAGGCCCTCTGTGACCACAGGACATTGGCACATGCTGTGCCTCTGCACTTAATGCTCTTCCTGGTCGCCAGCTTCTCATCCTTCAGGATGGATCATCAATGGTGCCTCTTAATAGGGGACTTCTCTTCTCCTTTGCCCCAAGTCAGTATCAGAAGGGTTGAAATTGCCAAAAAGGCCTCAGAAGCTCCAAAGTGAAGCAGAGGTATAGATAATCGACTGCTGATGCTCTCCCAATACGAATAGCATATACAAGACAATCACCAGATATGGGCTCTTCTCAGCTCCTCTTTCATTTTCCCACTTTTGCCACGGGTGGGAGAGAGGTTTCACTTTCCTCTTAGCTCTATTGTCAGGACAACAATAGCTGAAAAGCCCTAACTGGCTGTGGGCGCTCAGCCTCAGGCTCAGGGCGCATAAGGAGCGGCAGGAACTGCAGTGGAGCGAGGGCACCAGAGCCTGTGGCCCGTCTAGTGGGGGCGGCCGCTGCTCAGCCCACACCCAGTTGCCTGCAGAAATGGGACCCAAACCTTCCGATTTTTCCCGAGAAGTTGGAAAATCTAGAGTTTTACCTGAAATGCTCCGGTTTCTGCATTTAAAGTCAATTCCATTTATTTTTTTTTTTTAAGTGTAACACTGCTCAGACCAAGCAAATACGGCCGTGGGCCTGATTTCTGACTTCCGTCCTATTTCGTCACCTGGCTTAGGTCTTTCTAGCCTGGAGGAGATTAAAAAACACGGCCAAATCATTCTGCTGTTGCTCCCACAAAAAAAATGGGAGTTAATTTTCCCATCTCCTGCATCTGAGCCGGTCTTGTGACTTGCTTTGCCAATGGAAAGTGGCACAGGTGACGTTGTGCTAGCTCCCAAGGTGGCCCCAAAGGGTCTTGCAGCTTTGCCTTTGTCCTCGTGAAGCCCTCCAGCCACCATGTAAGGACGCCCTCAGGCTAGACTCCTGGGGGACGAGAGACCCGGTGGGAAGAGAGGAGACATGGGGTGGGGCCATCTGCAACCCCCCAGCCCCAGTCGAGCCGGCTGATGACAGCTGAGGCTACAAATGACCTCAGCCAAGACCAGCGGAAGAACCGCCCAGCTGAGCCCAGCTCAGATTGCAGAATTGTGAGGAAAGAAATGCTGGTGGTTTGAAGCCACATGTTTTGGGATGTTTGTTATACAGCAGCAGATACCTGATACTTGGCCCTGATTACAATCTTTCATCATCTTTGTTTGTTTACTTTTTTCTCTCCTCTGCTCACTCCCCACATGCTCCCGGGAATGCCGGCTCCATTAGCCCACGGACCTTGTCTGTCCTGTTCCCTGTTGGGCTCCTAGTGCCTCCTATAATCCCTCATAGCAGCACAATCAATATTTGTTCAAAGAATGAATAAACGAACGTTTAAGTCAACAAACATTCGTGATGCCAACCCTTTGTCACAAGACACCAAGCTGGAGATGAGAGTGATCCTGTCCATCCACGAGGGAACTCATCGCTTCCTAGACTTGTGGCTCATCTTCCATCCTATTATTTTAAATAAATAATTTGGGGAGGTTCCCTAGACCCCTGGCTGATGTTTCAGCCACATCCCATTCTAACAGGCAAACAGAGCAGAGAAGGAAGTCTTCACCCTTGAGCAAATCTGGGTGTGGATTCTGGAGCATTGAACCCCTCCAAGCCACAGCTGCCTTTAGATGGGAACCCAGGCCGGTACCAACTTGAAAGACTGCTGAGAGGTCTGTGAGACGCCCATCAGGCCTGTGCACGCATCTTTCTCCATGCCTGGCACGTGGAGGAACGCAAGAAATGATGGTCCTTGATGTCTTCCAGGGAAAATGCTTGCTTGCGGGGCGGGTGCATTTTCTGGCTTGGTCCCCTGCTTGGGGTCTGCAGCCAGAAGAGCAGAGATGTGAATGCTTGTCCCCAGAGAGCAAACAGAAGCTGCAGTGGTCCCCGAGTGTGTTTTCTCTGGCCACAGGCAAGTCCCAATTAGGAATATTCTAGAGAGCAGGGGATGGGGCTGACGCTGGTGCCAGCTGTACTTTCTCTGTCAGCCTCTCACCTCTCCTCTCCGGGCCGACCTGGCCCTTGAACCCCTGCCGCCCTCCTCCTGCTCAGCCCTGCCAGCTGTCCCTCAGCAGGTGACAGCTGTGGCCCACCCTCCAGATAGGCACTTCTGGTCACCTCCTGGGACACCCCCGTCACAACCACCAGCAAGGTATTTTCAGACGAGAAAACAAAGACCCAGCAAGTTGAAGTCATTTGTAAAATGGTGTTGGCAGCCAACATGCATCATCCTTCATGGGAGGGGGATCAGAGTGACTTGGAAGGGGCGGGCCCGGACCAGAGCCGCAGGCCGGAGCTCAGAGGCCCCCGCCTGACCCCACATCCTCGCTGGACCTGAATTTCACCTCCTGGCGCATCCTGGGGAAGCCTGGGGCCAGCAGCATGTGACTTAGACAGAAATGAGGCGGATCCCTTCTTGGGAATTCTCAGGACTCGGCTCAGGCCCAGACGGAACTTCCACAGCCCTTGGCAGAGGCATGGCTGCGATGACTTCATGTTTGCATTAAGGACTTTCGGGATGGGACAAAGCTCGTCTTTATTTCAGGGCCGATGACCTCGGTCTGAGTGGGTGACCTCCCTCCTAACTGATGGGAGATGAGATCTCAATGCTGAATAAAAAGTGACATAGACCCGAAGGGCATCCGAGCAGCCCTCCAGCATTTCCTGACACCTGTTGGGTGCCGCCCACTGTCCCGGGTGCCCAGGACACCAGCCCTGCCCTGGAGACTTCAGCCTGGTGCATCTCACCTTGGCGTGAGCATTAGCATCACCTGGGGAGCTCCGACAAACAGCTACACTTGGTCTCCACCTGAGACCAATTAAATCAGACCCTCTGGGGTGGGACCCACACGCTGGCATTTTTCTAAAGCTCCCAGGATGATTTGCAACCAGGGTTTCGAGTTACTACACCGGTGATTAAAAGCCCACATTTGTTCATCGTTTATCTTGCACCAGGCTCTAAGAATTTTATATATGTAAATATTAATTCATTTACTCTTCACAGGATCCTTTGAAGATAGGTACTATTATCATTATCCTTCTTTTACAGATGGGGAAACTGAGGCACAGGGTGGTGAAGTCATTTCCCTCCTGGTGCTAACGAGTCCCAGGCAGGCTGATCCCTGAGCCTGTGCACCTAAACACTGCACATTGCTGCCAGATGGGATAGGACCAGCCTTGTGCAAACATGGAGGAGAAAAAGATCTGGAAGTCAAAGTGGGCCACAAGCCAAATAGAAATGTCAGTTTAATGGGAAAAGTATGGGTTTTTTTGGGAGTGGGAAAGATCTGAGTTCAAATCCTGGGCTGGTCACTCCCCAGCTGCATGATCCTAGGCAAGGAAGTTATTTAACATTTTTGTGCCTCTGCCTCCCCATGGGCGAGTAATGAGCGCTCCCACAGAGGTGTTGAGACAGCAAATGGAAAACACCCAGCACACGGCCTGGCAAACAGGGTGGAGAGTGTTTGGTGAGGGCTGAGTCTGCATCTGCCCTTCCTCCCCCACCTCCTCCCACCCCACCCCCACCACCTGAAGGGGCTCCTCGGGACCTGCCAGCGCCGGACGCACACCCCACAGAGCGGAGACGGATTTGTTTTGAAAGGATGTTGTTGGACGAGGCAGTTCCTCCCCAGCCCAGAAATGACAGCTCTTTCATCAGCATTCCTGATCACAGCCGGCCTCGCCCACAGCCGGCCTCCGTCCTGGGGCGGACGGATGGGTTCTCGGGAGCAGCCAGGGAATGCCCGACGTCCGGCGCACGGGAACTCCGGGTGCACATGTATCAGGCCCCCTGGGCTTTTGCATCAACCCCGCCTCAGCTGCTCCTCAAAGAAGGAGCTACCCTGCAGAGCTGCTCCAGAGCGGGCGGAAGGTGCGTGGCTCCCCTCTGCTCGCCGCCCAGTTAGAACTTTTTTCCCACCGACTGGAGGGTGGAGGTGGGTGGGGTTCCCGCGTGTGAGGCGGGACCCGTGCTCTGGCTCAGCCGAAGGGGCTGACAAGGTAAAGAGAGAGCACTGGCTCCCAGTCCCCCCCGAACCCAGGGTCTGACAAGGGTCTGCGCTTGCGGAACCCTGTGGCTTTGGGCGTGGGACTTAACTTTTGGGGTCCTCAGTTTTCTCATCTGAAAAATGGGCTTGATAACAGAGTGAGGACTAAACCGGGGAATGAAGCGCGGGGCACATGGAGGCCACTCAAGAAGTGACGGCTGTTAGCAGGAGTCCTAGCCCTTCAGATACTAGCCAATCAGTACGCAGAAGGAGTCGGTCTAGTCAGTAAAATAATTTTAATACTATGATTATCGTGGCTACTGTGAATTCAATATCCGATAAGTAATGTCCGATGTCATAGCCCATAAATAATATCCAATATCCAACATATAATATGGAATAAAATATCCATAAATAAGAGTAGTGCTTAGATCCATTCAAGTAATATCCAATAAATAGGAGTTAATAATTATATCCATTAAACTATTTTAGGGCGGCCGGGTGGCGCAGCGGTTAAGTGCGCACGTTCCACTTTGGTGGCCCGGGGTTCGCTGGTTCAGATCCCGGTGCGGACATGGCACGGCTTGGCAAGCCATGCTGTGGTAGGCGTCCCACATATAAAGTAGAGGAAGATGGGCACGGATGTTAGCTCAGGGCCAGTCTTGCTCAGCAAAAAAGAGGAGGATTGATGGCAGATGTTAGCTCAGGGCTAATCTTCCTCAAAAAAAAAAGAAAAAATATATATATATATATATTTAATACTATGATTATCATGGGCTACTGTGAATCCAATATCCAATAAATAATATTCAATACAGTAAGTAGGCGTGGCAGTTAAAGCCATGAAAGTAATTTAGTACTGTGACTATTGTGGGCTACTGTGAATTCTAAAGGATGCCATCAAAGAGGTCTGTGGGAGGGACGGAGTGGGGGTGCCCGGGGCAGACCCCTATTAACTGATGAGGACACAAAAACTGAAATGAAAAATGTAGGCTCATCTGCCCTGTGTCGCTTCTCCCCGGCGGGGGCCCGGCCGGCTTCTCCCTGTGACAGCCTCGGCTCCCCACGTCGGCCGCCGTCCCTGCCACAAACGCCCGCATCCTCACGCCGGAGGCGCTCCCGGCATCACCCAGCCGACGGTGAGAACGTCCAGCAGAGGGCGCCCCGAACCCGCAGGGGCGCCGGGCTGGGGACCGCCTGCGTCTGGGTCTGGAGCGTACCCGGGGCAGGAGCGAGGCCGTGCCCTTTCCATTCTCTCCCCCGCCAGCCAGGTCTTCTGCAGAAGGACCACTGGACTCAGGACAGAGCGAGTGACTCTAGCTGGTGATGGCGGAGAGGCAGGAAGGGAGGGGCCTCCTGTACCCCTGGTGGCCCTGCTCAGGGCTGCCCATGACCTTGGGAGGTGGGAGGCTGGTCTGGTTCATCCCCGGCTTGGGGCGGCTGTGTCGGCTCAGACAGGAGGCTCTTGGCTGAGCCCACCCAGCTCAGCTGCCTTAACAAGGCTCTTCCACCCGTTTCTGACCCAGGCAGCCCTGCAGGGCCACCTTCCCTCCACCTGAGCAGGAGCGGGAGCAGGCGCCGGGGCTCCGGGCTGGTCCAAGAACCTAAGTTCTTTGTTCCCTCTGCGGTTAGGCAGACTGTGGGCGGCCCACGCAGACATGCATTCTTGTCAGCACAAGTCCTATCATGAGAGCTGCCAAGGCTGAGGTCTAGAACCTCTAAGAGGCAGGTGCCAGGCTGCCCGGGTTGCAGCCTCACTGATGTGACCACAGCAAGGCTTAAGCTCTCTGTGTCTGTTTCCTTGTCTGTGAAAATGGTGATAATAATCATAAGGAACCTCCCCTAGAGCCTTGCTGGGGGGATTACACAGGGCGTGGGCTGCAGAAGCATTGCGTGTGACCATTTTCCTCGACGCCCCTTTGTTAATCCAGGCCACCTCTGTCCCCCCCACCCCCCAGACAACTCGGGCCACCTTCATCTCCCCCCTACCTGGTCCCTACTGTCATCTGCTGCCTCCTAGACAATCTGGGCCACCGTCCTCGCCCCCTGCACTACTCCGGCCAGCTCCTAACCAGCCTCCTGCCTCTAGTCTCGGCCCCTCCCATCCATCGGCCACCTGCTAGCCAGACTGACTTTCCTGAAATGCGGATCTGATCACGCTGCTCCCTGCTCAACGTCCACCAACCGCTTCCCCTTAAATTTGGGATTAAGCTCTAGCTCCTTGATTTACGTGGTTTACGAGGCCTTTGGTCATCTGGCCAGTGCCTGGCCTTCCAGCCTCATCCCTGTGACAGCCAGGGGCCAACCACAGAGTTCCCCGGCAGGTGGGAGATTTAACCCTCCTCTGATTGTTTTTAAATATTTGCATATTTATCCAACAGGGAAACCACTTTTTTATTACTATACAGGACATCCCTCTCTGTTGGTGAACACAAGGGCTGTAGAACGTGCACGCTCTCCAGGTGACCAGCCAGGTGATCTGGAAGCATCTCTCATTCGACATCTCCTGCTCTCATCGGCGGGTGACTTTACTCGTCCACACTCCCTGAAGAATGACCTTATCTTAGGAGGATTCCGTTTCCAAGTCTCTTTCAAAGTAAAGAACCTCCACCTTTTCCACCCCAGCCCGGGCAGCCGTGGGCACACAGCCACTCTCAGAACTGCTGTCCCCCGCAGGACGCACATGTGAGAACATAGGTGGGTCAGCACCAGGCAAAGGTGCTGTCTCCGTTTCCACCTGAGGGCACTGTTTTGGAGGGGGGTGGTGGGACGGTCCCTGCCCTGGTCCTGATTCATGCCCACATCACTGGACCGTTCCCACCGGATGCACGCTGCTGCTTGGTGGCTGTCCCGGCTGCCTGGTCCCCCCGTTCAGCCCTGACTCACCCGTCACGAAACCATTTCCCGTCTCCTGACTCACAGGCTCCCCAACCCGTTCAAACCCGACGCTCCTTTTACAAAATATATTTATATAATAGATATTATATTGTATTTATATAATATTTGGTAATGTGCCTTTCTATCCTGAAGTTGAATTTACAGGTATATAATTCACGTGTACTATGATGTTTAAAACATTAATATAATGTCTTCATTATAATATAAAAGAGGATTAAAAGGAAGGTAATTTGCCATAAAATCATATACAGGGACGCTGGACTCCCTCGGCCACATAAAGAAGGATTCAGACGCTTGCCCCGTTCCAAGGTCCCCAGGAAGGCAACAGCTGCAAGTGCAGATGCTCACAGGTGTGCCCGTGGGTGAGGCCAATGGTGACGCGATTTTCCGAAATGGTGACCAGCTCTTGGTTAACGTCCAAATGAAACCAAGAACAGCCCTCCTCAATTGACACGGTCGTTGCACTCCTGGAAAATTCAGTGACTATGAAAACTGGGGAGGAAGAGAAAATTTGCATTTATATGTAAAACGAAGTTAGATTCTAGACAGAGATCATTTCAAGCAGGGTTTTCACCTACGTGAACATCCGGTGAGACGTTGGACTGTTGTGTGGGATGTGGGCTCATTCTCGGTTGGAGGGGACTGGCCAGCACATTGCAGGACGTCTAGCCCTCCTGCCCACTCCTGCCACCAGATGCCAGTGGCGCCCACGCACGGAAGTTAGCAGGACAAATTTGCAACCCTAGTAGGGGTAATCGTGCCCCCGGAGAACAAGGGGGTTAGTGAGTCAGGCCATCCCCCTGCCCAGGTCTTAGCTCGTGCCGTGCCTCCCTCTCCTTCTCGAGGGAGCTCTGCTCTTCCCGCAGGTCTTTGAGTATTTGTCAATCTTCCAGGAAGCCCTCGGTGAGCCCAACAGGCAGGGTAAATGCCTTTCTCTGCCCCCACAGCCCTACCCACCACACTTCAAAGCCTTGTTAACTGCCCATCTCCCCCCAGGAAGCCGGGAGCCTTCACCCTTCACCATCAAACCCCAGGTCAGCCTCAGCACCTGGCATACAGTAGGCGCTCAATAAATGTCAAAGACGTGAATCCTAGTAGTGGCTCCTGTTTCAGTGCTGTGCTCATTCGGACCTCACAACAGCCCAGGGAGTATTTGTATTCCTATGTTTCAGATGAGGAAACTGAGGCTTGGAGAGGTCAGGTGACATGCCTAAGGTCACACAGGCAACTAGCGTATGAATCTGGAACTTCAAATCCTCTAGAGGGGCATCTGCCCTTCTCCCTTACTGCCCTGCTCAGCACTCCCAGCGCCTTTCCAGCAGACTCAATAACCAGCCCCCCAGACTCATTATCGACCCTGCCCAGGCCAGGTGTACAGCCTGGGAAGCCGGTCCAACCCACCCACCTGCTCCCGCTCCTGAGAACAGTCACGCCCCTCCTCCCGGCCTTCCCCCTCCTTCTTCCACCATCTCCAGCTTACCCATCCTTCAAGCCTCATCTGGATGCTGCTGAGTCCATCCCAGGCCCCTCTGCACATCCCAGCCCCCAGTGTTCTGCATCCCCCACTGCTGTGCGGGTGCGGTGTTTGCGCCTGCGTTCCAGACCACCTCTGACAGTGGCATCTGGAGGGTGGGGCCCATGTCTTACTCACTCTGGAGCCCCTCCCTGGGGCGCCAGCACAGGGCTGGGCCTGTGGCCCATCAGTGACCACGTGCCCAATCCACACATGTCGGCTGGGTTCTGTGAGAGCTGAGTAAGTACAAACACACGCCAGGGAGCAGAGGAGCAGAGAGGAGCCCCTTTGAATCATCCTTGAGATTTGCTGAAGAGGCTGCTGATGTCCAGCAGGGCTTGGTGTCCAGCACCAGCACCCAGCTGGCCCTACATCCCCCTCACCCAGGATGGGGTTGGCTCCACAGGCTTCCGCTCGCTTCCGTCCACAAGCGGACACAGAGTTGCCCTGCATTGGTGATAATGGTTGAGGAACGGGGGATACTGTTGGTGGGGCTTCTGCCCAGCAAAGCATGCACCCTAGGCATCTCCTTTGCTGGGTTGCTCCACAGCTAGAGTGACATGTGGCTGATGATTTAGTCTCTCTGAGCCTGTTTCCTCATCTGTAAACTGAGTGTTTGGGGGCAGATGATTTTCAAGATCTCTTGCCCATTTTATGTTTTAGGATTCATTTGACAAATATTTTTTGAGCACCTACTATGTGCTTGGAGAGTGATGCATTCCCAGACGAAATTAAAGGGCCCATCTTATCTAAAATCCAGCCCTCCCCACTCACTCTCCTCTATCCCCACTTCCTTTTTCTCCTTATCTTTTCACAGCACCTAACACACCTTGGATTTCGCGCGTCTCCTTTGCATGTGTCTCTATAACAGCTCTGTCCCCAGCACCCAGGCAGGCAAGGCTCAGCACATAGTAGGCATTCAATAGATCCCTGTTAATGGAGCGATGATCAAATGCACTGTTTTCTGGATCCAATGATGGCACAACATCCAGAGTCCTTATCAACTCCCCACGAGGTCACAAGAACAAACACAGTGAAAACAATCTCTGGGAGTGGGTTGCAATCCACAGGCCATCCCTGTTGCCTCCTTTGAGCCTGCAAGAGGCTGTAGGCGGACCAGGTTAGCACGCCTTCCAGAGGAGGAAGGCAGCTCCTAGACGATTAGGGACTAGCCCTGATCCCTGGGTCTCCAGGACCGGGTGCTCGTTCCTCAGCTGCCGCCAGCCTGCGCTCCCAAGGGGAGCATCTCCCTGGATATACTGTATCTTTTTTTTTTTTTTCCATACTCCCTTTTCTAGGAAAATCCTTCCCCAGCCCCTCCCTCCCTGCCAGGTACATCCCTCTCCTTTCTTCCAAGCCCAGTGGAATGAGCACCTTAACTCTGACCTCCCTACAGCATCCCGGACACCTGCCCATCTGGGCCAGCGGCTGTATAAATGACCCAGTGGACACCTGCTCTCCACCCTCCTGGCTGGGCGCTCCTGGAGGGCAGGGCTGCGCCAGCAGCAGCTGGCTCAGCCCGCAGAGCTTGCTGTCCATCTCACCTCCCGGGAGGCTGAAAGCAAATCAAGGTCAGGGCCAGTGCCATGTGCCCAAGGCAGTTGTGGATGACGCAGGTCCCTGGCAGGCAGGACAGCCAGCTGCCAGCACTTGTGAACGACCTGCCAGGTGAAGGCATGCATCCCGCACTCCAGACTCCTGGCCTCTCTGAACGTCGTTTGGGGGGCTTCCCTGTCTTTCTCAGCTTGCTCAGTTGGCCAGCTCAGGTAGGAACTCCCAGACCCCACCTCAGCTCCTGGGAGCTCCCCACACCCCAGAGCCCCCCTGCTGTGTGCAGCTGGGGATGGGATTCTGGCCACTCTCTGAGGCTGAACCTTTTCCATAAATTTGTTTACTCTTCGCATTTCCTCCTGGGCCTTTGTGGGTTTACAGGCTCTGGGATTTGCATGCCTTTTTGCTGGAAACTGGGCTCGTCTTGTCTTGCTGGCAGCTTCTTTCTTGGCTTGTTTTTGTTTTTTTCCTTTTTATTACTACAGTGTGAAAGATGGATCTGAATTTTTCTGTTTTTTAATGAAAAAAAGGGAGAGAAAATTGCTATGTCGTGTTACTCTTTTCGAAGTCTCTGTGTGTGCATGCACACACGCTTGCAAATGTGGGTAAAATGCTGCTTTCTGATGCTCACCCATGTGTGGAGAAACCCTTGTAATGGTTGGTGGGGGACGGGGGGCGATGTCTGCCCAGAGAGAGGTAGTGAATTAAGAAGCATTTACCCAGACTCTTGGGGCACTATTGCACAGGGTCCACCCTGCCCCTCACCTGGTGGTTGCTCAATATTTGTTGAATGCATGAACTTTACCTTCTTTCTTTCAATCCTTCTCAAGAAGAATAACGTTCTAGATACAGCTGAAGCTCCCAACTTCAGGGGGCTCTGTAGCCCAGTCTTCTGTCTCCAGGGACACACCCCACTCTCTGGATAAAACTTGGTGTTTCTCTTCCCTTGCATGTTTTTAGACTATTACTGTTTTATGTTTGCAAAAACTAGATCTGTTGTTTTTGTGTTTTCAAACTTGGTGTGAATGGTTTTAAACTGTGGGTGTCACCCTGCGACCTGCTCTCGTTGATCGTTTTCACCCTTAGATATTATCCTGTTGGATGTGTACAGGCAAACCATGCTTTATTGTGCTTCACATGTATTGTGTTTTTTACAAGGCCCTCCACTGGCAAAAAGACTACGACGTGCTGAAGGCTCAGACGATGGTTAGCATTTTTTGGCCATAAAGTATTTTTTAATTAGACGCAATTTAAAAATTATGTTTTTTTAGACATAATGCTGTTGCACTCTTAATAGACTACAGTATAATGTAAACATAACTTTTATATGCACTGGGAAACCAAAAAATTTGTGTGACTCGCTTTATTGCGACACTCGCTTTCTTGCTGTGATCTGGAACCGACCCCACAGGACTTCGGGTCTGCCTGTCCCACAGTCGATGAGCCATTCTTTGGTGGATGGCTGTGTTAACATGCTAGGCCGCCATACTAAAATATCATGGACTGGGGGGTTTAAGCAATAGACATTTATTCTCACTGTTCTGGAGACCGGAAGTCTGAAATCCAGGCATCAGCAGGGTTGGTCCTTTCTGAGGACTGTGACAGAGAACCTGTTCCATGACTTTCCCCTAGCTTCTGGTAGCCTGAGACACTCCCGGGCTCGTAAATGGCATTCTCCGTGAGTCTTCCCATCATTTTCTTTTCTTTTTTTTTTTTTGAGGAAGATTAGCCCTGAGCTAACATCTGCTGCCAATACTTCTCTTTTTGCTGAGGAAGACTGGCCCTGAGCTAACATCCGTGCCCACCTTCCTCCACTTTATATGTGGGACGCCTACCACAGCATGGCTTGCCAAGCGGTGCCATGTCCGCACCCGGGATCCGAACCGGCGAACCCCGGGCCACCGAAGTGGAACGTGCGAACTTAACTGCTGTGCCACCAGGCTGGCCCCCCCATCATTTTCACTCAATGCATTTCTGTCTCTCTTCCAAATTTTCCTCTGTGTATAAGGACACCAGTCACACTGGATTAGATCTGACCCCAATGACCTCGTCTTGATTTGATCATCTGCAAAGATCCTATTTCCAAAGACGATTACGTTCACAGGGACTGGGAGTTAGGACATCAGCATCTCTTGGGGGACACAAATCAACCTGTAACAACGGCCAGATAGATGACTTCTGATTTTTCAATACTCAAAAGTGCTTCAGTGAATGTTCTAACCTGTCTTTTTGTGCACAGGTACAAAGCGGGGTCCTGGAACCAGCAGTATCAGCTCGTTTGGGAACTTGTTAGAAACGCAGACTTCTGGGCCCCTCCCTAGCTCTGCTGGATCAGACACCCTGGGTGGGGCCGGGCCATCTATGTTTTCAAGATCCCTTCCGGGACTCTGAGCCCGCCCAAGTTTGAGAGCTACTGCTCTAGGGTGAGTGGTTCTCAAACTCGGAGAGGCACCCGGCGTCCCCTGGGGAACCTGATAAAACTGTAGAGACCACGCCCCAGTCTACTCAAGATGCCTGAGCCTCTGTCCTTCCAGGCGATTCATCTGCTTGAAAGTGCTTCTCAATCTTGGCAGCACTTTAGAGTCATCTGGGAACTTGAAAGAATATTAATGCCCAGTCCCCAACCCAAAGAGTCTGATTTGATTGACGTCGGCGAGGATGCAGGCACTGTTCCTCCTGCCTCCGAGACGGCGATGGGGCTGTGCAGGCAGCTCGGGGACCACTGGGTTGGCCCCTGGCTCCTCCAAGTGTGCTTCTCAGACCACCCCCAGCAGCATTCCTGGGAGCTCGTTAGAGACGCAGAGTCTCAGGCCCCACCCAGACCTCTGAACCAGAATCTGCAGTGTAACGAGGTCCCCAGGGGATCGGTGTGCACGTAACAGCTTGAGAGGAACCACTAGTTACAAGTCAAACTTAAAATGCAGATGCTGATCCAGGAGGGCTGGAGCGCGGCCGAGAGTATTCTGCATTTCTAACAAACTCCCAGGTGAAGCTGCTGATGCTGGTCCGGGGACCACACTTTGAGTAACAAAGGACTATGATTTATACCCATGAGTTAAACTACGGGAGGAAGATTTGAACAGCTTTAACTGTACCGGGTGTATTAGTCTGCTGCCGTGATAAAATACTGCAGACTCGGGGCTTAAACAACAGAAATGTATCATCTCATACTTGTGGAGGCTGGAAGTCCGAGATCAAGGCATGGGCAGGGCTGGTTCCTTCTGGGGCCTCTCTCCTTGGCCTGTAGGCGGTGTCTTCTTGCTGTGTCCTCGCGTGATCTTCCCTCTGTATGTCTTTGTCCTAATCTCCCCTTCTTATAAGGACACCAGTCATATTGGATCAGAGCCCATCCTAATGGCTTCATTTTATCTTAATCACCTCTTTAAAGTCCCATCTCCAAACGCAGTCACATTCTGAGGTGCTGGGGTCAGGGCTTTAGCAAATGAATGGGGGGACGGGGCACAAGTCACCTGTAACACCAAGGGAGGCCATTGTTTTCCACCCTGGTTGTACTGAGGCACGTTGGCCAGCAGGACATAGGCCTTCCTGCCTTTTTCTCCATGGCCTCACGGTTACCAGACATCGTCAGACTTCTTCATTTTCTTCCAATCTGATGAAAGTCAATGGCATGTCATTGTCACTCCATTTGCACCCGCTGATTTTTTAGTGAGATTTAGCATTATTTTGTAAGTTCTTGCTTCTGCCTTGCAGAATTCCCTACTCATATCTTTGCCCCTTTTTCGGTTGGAGTGAAGAGTATATTTCATACTGATTTGCAGGAATTCTTTGTAAATCCTGGATCCTGACCGGCACAGCCAGCCTTTGCTGCTGGTCTGGAGCTGGCCTTTACACTTCTTGAAGGATCCTTTGATGTCCAGAGGTTTGTCATTTGAACGCGGCCAAATGCTTCCGGCCCCGATGTTTATCCTGTTTAAGAAATCCTTCCTACACCAAGGTCATGGAAACATCATCTTATATTTTCTACTAAATAATTTCGAGTTTCATTCCTCACATCTTGGCCTCAGTCCACCTGGAATTTATTTGTGCGTGGGATGTATGAAAATAATCTAATCTTGTTTTGCCAGACGGGTTGCCAGTGGCTCCATCCACCCCATTTCATGCTCTGGTTTCCCTCGTGGGCCGAGGCCCCGACGTGCAGTTCCCCAGCGTCAACACCATGGCACACCCAGGCCTTTCTCCCTGAAAGGACTGAGCACCCAGCACACTAACGTCTGTGCCTGCTGCGGGGACGAGCCCAGCTGGAGCCTGCAGCTGTGGCTGTGACCTTCTGGAAGGGGCTGCGGAGCCCGAGACTCTATTCGTTTTCTGTGACTACCGTAACAGATTACCACAAACTTGGTGCCTTAAAATAACAGACATGGATTCTCTCACAGTCGGGGAGGCCAGAAGTCTGAAGTCAAAGCATCGACAGGGTTGAGTGTTTCTGGAGGCTCCGAGGGAGAATCTGTCCTGTGCCCCTCATGGCAATTCCTCAGCAGTTCTTGGCATTCCTTGGCTTGGAGATGCGTCACTCCAATCTCTGCCTCCATCTTCACGTTGCCTCTTCTCTGTGTCTCTATGTCTCTGTCCCCTTCTCTTCTCTTCTGAGGATTGTCAATGGATTTAGGGTCCGCTCTAATCCAGGATGATCTCATCTTGAGACCCTCAATTACATTTGCCAAAATTCTTCTTCCAAATAAGGCCACATTCACAGGTTCTCAGTGGGCATATCTTGGGGGGAGGGCAGGGCACTGGAACACTCCTTCATCCATCCTTTCCGTCACCAACATACCCTTCCTTCCAGCTCCCTTGTTCAGTGAATGTCCCCCAATCTGCCATTTTCTTTCCTTTCCTGCCCCCATGCCCAAATCCACTGATGAGTTATTCCGCTCCTGGAAATATGTCTTAAGGAACTGATTTAATGGCATGAAGAAACATCCTCTCTTTGTTGTTGCTTTGTTAATAATATTGAAAAGTTGGAAACAACCCCCAGGAGAGGAGGTAATTACTTAATTACTTCAATAACATTCGTTCATGCAACCTTACTGAGAGACTTAGACACGGGGGAGAGAGAGCAGAGAAGAGACCAGGGGAGCACAGTCGCTGTCTCCAGAGCGAGAAGGAGCATTCAGCTCCTGAGGACAAAGGATCACAGAACGAAATTAGGAAGCGGGCACGAAGGGAGATCTCAGGTGTGGCCCAGGGGCCCTAAGCTAGTCAGAGTCCCTGAGACGGAGTCACGAGGGCTGTGACTCGGGTGGACCAGACAGACACAGGAAGGAGGCTGCAGAGGAGTGCGGGCTGCACAAAGTTGGCAGGAAGTGCTCTACCTCGCTGGGCCCCAGCAGTGGCCGCCAAAGTTACAAAAACATAGCAACATGGAAAGGCTTGTGCTTAGGTGAAAAATACAGGATAAAACTTGATTCAGAAGGGTACCTAGAAAAAGAGAATTCCAATAGGATCCAGCAATCCTACTTTTTCTGCATATACCCATAAAAAAAACCCAGAGATTCAGAGAGATGTGTGTTCATAGCACCATTGTTCGCAATAGTCGAAAGGTAGAAACAACCCAAATGTCCATTGATGGATAAGCAGATAAATCAAGTGTTGTCTATCCATACAATGGAATATTATTCAGCCTTAAAAAGGGAGAAAATTCTGACACATGTTACAATGTGGATGAACCTTGAGAATATTATGCTAAATGGAATAAGCCAGTCACAAAAGGACAAATACCGTATGGCTCCACTCATATGAGGTACCTAGAGCAGCCAAATTCCTAGAGACAGAAAGAAGAATGGTGGCTGCTGGGGCTAAGGGGAGGGAGATGGGCAGCTGGCATTTAATGAGTGCACAGTTTCAATATGGGAAGGTGGAAAAGTTCTGGAGATGGATGGTGGTGCTGGTTGCACGATATTGTGAATATACTTAGTGCCACCGAGCTGAAAATGGTTAAGATAGTAAATTTTATGTTGTGTGTATTTTGCAATTTTTCTCAAAAAGGGTGCCTAGTATAGAAGCTGCTTGGTGCAAGGGAGGTTCAAATCCCAGCCACCTCTTTGTGGGTTCCTTTGTGCATTCAGCCCATCTTTATTTCTCCTATTCAGGTTCTGCAAGTGGTAAGGGAAGCAGACAAGAGTACGGCCCTCCTGGAGGTTCCTGGCGAGAGGGGCAGGCAGAACTTAATTGAGTCACAGCATCCAATACGTGCATGAATTTTCTATGGGTTATTAGCTCTGTGACCTTGGACAACCCACTTCTCCTTTCTGAGCTTGTTTCCTTCTCTGTAAAAATGGGGACAATAATCTGACCTAATAATAATGCTGGAGGATTAGTGAGTGTCCTGGAAATCACGCAGGCCAGGATGCTCGGCTGAGAAGGCTCTCCAGGTGGGTTACTTCCTTTGCCGTAGCTCCGCATCAGAAGGATGCGCTGAAGGACGCATTTGTGCTGCCTCGGGGCGGAGTCAGGCGGTCTACACCTTTTCAAGTCATGCAGAATCCTTTTACATGCATGGAAGGTCTAGAAGGATATTCTCAAGGTGTGAAGAGTGGGTGATGGGATGTCAGCTAAGGCATTCACTGGCTGGGTGGTCTAGGTCTCGGACGCGGACGTCTCTAGGCCTCAGTTCATTGCTTTAACTGCAAAGTCATAGTCCCTACTACAGAGTGGGTTTTTAAAATTTTTTTAACTCTTTATTATGGAAATTTTCAAACCTTCACAGCAGAAGAAGAAATAGTCTAGTAAAGCTCCATTTCCCAGCTTCGACAATTAGCAATAAATTGTCAATCTTGTTTCAGCTGTACCTCCCCACCTCTCCTCCTTGCTGGTTATTTTAAAGCAAATTCTGAACAAAAAGACTCCTTTAAAAAAAATCACCACAATACCATTCTCATGAGTAAAGTTTTTTAAAAACCATTTTTTAATATCATCTACTATCTAATCAGTGTTTAATCGTCCTCGATGGCCCCATAAATGTCTTTTTAATTTGATTTGCTTGAATCAGGATCCACAAGATGCACACATGGCTTTTGGCTGATCCATCCTTTCCCCCCAGTGTTTTATTAGGAGGATACGAAGACATCCCACGAAGGCAGAAGAATTTGACCGCGAGCGACTGTATAACCGCCTACATCCAGCCACTTGCGTGTCACTGTACTTTCTTTGTCACATATCTATCCATCCACCTGTCTCTGCAGTTGATAACACATTTAAGTTTCTTCTAATCTAAATACTATCCTTCTCTCATGTTTTTTTTCTTGGCCTTTTATTTGTTGAAGAAACTGTGTCATCTGTCCTATAGAATTTCTCGTTTGAGGATTATGTGTATGATGCTTAGAATATGGTAGGTGCCTAATTAAGAGTCATTATTATTTGTTTTTTAATTTATCCATATCTTCTTATTTTTCCAAGTGAAAATAGATTATTTTTGTAGAAGAAAACATGTTTAAAAAAGTCCCTGGACTGCTAGACTTTTCACAGCCACCTTGGTTTGTAGCCACCTAGGGGGTGTCTTCACTTTATTGGCTGGGCCCGCCCTGTCCATTAGGCCCTCTGGAAGGACCACCAGCATGGGGCAGTTGAAGGTGGCAGAATGAGGGGATGTGGGGGAGGACCAGAGCCAGGGGGGCTCAGTGGAAATGGCAGGGGTGGAGTCAGGGCTGGGAGCTGGGATGGACTCCTCTCCCTGGGGCTGAGGGCCATGACACCAGGAGGGAGGCCGGAGGAAATGCAGGGAAGGTGTGAAAAGCTGTAGAAATCCCAAGAGAGGGTGGAAGCAATGGCACACACATCATTAGGGATGGAGAGGAAGCAGCCCAGCCTGGTTTTGAGGGGCTGGGGCAGAAGGAACAGGAGAAGATGAGTCTCCCCAGGGATCGGACACCACAGACGCAGACAACAAGCAGACAGGGGAGAAATACACAGGTCCTTGGCATCCTCCATCATCTGCCGGCGAAGAAAAGCAGGAGGTTGATGGGGCGACCTGTGGTGGTGGGGGGGTCAGGAGCTCTGAGCCTGGTTTTGCCGCCCATCACCTGTGTGGTCTGGGGTAAGCCTCCTTTTTCCCTTGTCTGAGCCTCAGTTTCCCCCACCTGCAAAATAGGGGGGGTGGACCAGAAGACGCCCTAGGGCTTTCTTCTAGCTCTGTCAAGGCAAATGTTCCCTCTCCCTGACTGCTCCCTGGGAATGAAGGAGGAGGGGTCACTGCTGCCCGGCTTTGGATGTGTTGGTGGCCCCTTGAGCACTGTTCCTTTCAAGGAGCCAAACACCAAGTACAGGCTGAAACCTGTGAGTCACCAAATCAAAGTACAAAACGAACGCAGGCTCTAGTGTACACCATCCTGGACTCCAGGCCCCGCCCTGCACTCCCAGGCCTGTGATCCTAGGTAGCATTCTGCAATGGATTGGTGATGTCTGTTATGGCTGAAGAAATGGGCAGGGCCGGCTTTCCCACCCTGAACCCAGATCCATGCATCTGAAAGGCAACTAATCCTCAGGGTAGATTTGGCTAGTTAACGTCCAGAAAAGTGAATAAGTATAGAAATAAACCACTTGCCTGAATCCCTGGCCCAGGATCCAGCCACCTGTCAACCACCGCCACTGTGAGACCACACGGCCAGAGGTCACAGTTGCCGGCTTTGGTTCGTGGGTCATCGTCGTCCACGCAGAATGAAATTCGTTAGCCCAGTGTGACCTGTTCGGGTTTAATGCCTCTAAAACTGCCTGATGAAACTGGAGAAGCACAGACAATGGGCTGTCCGTCTGAACACAGCCTCCCTGGGTGCTTCACCCAGAGTTGAGTCACGTCCTGACCCGGGCACCCAGGGAGGGGGGGTTCCGCTTGAATCACAGCCTCTCCCTGTGAATGCTCTCGTGTGAGCTCCAGGACAGTAGGGCAGACCTGTGTGCACGCCTGTTCCAGAGAAAACAGGATGTGCGGCACCCTCCAGGGCCAGAGGAGGCCTAGGGAGCGTGAGGTGGCACATCTGTGGCAGGCTTTGGGCTCAGTTATGGGTTGAATTGTGTCCCTCCAAAAGATGTCAAAGTCCTGGGCCCCCAGTCCCTCACGCTGTGACCTTATTTGGAAATCGGGTCATTGCGGATGTCATAAGTTAAGATGCGGTCGTACTGGAGTAGGGTGGACCCCTAATCCTAAATGACTGTGTCCTCACAAGAGGAAGTCTGGACACAGCCACACACAGGGAGAAAGCCTGGAACCTGAAGGCAGAGATCGGGTGCTGCATCTGTCTACAAGCCAAGGAGGGCCAGACTACCCCCAGACGTCCAGAAGCTAGGGGGAGGCATGGGCCGGATCCCATTCTCACAGCCCTCAGAAGGCACCAGCCCTGCCGACACCTTGATTTTGGACTTCCAGCCTCCAGAGCTGTGAGAGAATAAATTTTGTTGTTTGAGCCCCCAGTCTGTGGTACATTGCTGCAGCAGCCTCAGGAAACAAATTTGGGTGCTAACTGACCAGAATCCAGGCTCAGTGGCCTTCTCTCTGGGAGACCGTGGGCAAGTCACTTTCCTTCTTTGAGCCTGGGGCCCAGAACCAGAGACCCAGGGGGCCTGGCTGGACAAAGTCTAGGAAGGTCCACCAGATCCCTTCCCTGGACATTCAGAGGTGGGAACCCGGGACTCGGTGACCACCGAGCCCTGGGGCCTGGGCTGAGCTGGCCATTTTGGGGCCCACCTCCAGACACACAATCAGAGGCAGGCAGTGTTTCGTGAGGCACCAGAACAGACTCCCAGAGAGAGGAGGAAGAAAAGGGAGAGGGGAGCCTTTGTGCAGGACCCGCCATGACCTCCCCGAGGCCTGGTCATTCAGCGTCGGCTGGGTTCCATGTGTGTGTTCTCTCCGCAGACTCCCCTTCCTTGAGGGATCACGCAGATGCTGTTTTCACTGACCTCCTTGCCTGTCTCTGGAAGCCCTTGGGAAACTATAAGGTGGGGGACACATTTTCTCAGCAACTGCAAACCTCACTGTGCACCTGCTACGTGCAGAGGCGGGAGAAGAGGCAGAGAAGCTGCAGGTCCTGGCCCAGGGGTCCCAGCCAAGGGGAGTGTGACGGGGCTGCAGACAGAGGCAAGGACAACGCTGCTGTGCCTGCTCACCCAACCCCAGTTCAAAGGAAACAGTGAGGATGGCCAGCGAAGCTCTAGCATCTTCCATCATCGGCCGTTAAATGCTCTTGTGAAATGTCAGATGTCACATTCTTTCCCGTCCTTATCTTTTTTTTTTCTCATTTTGAGAGCTGGGCTAACAGAGGAATTATAAAATGCACGATTGGGGCTAAAACGGGCAGCATGGCATGGTGGCTGAGAGAGCAGGCCTGGTACCAGATTGTCCGGGTTCCAGTGTGACCTTGGGCAAGTGGTGTAACCTCTCTGAACCTCAGTTTCCTCATCTGTACAGTGGACAAAATAAACCTCACTACATTTTTGTGAGGTTTGATATAAAGGAGTCAATATATGCAAAGTGTTCATACCAGTGGCTAGCACACAGTAAGCCGTACGTGGATATTTGCTACTATTATTAATAAAATAAAGAAATGCACAAGGTTGGGGAACATGGTGAAAGAATCGGTTGTTATTTGTAATAAGACATTTCTTGGGGGGGCCCACCAAGCTCCCGGTGACCCACCTGACTGTCCTTCTCACCTCTGGGGAGCGGTCGCCAGCAACCATCTTTGGACAGCTTGGCTCGGACACTGGCTGGGGTGGGCATCTGGCCCAAGCTGGGACAACAAGTCCTACCCTGGGACTGGACCAAAGAAATCCTGTTTTGATCCCAGCTGGTTTCTCCAATGGCCACCTTCCGTCATGCCGGAGCAGCACAGCAGAGAAGCCTGGGATAGGGGAAGGATGACGCAGAGAGCAGACACGCGAAGCAGATAGAAGGCCCCTGGGTCCCTGGTCTCTGGCTCTTTCTGAGACCTGGCTACTTTTATGCCCCGGGGGCTCTGTGAGACACTCTCGATTCCTCATAACCCATTTCCACTCTTGGCTGAAGCTACTCTGGTTTCTCCATTGCAACCAAGGTGCCTTGGCTAACGACTGGACGCTGGTGCCTGCCTTCTCATTTCTCTGCATCTGCGAGGCTCTGCTTCCTGGAGCTACAAGAAAATGTCCACTCCTTTCCGTTCAGCTCAGGAAGGCTGGAATCGGTTCCAGTTTTGTGCTGTGGTTGAAGAAAGAAGAGACCAGGAGTTGAGAAATCGTTTTTTCCCCCACCATTTATTGTGCACCAACTTCTTCCCGAGCCTTGTTCTGAGCACTTTACGTGCAGTATCTCACTGGCTCCATTGTGAGTATCAGGACTGGATCTCTGTTTCGTAGATGAAGAGACTGAGGTTCAGAGAGGTTAAGAGATTTGGTTAGTGTAACCCAGCTAAGGAAGGTGGACAGCTGAGATCCAAATCCAAAGCTTGTGCTTGTGACCTCTTTGTTATCCTACCTGAATGGCTTCCTCCCACTCTCTTGCTGTGGGATCTCAGACAAACCCTTGATCTTGCCTTAGCTTCCCAATCTGCAAAATGGGACGACACCATCACCATTGCCTGCCCCGAGGTTGGCCAGAGAGGCCGATGCAAAGGGGGGTGTGGTTGAATTTGGAAGAGTGGCATGTACTCCACATGTGTAACACACTTCCCCCCAGATACTTCCTTTCTCTGCTTCTTAGCAACTGACTCAGAGCGGATGAAGGGGAAAGAAAAGAGGTCACATTTAAATTGGTCAATTTGAGCAGCTCACCGCAAAGGCTAGTGTGGGAGAGAGATGCAATTAATCTGAAAAACACAGTGGTTTTTATTTTAAAAAATCTGATCCATGGCCTTCAGTCCTCTGCGTGGCTGTGCCAGGCGTCTACGTCCACGAGTCGGCAGCAGCCTGGCATTTGGGTTCTTCACAAAGTCCCTGGGAATTTTTAAAAAGTGAAGGCATTTATCTTCTTTTAAAAAATTAAATCAATCCATGCTCCTTGCAGAGAATTTGGGGGTGAGGGAAAGGAGGCATAAAGAAGAAAAAAATTCCCCCACGTTATATCCATGTATATAGGCAGCCATGCAAGGAACAGACCAACACGGACTTAC
Organism: Equus quagga; assembly: GCF_021613505.1. Taxonomy (NCBI): domain Eukaryota; kingdom Metazoa; phylum Chordata; class Mammalia; order Perissodactyla; family Equidae; genus Equus; species Equus quagga. The sequence continues at coordinate 73,150,386 of NC_060279.1, forward strand.
ACGGATGAACATTAAAAACCCTTATGCTGAGTCAAAGAAGTCAGACTCAAAGGAAGGCATGCCCTCTGATTCTATGCACATGAAGTTTGAGAAGGGGTAAAACTATCTAAAGTCACGGAAGAGAGATGGGGGTTGCCTGGGGCCGGAAGTGGGTGGCTTGGAATCAGCTGCAAAGGAGCACAGAGAAACGTTTCTGTGGTTGTGGCACTCTTCTGTAGCAATATCTTGATTGAGGTGGTGGTTCCATGGTGCACACATGCGTCAACACTCATCAACCTGTTCTTTTAAAATGGGTGCATTTTATGACATGCAAATTATACTGCAATAACATTGATTTAAAGAGGGGGAAAAACAAGCTAACCACTATTAAGGTTTTGGTGTGTGTATGTGACTCCATCAATCCATCCACTGATTGTAAGAAATATTAGCTCTGTATAAACGTTCAATCCTCTGTAATACTTTTTTTTTTATTAATCTCAGACTTAATTATTTGGTGAAAGTGAGAAAGAAGTGGGGAGAGGGTGGTACTTCATGTTCCTTCCACGGATGCCCAAGCTTGCTCCCCAAAACCAGAGAAGGTGGGGGGAGTCACAGTAATCACTGAGCCACCCAGGATCACAGGCTGCTAAAGAGGAGACACGCTCCCAGCCCTTGCCCGCCCTCCCCTCTGATGATTCTAGAGGGTGTGCTGACTTCATATCCAGCTCAGAAGACGGAGGGGGATGTTCACAGACTTCAGGATGAAAACACGACTCCTCTCCTTAGACTGGGAGACTAAGCGCATTTTATTATTTGATCAGTACATTAAATGCCATCGGGACGGAGTGTGTGTTCCATTATGCTGGTGTCTCATGCCTGTTCAAAATGAGGTTCGGGAATGCTCTCCTGGCTGACGCAATTTCGAGACAGTTTTCAGACGGAGCTTCCAGAGAGTTCTTCCAAAGCAATAACGCCATAGGTGGCTACGAAATTGGGACCACTTAAGGACAAATAATTTCGATGCTTGCTTTTGGTGCTTGGCGTTTTATTACAGGCGTGGCCTCATGCCACTATATAGGCTCCAAAAACACGACTGAAAACAGGTTGCACCTTATTCCATCCTGTGGGTGCCCGTGCTCCTTGACAGTCTGACAAAGCCAGCTGCCGGTTCACTCCAGTCCCCGGGAAGTGGAGTCTGAGGAGGAACGTGACGTCGCATGAGTGTGGACAATATAATCTCCTCACACTGGGACCCACGGCATGGCCGGGGAGCAGCCTGCACCAGCTCAGGGGGCAGGGAAAACAGCTTCCTTCAAACAAGGGGCTCTCAACCAGGGGTGATTATGCTTCCCAGGTGACATTGGCAATGCCTGGAGACATTCTGGTTGTCACAAGTTGGGGACTATTACCGGTATTTGTGGGGGTAGAGGCCAGGGATGCTGCCAAACACCCTACAGTGCACGGGACAGCTGCCTGCCACCAAGGTGAGAATTATCCAGCCCCGAAGGTCCAAGTGCCAAGGTTGGAAACTCTGAGACATGCTGCGTCGAGAGTGTCTGCAGCCAGTTGTTGGGCAGACGGGGGAGGTTCAGAGAAGTGCACTGGATGGAGGGCCCGTGACCAGGGCCGTGTGAACACGGGTTCTAGGACGACGGTGGTGATGTGACATAGCTAACGCTCATTCCAAGTGCTTACTCCATGCCGGGCTGCGAGCTCGAGGTCGATGATCTTGTTTAACTTCTACAACTGCAGAAAGGTACTGTTACAACCCCACTTTGTAGAGAATCAACCAAAGACACACACAGCTGGTAAAGGAAGGGCAAGGAGATTCTTTCCTTCTTCACGTACTTTTTTCGGGGGTGGTGATTTTGGGGAGGGAGGGGGTGTCTGGTTTCCCCCTACTCGCAGGGCCATGTGGCCCGGTGGTTAGAAGGTCGGCATTGAAGTTAGAGTTCCAGCCACTCAACAGGCAATCATCGTGGAACTTCTCTGGGCCAGGCGCTGGAGAAACAGGCAGTGGCACACTGGAGATGACCTACACCGGCTGGGGAGAGCCGATTGTTAAGTTTTCAGGAATTGTGCAAGCTGGTCATCAAACAGCCATTAAACAAGATTAAATGATATAAACTTACAATTAAATAAATTATATTTTTTAAAAAGGCAATAAAACTCATCACTTCCTAATTATTTTACTACATGTTACTAGTATCTCTGTTCTGGAGGTTATTTATGTCTACTGCAGGGGTCGCCAAACTTTTTCTGTAAAAGGGCCAGATAGTAAATATTTCAGGTTTTGCAAGCCATGAGCTGAATCTGGTCCCTCAGCCGTTGCGTGCTGACCCCCCGGTCGATCATATTTGTAGGGTGGAGATACTCCAGAACGGGGTGCATCTCTTCCCAACTCTTCAGTGATGCATGTCTATAGCCTGAAATCGGCCATGGTGGGAATATTTTACACCAGGAAAATTGTCAAAGTCTGTGAATCAGGGTTTTTCTTTCTTCAGCAAGCTGACTGTTAAACATTTATCATCACACCACCGGACACAACGATGGCCAGAACTAGAATGAACCCTGCCTCTGGAGGGTACGGTGGTAGGGTTTGTGCGCCATTTCATGGCGGGGTGGGGCACGGAGGGAGCTGTGCAAAGGCTCCCCTGGAGACCACATGGAGGAGGAGGATGCCTACCTACACGGGTGTCTGCTGGAAGGGGCAGGGCTGCTAGAAGTGGGTGCCTCAGTGGACCTCACCTAGGGCTGGCCATCAGCTCCGAGGCTCTCCTCCCCCACCAGGGACTTTGTTACTCCATCAAACTCCTTTGTGGGCAGCCAGGGCAGCAGGTCTGTCTTTCCCCTCTGAGTTGGCTCAAGGCGAGACTTCAGGGACCTGAGAGTTGAGATGTGAGCTCATGAGGGCAGTCTACAATCTGTTCACCACAATACCCCCAGGTCCTTGCACCACTCCACCAGCGTGGCCCGGGGGTGAACCCACAGTGGGTTGCTGAACCGAAGTGGGAGAGGGAGTTCCAGTGAGCAGGTGGGTGCAGAACACTGTCCTTTGGTACTGGCTCAAACAAGGAGGGAATGCCAGCAAAGAATGCAGAAAATGACAGGTTTGTCTGGCAACCTTTGGTGAGTGAACTGGCTCGTGGAAGCCTGAGGAGAGTGAAGGGTTTGAGAACTTCCCTCCCCTTCCTGATGCTCCATAGACCTCTCAAGTTCAAGGGTGAACTCTAAGGGGCCTGGACCATGCTTTGGAGAGTCTGGACTCCCGTGGCACGGAGCATGACTTGGGTGCACGGTCCATCCACAGAAACTCAATGCGCTTGTGTCTCCTGCAGAGGTTGAGGGCGGCAGGGACCGGCTTCTGATGGAATCAGACGGCTGGACCCAGACTCATTTTTTAGGTCAGGAACCTGGGGGAGTGGGAGGCAAGGGGCTCTGCAATGAGTTACGTGACTCCCAATCTAGGAGGCTGGGACTTGACTATCACCGACTGAGTACCAATGCCATCCCCTCTCATCCTGTCCCAACTGACTGACACGGTCCTACTGCCTGCAAATCCCCATGGACCAGGATAGTCGAGTTTGATGACCCATCATCGCATATTCGTTGAGCTCCAACTGTGTGCACACACTGAGCTAGCTCTGCTGTCAACAGGAGCTCCTGCTTTCTGCCCTCAAGGCACTTTTCTGCTTGCAGTGTCTTGGGGGCTCCATGTCACTGATTTTAAACTAAAATCAAGAAATATTATTCTTTAAAGATGACATTGATGGAATTCAATACTTTCTTCTTGAGTGCCTGCTCAGGAAAACATTACAAAAGAGGTGTGGGAAAAACATGGAATTTGACGTTAAACAGAACTTCACATTCAAATCTTGGCTGGAGGCCCATACTTGTCTGATTCCCTGAGCCTCAACTTCTCACCCTTAAGATGGGGACGATAATAATTCTTGCCTCCTGGGCTGGTTTGGAGGAAGAAATGGGAAGAAATATATAAAGACCCCAGCATCGTACCTGGTATTTGGGTGCCGGCCATTTTTATCATGATATTCCTATTGAATGTTTACAAATCGACCACCATATCAAGCATTGTTGAGGATGTCTACGTGTCCTACAAGAAATCAGAGATCCTTTGCACCCTGGTAAATCTCGTTCTGCTGGAGTTGTGTCCCCAGAATGGGGCCAGAGGAGGGTCTGTGGATGTTCCTGAAGTGGACAGCAGCTCCTCTGCCTGTCACAGGGCACCCCCCTCTCCCCCCCGCCGACTCATGACTTCATGCTGACCCCCAGCACCTCCCTCCTGGGTACCCTCACCAGCCTCCCTGCCTCCAGGCTGCTCCTCTGCAAACCTCGTCCATGTCATGCTGTAGCCAGTGACCTTATGAAGATGACATCTGCAAGCCACTCCCCTGCATGGTACCCAGGGTGGCTCCCACTGCTCTCAGGGGACATTCTGGTCCCCAGGCCTGCATTTCAGGGCACTGCCTGCTCAGCCCCTGCTCACCTCTCAGGCCTCTGGCCTGCATCCCCGGGGCACCTGGCATGGCGTGGCAAACGAGCAGTTTCCTACCCAGGCCGAGCTCTCTGCCACCTCTCTGTACTGCCATCCCCCCTCCCAGGAGCACCTTTCCCCTTCTCCATCTGATTCCTAAACACCTCTTGGAGTGAGGACATGTACTCCAGTGCCTCATCCCGGCTGCGTTAGGCAGCCCCGCCTTTGTTCCCATAGCCCCAGCACAGGGGGTTCATTGTCCTTACATTGTCCTGGGCCCAACCCTGATGAGCTAAGTGAGCCTGGGCAAGTCACTCAGCCTGTCTGTGCTCTTCTCTACAAGAGGGGTTGGAGATGACACCTGTGTCCTCAGGTTGCTGTGAGGAGGAAAAGTTGTATGCATGCACAACTCGTGGCACGTAGAAAGTGCTTAGGACGCTGTGGCTATGACAGGAAGTACTCCTGTAGCTGGCATACAGCAGGAGCTCCATAAAGGTTTGAACAGCTGACCTAATGCCACCCCTTAACGGCCTGGGGGTCTTGGTCACAACCATCTCCTTCATCCACATCTACGTCTTGAGGTGGAGGTTTGGGTTTGCCCCTTTTCTAGCTTGATGGTTTTCTCAAGGCCGTTAAAGTTCAGAAATCGATGGAAACGCCAGGAAATGGTGGGGAATAGAGCAATTCCCCATTTTCTCACCTAACTCTGAGTCCCCAGGCCCACGAGGAGAGAGCAGCGCTGCCATCTCCTGGGCAGGCTGGAAGTGAGTCTTGCTTAGAGAGAGACGTGCTGGGCCCTACTTTGCACCCCGTGCCCCCAGCCCTGGCCGGGCTCCAGGGACAGGGTCCTTCTGGGAGCCCCTCCATCTTGTCCGTTCTTGGGGGAGAGTGGGGTGGGGATAACCCCCACTGCAGGGACACTGTGGACATCCTGCGCATTCACGATGCCATTCAGCACACGCCTCACACACTCGTGTGTTCACCACAGAAGCACCTGCACACAACAAAAAGGCAGAAATCTGGGGTTTTAATGGTATCAACCACAGAAGTGCATGGACATGAGAAAGCTGGCCGCCGAGGCGAGCGTTTGCTGGGTGGCCTCAGGTGTGTCACTCCTGATGGCAGAAAGAGAACGTCATTGTTTCTAAGATGGAGTTCTTGACTGACACAAGGGCGCTTCCAATATGATTCTCTCCCTGACCTTGTGCTGGGCCTTGGGGCACAGAAATGAATGACCAGGTCCGGTCTGAGGGGAGAGGTAAAGAAGCCGGGGCTGCTGGGCTGCAGGCAGAGGATGGGTTGGACCACTCACTCATGGCGGGGGGGGGGTCTTTGTTGTCTACGTACCCTCGAAGGGGTCAGACTCCAAAAACAGAAGGAAGGAGAGGGGCTGGCGAGCCTATCCCCCCACCCCCAGGCGGCTTGAGGACCCCAAGGGCCAAGGCGCGCAGACATCTGAAAAGGCCAGGGGGCCTGCAGAGTCCCCCAAGCTGAGCCAAGGCAGTGGGGGCTCATTATCCGGATAATTAAGGGGACATTTTGAATTCGAGGAAATATCTCTGTTTTCTGGCTCCACCCGGCCCGCCAAGTGGGCGGCCGGAGCTGGGGAGGGGGTGTCAGAGGTCAAGCAGTCCAGCCCCACCCCTCCAGCCCAGCCCAACCCAGCCCAGCTCCGGTCCCTCGGGTTTGCACCTGGCCGCACGCGGCCGTCCGCGGTGACTCGTTTCGGGGCGTCGACACTTCTGATCCGGGCCGGCCGGGGTGAGGGGCCTGGGGGGCGGCAGGGGCCCCCGATCGGCTGGCCCGGGGGCCGACGGCTCGGCACCGGCCTGGGCACCGGCGGGGGCGCGGCCGGCTGGGCGTGACGTCACGCGCCCCGCCCCCGCGGCCCCCGCCCACCCCCCCCCCCCCCAGATTCCGGGCGGGGCCGCGGGCCTGCCGGGGCTCGCCCGCCCCAGCCCCCTCCCCAGGGGCCGCCCCCTCCCGTCGGGCCGCGCCTCGGCCCCGCGCGTCCCCGCCCGGCGGCGGACTCCGCCTGCGAGAGGCCGAAGCCGCGGCGGCCGCCGCCGTTGCCGCCATTGACGTCAGAGGGGCGGGCACATGACCCCGCGGGGACCAATCGCGCGGGCGCCGAGCGGCTTCTGCAATCTCTCAACTGAGCCGGCCCCCGCGGCCCCCGCCGCACACTCGCCCGCGGACGGCCGCCCAGACACACGTACTGTACACACGAGCGGCGGCGGGGCCGAGACACGCCCGCCCGCCCGCCCGCCCGCGCGGCCCCGCTCCCGCCGCCGCCTGCCCCGGCCCCTGCGCTGCCCGCGTCCCGCCCG
>NC_060279.1:73162186-73281266 GCF_021613505.1 Equus quagga
GGAGGAAGCGGAGCCCGCAGGAAGGACCGAGCGCCGGCCGCGCCAGCGCCCGCCCGGGCCCCTCCCCTGCGGGCGCCCCCGGCCCCACGCCCCCCTCCTGCCTGGGCGCTGGGGGGGTGCGGGCCGCCGATCGGGGGGCCCCGCCGCCCCGGCAGCCGGGACAGCCCCGCTCCCCGCCCCCGGCCCCCTCCCCGGCCCGGCCGGCCATGGATCTGACCAGCAGCTCGGGCGGCGGCGGCGACCCCCGGCAGATCGAGGAGACCAAGCCGCTGCTGGGGGGCGACGTGCCGGCCCCCGAGGGCACGAAGATGGGCGCCGTGCCGTGCCGCCGGGCCCTCCTGCTGTGCAACGGGATGAGGTACAAACTGCTGCAGGAGGGCGACATCCAGGTCTGTGTCATCCGGCACCCGCGGACCTTTCTCAGCAAGATCCTCACCTCGAAATTCCTGAGGCGCTGGGAGCCGCACCACCTAACGCTGGCCGACAACAGCCTGGCGTCCGCCACGGTGAGTCGCTCTGCGCGGCGGCGGCGCTGCACCCCCGCGCCTGCCCTCGGGCCCGAGGCGCCCCTCCCGCCGGCCGCCCCCTGCCTGCGCCGCACCTGGAGCCCGGGCTCGCGGGGGGCCGGGGGCGCCCCCCTCCCGGCCTGCGCTCCGGGCCGGGTGGTGGCATCCGGAGCTCTGCCCAGCCGACGGGTTCGGAGAGACCCTCCGAATTCTGGGGAGGCTCCGGCCCACCCCAGGCAGAGCACTGGGGGAACCTCCCGGGCCCAGCGCTAGGGTTTCTTACGGATGGGACCGTGGGATAGACGCGGAGCTGGGCCCTGATGGTGGTGGGGGTTCCCTTTCTGAAAACCCCGCGGCCCATGTGGATCTGCGTTGGACGGGAAAACAAAACAACCAAAAAAAAAAAAAATAGAAATAGAAAGAAAGAAAGAAAAAAACCGACAACCTCAAAACCCCGAAACCCAAAGAATTTCCAGAAGCCCATTTCTTTCTTTGCTCTACACGTCTTTTTCCTGCCCGGGCTGGCAGGCAAGGCTGGGTGCTTCCCTTTCTGAAAAATCTCCTTCGCACACTGGGAGGTTGGAAGGGGAGGGGGAGGGGACAGGGGTCCTGGAGTGTCCCCTCCCCACCGAGCGGCGGTCAAGTTCTCGCGTGGAAGCTGGCCTGTGGGGCTCTGGTTTTGCATTATCTGTGGAGTGTGTGTGTACGTGTGTTTTGCTGCTGGAGGTTTTATTTTGTTGTTATTGTTTTTAAATACATGGCTGGGACTGGGTCAGCTGGATGAGAGGCAGGGACGTCATTGATCTGTTTCTGAAATCAAATCTGCAAGGTGGAGAAAGACAGCTGTGGGGGGTCGCGGCGTCGGGGGGCGGGTGGGGTGGGTGGCCGGCAGGAGGCTGAACAGGATGCTTTGCGTTTTGGAACAAGGACAGTTTAAAGCCCCAGTTCTGCTTGGCCCTGAGCCTTTGCTCAGAGGGTCCCGTCCTCTCTGGAGAGGTGGCAGGTCTTCCCCAGAATGCACAGCCCCCCTGGGGCCACCGTGATCCTGTTTACTAAGCACCGTGGGGGGCGGGGGCAGAATCCACTGCCTGCCCACACCTGTGCCAAGAAAACCCAGCCAGGAAACAGGGTGTCGCTTTCATGGCATGTCACAAACGTGTAGCGTGTGTAGACATTTCCCCGGCATCCATGTTCCCTTGGCAGTGTGTCACAGGCCGTGACACACGCTCCAAGGAATGGGGAGGGGGGAAAAGTTAGCAGAAGCAGCCATACTCCTCGAAACAGCTCCCCCGCTCCCCGAGCGCATTGAAGCACGCGAGGCCTTTTATTCTGAATTTTGGGTCCGACGTGCTCAGAACACCTCTTTCTCCTTTCCTGTGGGCACGTTGGTGCAGTATCTGCAAAGACTGCCCTCTCAGGGAGGTGCGCTGGTTGCCGTGAAGCCGTCCGGTCCGAGTTTCAGGCTCGTGCATGTTCTTAAACCCGTCCTGAGCCACAGGCCTCGCACTTGGCTTTTCACTTGCTGGAGGGAGAGCCTCAGAAAATTCGCCAGCGTGCAGTGTTGCAGATTCGAGGAGGAACTGGTGCTCTCAGCAGTTCCCTGCCTGGGATCAGGAGCCCCCAAATCTGGCTTCAGAATTTCCCCCTGGCTCAGGAGGAGTTTTTTTTTTTTCCTGCCACCCCTTGAAATGAGGCGTGTGGAGGGGGGTGGCGGAGAAAATGGTTGAGAGGCACCATGACCCTCCGTGGGAGGGACAGGCTGAGCTCCTGTGCTCCCCTGGGAGAGGCCAGGAGTGTGTGCTCTGCTGCTACTGGCCGCAGTCTAGGGGAAGCCAGCTTTGAGGCTCGAGGCCCCCGCTTACTTCCCTTTGATTGCTCAAGAGGTGTATATGAGAGAGAGAGGAAAGGAAGAGAGACTGAAGCCGTTTGTGGGTGTTTTGAGCAGCCAGAGGCCCCAGGACCACTTTCACCTGCTGAGGTGGTGGCCCCTTCGGAGCTCGGGCCTCTCTGGAGAGGAGCAGAGATTGTTCAGGTCCGGGGACTGAGGGCTCTCATGGCATAGGATGTGTCTCAGCAGAGCCTTGCTCTGGCCTTGGGAAATGTGGAAGGAGGAACTACGAGCAAGTGTCCAATGGGCTGGCATAGTCCCCCTTCCTCTGTGTGTCGTCATCAGGCCCCGCGGGCAGGCCGGGGGTGTCCTTAACTCTCCCCATGGTGGGCTGCAGTGGGTTGCACGGCTCTCCGTGTCAGGGCCTGTTGAGTGGGGAGCGGGGCTGCTGAGGGCAGGCCCGGCCACGGTGGTGGCTTCCGGGAGGGCAGAGGTGGGGTTGGGACTGTCACCGGGGACCTTGTCCCATCAGAAGACACCTGGTTGGTGGCCGGGCCCTGGGAAGCCAAGTGGCCCCTGAGGGGTTTCCCTGAGGCCTGGGCGTTATGTAATCTGTCTGCGTTTCACAGTGCGGCCCAACACTCTATTGAGAAACAGCAGCCCACATGAAACAAAGGTGAATTTGAGTACAGTTCACTACAACAGAAAGCCCTGTGCAGCCATGTGGCTTTGCAGGGTCCCCTGGCCCAGGCTCGAGCGGCCGATGTATCAAGTAGGTTTCATCTCGGGTCATATCCTTCCATGAAAGTGTATCATCCATATATTAGGCTGTCTACACAGCCCAACTGAGAACCATCTGGTAATTATCTGGTTAATTGCGTGGGCTTCAGGAGCAAGACTCAGAGTGATTGATCTGGATGCAAACCAATAAACAAACCAAATACACTCTTTTGCCCAAATGGTCTTCGGCGTCTGTCTACACTGATCCAATTAACTGGATCGTTGTCAGAGATAAAGACCAGACTTCCAGGACCACGGCTGCATGGGGCAGGGGTGGAAGCCTACGAGGGCTCCCAGTCCCACCTGGTGGGCGGCTCCAGCTGGATCCACCCCTCAGGTGGACCCCACTGGGAAGCTGTGCTCAGCGGACCGGGAGCCTTGCCCCCGGCCGGGCTGTAAACGTCACCGTCTGTGGGGTCAGGTTGGAGCTTGCCCCGGTGCATTCTCCTGGGCCAGTTACTGATTAAATCCTTGCTGGCCAACAGTGTGCCTGACGTGGCCGGTGACAGCACCGGGCCGATGCACTCTGTGCTGGAGACTTCGGATCCGGAACGCTCATAAACAAAGAAGGAAACACAAAGGCGACAGTGACCTGGCTGATGCGTGAGGGGTGATGGGGAGGCGTCTGGCCCCTCCCCGGGGTACACAGGGCCGCACCTTGCAGAGAAAGGGCCTGCCTGCCTTCCCCGGCCTGTGGCCCAGCTGTGGAGCCTCATTCCTCTTTAGCATGCAGACTTCCCAGTGCCCGGGCCTCCCTGCGCTTTCCGTGGCCGCTGACCATGGTGTCGGTCGTCGCCTAGAGCCAGGAGTCCTGCAGGAGCAGCTGGGTCCGCGAGACCAGAATCCATTTTGCTGTTCTCAGGTCTGGGTTGAATTTGATCACCCGCTAGACATGTTTGTCTGCTGGAAGAGGGCTTTGTCTCCTCTGCACCCAAGAAGTACAAATAAGCTGCTTACCTTTTATTTCACCTTATTTTTTTACATGCAGCGCAGGGCATCTCAGAATGGCGGTCCAGTCCCCAAAGTCTTTTATTCATTGACCCAACAGGGGTCAGAGCACAGGTGACCGGAGCCGCCCTTGTTTTCCAGTCCGAATCCACCAATGCCTTGTTTTTAAATTTGCACCACTCTTGCTGCCCCGATTGAAACGTTTCTGGGCTTGTGTCATGGAGAGGAAAAGAGAAGTCCCCTTAGTTCTCCTTGGGTTCTTTAGTCCGATGTCTTCTTGGGGGGCACAGCCTTCTGAACTTGACTTAACGCTTATGAGTGTCAAGTGCTGAGGGGAGAGTCCGTCCCCGTGGTGCTGTTTCCACCTGAGAATTAAAGCATGTGTCCTCCAGAGTGGTGTGGAGCCCCACGGGCAAGCGTGTGCATGTGCCTGTGCACACAAGTTCACTGCTGTCCCTCGCACTGTTCTTCCTTGTGCCTGCCCTTCCCTCCTTTGATTTATTGATGTTTTTCTGGCCATATGTAAACACAAGCAATTTTTTTCTTTCAGTGCCACTCGTTGTAAGATTTTGGAGTGTATCAAATTTGTTTCTCAGGTAACTTGACTGGTGGAGGGGAGAGGCAGAGAGAGATGAGGAGGAAAAGTCTCGATTCTCTGTAAATCTCTGTAAACAGCAAGCGCGGTCTGCCTTCCCCAGGCTGTAATAAATCAGCGCGTTTTCAGGAGGGAGTAAGTTTTGATGCTGCCGTTTGCCTGGTGCAATCCGAGATGCCCTCTGGCCACAGGCAGAGTTGTGCCAGTGCAGGTGGGAGGCGTTCCACTGCTCGTGGCTGGGCTTTGCTGCCAAGCTGGCCCTGGACCGGGGTGTGTGCCACCAGCTTGCTCCGTGGCCCACAGGCGGCTTCTGCACGGCGTTGCCCGCTCCCCGGGGCTGGCCGGGGTGCCCGCTGACTCACCTGCAGCCAGAGAGGGCATTTCTGGGGCACTGCGTCCGGCGATGCTTAGGGGGAGCCTCGTCCTAAAACCCAAAGCAATCTCAGAGTGCCTCGCCACTGGCTGCGGGCAGCCTCTCTCCAGGCCAGGCAGGCTGGGCCCACGTGGATGGTACCCCCTTTGTGTTTTGACGGAGTGGACGTGCGAGACGGTCGAGTTATGCCTTTGATTAAAGGATTAAATGAGATTAAGGGAGGCAGCCTAATGGTTTAGAGTGTCTCCACCATGGGGCAGAACAAACTCTGTATTTGCTGCCACTTGGCACCGAGTCTGGGTTCTGAGATTACAACTTCTGGCTGTGTGACTTTTGGTACATTTCTTTCCCTCGCTGGGCCTTGCCTTTTCTTCATCTGGAGGGTGGGAAAATCCTGCCTCATTTACAGAGTTGCTGTAAGGATTGGAGAGAATTCAGATAAGCACCTAGTAGGGCGGCCAGCACAGAGTAGGAGTGTAACAAGGGGCCAGCATTCCAACTCGTGGTTTTGTGTTTTTCTAATTGCCCTGAGAGAGCGTCCTGAAATTCTGCACAAATGGAAGGGATTATTGCTATTTAAAAACGGGCAGTCTCCAGAGAAACGTCTCCTGAGAGGAGCAGTGCGTTTGGGGAAGTTAGGGGTATTTAGCAGATCTGGTATGTATGAAGACAAGGAAATTGTTGAAAGCAGTTTAAGAAAAATTCCTCAGGGGGCACAGTCTAGATTGCTTAGCAAAAACACAAAACTTATTTTTTTTTTTGAAAATTGAAACAAATGCACACATCAAATAAATTTGGATAGTACAACAAGGCATAAAAGGAAAAATGAGGCTTCTCTCTTATTCCGTGCCCCATAGCCCCTAGTCCTCCTCCCCAGAGGCAACCCTTTTACCCATTCCTTCTGTATCCTTGTGGACCATTCTGGGCATTTACACACAGTTCTGTGCCATTATTAGTCATTGGACAGTTTACTTTGGAGATTATTCTAGTTCTGTGCATACTCAGCTGCCTTGTTTGTTTTTTTCATGGCCGTGTACTGTTCCATGAAAGAGGGGCATCATAATAATGTAGGAAGACCATCCCCTATTGCTGGACACTTAGATTAGTCCCAGTCTTTTGCCGTTTCAAACAAGACGCTTTCCATTTTTATTCAGTGGAATTGTTTCTGTTTTGATAATTTGAATGTTTTTCCTTACTTCTTTGATGAGTGTTAAAATATTTAGTCCCAGAATGCTTTGCAAGGGCGAGCTGACCCTCCCTCAAGAGGGGAAGGGCAGTCTGCTTGGATTCATTGCTGCCTGGGGTCATGCTTCGGTCTGGCTCAATGTCGCGGGCCAGGGAGCCCCCTTGGAGAGTCTGGCTGCCTGGCCCCACTAGGAGCTGAACACAGGTGAGTGGGGGCTCTGACTGGCCACGCTGACCCCTGCCTGGAGGACAAGGGTTGGCGTGGCCCAGGATGGCTGTTTCCTGCTCCACCTGAGAGCATCGTTTTTGTCCCCAGACTTCCTGCTTCCCCAGGATGGAAGCCGGGCTGCCCAGCCCAGCGGTAGAGAAAAGGAGGAAGTGAGGACTTCTCTTCCCACCCCTAGCGCTGGTGAAAAGGCACCCCGGGCATTCAGCGTGGCACTGAGGTGCCCTGTGCATTTGAAAAGAAGCCTCGCTGACATCAGCAGAGCTATGGCAAAGGGTGATGAGGCGTGTGTGTGTGCACATACGCGTGTTTGTTTGGGGAAGGTGTCCGTGTGTATTGAGGGGAAAACACTTCCGGTGCTGAAATTGGTCCCAGTGTTCAGTAGCCGTTTCTTTATACCTGCCACAGGCACAGCGTTTAGACCAGCGTCTGGCCTGTGCAGCGAGGTGCATGGAGAACAGCCAGACCCAGCGGAGTGGTCAGACAGGCGAGCTTGAATCCTGCCCCTGCACCTTCCTAGCTGGTGGGTGATCTTTGGTGGGTCACCAAACCTCTGTCCTTATCTGTAAAATTTGGATTATGGGGACTTCCTTTTAGCAATGACGTCAGGGTTGGGTGAGGTAAGGCACGGCAGTACAGTCATGCATTCATTCAACAAACAAATATCAATATCACTGTTCTAGGCACTTGGAAGAAAACAAGTCCTCGCCCTCCTGGAGCCTGTGTTGGTGGGGTAGGTGACAGACAGTAAACCACTAAGCAAGTAAATATAAAATCCTTCCGGTTGTGACAGGGGCCCTGGAGAAAACAAAACAGGCAGGTGGCTGGGGTGTGTGGGGCTTGGGGACTGGGAGCCTTGCTGCTTTTGCACATGATGGTCAGGGATGGAGGTGATATCTAGGGGGAGAGCATCCCAGGCAGAGAGAATGGCAAGTGCAAAGACCCTCAGGCTGGATCATACTTAGAAACCACCCAGGAAAATGCCTGGCACTTAGTAAATGCTCTGCAGTTGTCATTACCCCTGCCTTTCAGGAGCTGTTATCATCTATTAAAACAGATTTATGAGCACCCAGAATGTGCTAGGTGCTGGGTGTGCAGGCAGCACGCTGCCCCGTGGTGCTTCTGATCTACAGCTTCGAGAGGCTGAGTGTGTGTGTGCGTGTGTGCGTGTGTGTATTTAACCCCGGCCCTCTCCCAATAAATAGTGAAGGGAGCTGTGCAGCAGTGCTTTGAGAGACTAAGTTACAAAGCCCAGCCAGACTTTAAGAAGCCAGCTCCGTTTATCCATGCTGTGTTACAAGGGTCCTAGGATCTAGAACACAGTAATCATCGAACCCGCCGCTGGCTTTTTGCCTGTGGGGAAGTGGTGAAGGGAAGTGTGTTGCTCAAAGACCCTTACAGATGACTCAGCAGCAGGGCTGGGATTCCCACCCAGGACTCCTGCCTCCCAGTGCCTTCCAGTGCCTTCCTTTGTCTTGGCTCTCCTGCTTTCAAGCTGCTATCAGTAATGATATGATCGAGAAAGTGTGTAAACAGATTGGGCCGAGTGAACTCACTTTGGAGGGAAGCAGAAGAGCTGGATCCTCCAGTCGCTGGGTGGGTGGACGTGCAAGGCTTGGACAGGGTGGCGGGTGCTTCCCTTGGGCTGGGCTGGGCCAGCTCAGGTGGGGTCATCAGGAGACGGCTGATATAACATTGGAACTTGGAGTAGTTTCCGGGGTGTCTGGGCCAGTCCCGACCTCTCGGGGGCCCAGAAAAGCTGCAGATAGGAGCACACGGTCTGGGGAAAGCCCAGGCCTGGCCCCACGGCCTCCCGTTTTGGCTCATGGTCCTGCCCAGGTGAATCTGATCGCTGGCACGCACCAGCACGAGGCTCAGTGGGGCAGTGGAGCTATCCGTGTAGACAGGGCTGGGTGTTAGTTGGGGTAGACTAACTACTATAAGAACCAGCCCCAAATCTAGATGGCATCACGCAGCACGGTTTACTTCTTGCTCATGTCACAGTCCAGGGTGGGGTTTCTGCCCCATCCAGGACCACACTGAGTGGGGGATGTGGGGAGGGAGCAAGCACCAGGCGGAACCATTTGTGGGCCTGGCCGCACCCTTGGCCACAGCTCAGTCATGTGGCCTCCCTAAAGTGCAGGGGAGGCTGGGGGCGGGGTTGGCAGTGTCCAGGAGAAAGGAGACCCTGGAATGATGACGACCCCCACCCCGGGACCACTGGGACACCGCCGTGGTCTGGAGGTCTCCAGGTACCGGCAGCCGAGGTGCTTCCCTGGAAAGGAAATTCAGATGACACAGTCTCTTCTGGCTCCTGGGTTTGAGCTCGGTGGCAGGTCAGGGAAGTTTGCAGTGTTTTCTGTGATGGGGAATAAAATAGGCTGGAGCCACGCACTTCTGATCGCGGTGACACTCGTCTCGCAGCTGCGTGCCAGGCACGGCGCTCGTTTGATTCTCTCGACAGTGCCGTGGGGTAGGTGCTACTCCTCCCGTTGTACAGGTGGTTCAGGGAGACTCGGGGAGAGCTGGGAAGAGGGAAGGTTGAGGGGCCAAGGCAGGTCTGCCCCTGCGCTGGAGCGTGCGTGTCCACGAATCCGTGTGCACCCGTGAGGCAGACATAAACGGACTCCATCCAGCCTCTTGCAGAAACATCTTGGTTGAGAATCAGTGGACTTAGCAGTTCAGCGTTTGCCAACCTTTGGCAGACATTCGTTTGCGAATTTGTTAAGTGAGTTCAGGGGACTGGTGCTGCAAAGTGACGGCCCGGTCTTTGTAAAGGGTAAGCACTACGTTTGTGAATTGAGGACCAGATGCTGTGTGTGCAAAGGGAGTGCTCCCAGGTACCCTGCGTTTGCAAGTGGGTGCTCCCGGGTGCTACCCTTGCAAAGCCAGACGTGATCGGACGCCCCAAAGGCTCACCATTAAATTGGGGTACACTCCAAATTGTGATGCCCTGTAGGGCAGAGCACATCTGTCTCCTCAGAGAAGGTTATGCCTTGTCCTGCTGTTTGGAGGGAGGAAGAAGTGCTGCCAGGGGGGCAGGTGCTTCAGGAAGGGCTCGTAGGAGACATGTCTGGACGGACACAGGTAGGATAGAGAGTGGCAGGGATGGGGACCGGGGTGGGAGTGGGCAGAGGGAGAGAGGCCAGAGCAGCTGGGGCTCGGCAGAGTGGTCCAAGCCGTTCTCCTGAGTGGTGGGCACCAGAAGAGAGTAGGGGGGCGATAAAGATGGAGGCAGGATCGCTTCCCAGAGTGGGGGCCACCAGAGGGGGTGAGGTTAGCGCTGTTTGAGCCGGGAGGGCCCTGACCATGACACAGGGATGGGGGACCGGCCGCCAGTTGGGAGCCCGGGATGCCCCTGAACAGAAGCTTCGGGAGCGCAGGGTTCTGAGTCCCCAGGGCCAGGCGCTAGTCACAGTAGTGACCACTGCAGCAGACACACACGCACGTGCCTTTTCCCAGGAGCTGTGCTCCGTCATTACGTTGGTGATCCTGCAACGCCCCAGCGAGATGCTGTTACTCTCCATTTTACAGATGGGGACACTGAGGCTATGCCTCTCATCAGACATTTTCGGGCTGAGTGAATGATAAGTGAGTGAAGGAATGAGCGAATGCGGCTGCTGCAGGTGTCTACCTGGGAGGGCGCCCCTGCTAAAGGGGAGAGGGGAGAGTCACATTCGAATCGCCACCCTCCACTTCCTCGCAGCCCTCGTGTCTCTGGCCTTCCTCGTGACGGGCACGTCCCACCACTCCCTCCTCCGGGGCTGCTGAGGCCAAAGGAGAGAGGCGTGCTTCAGACCTGCGTGTGGCCTGGCACGCGGTGCGCACAGGTAGCCTCTGGGGTGGTCATGAGCCCAAAGGTTCCTGGCCCACTGCCGTGCCCGTGAGGCTGCTGGGCTTGGCTGGCTGGCCTGGAGCTCCTGATGGGCTTCCACCAGAGGCCTCTGGACTATCCAAGTCCCAGGCCTGAAACCTCCCTTGTGAGCTTTGGCTCACAAGGCTCCGCTTCTAGAACCTTCCTTCCTGGAGGCCTGGTGGGAAGGCCCAGCCTGGCCCTGTGGCTCTTGGGAAGGTGGCACCAGCGGACCGAGGCCCGGCACAGGAGTGGTATTCTGCTTTGTGTGTGCAGCAGGATCTCCGGCCAGCAGGCTGTGGGGTGGTGGGGGCAGGGCTGCCCCGTCGGAAAGGGGAACAATGGCTTGTTGACGTCCGTCTGTTGCTGTGCTTGGTTCGTGTTTCACGACCCTGTGACTGAGGCTCGCTTTGGGGGTGGGAAAACAAAAAAGCTTGAGCCGTCCCGGCAGTCCAGTGGCTGCTGGGCTGGGGGATCCAAGCTGGGTCGGCCCACAGGGTCACACGCGTCAGGATGGGGTGGGGCTGACTGCAGGACAATAGTGGTAATTTCCTCCAGCCGTGCCGAGTCCCATGGACATTTCTGTGCATTTAGTCGTCACCCCAGCCGCTGAGGCTCCACTGTACAGATGGGGAAACTGAGGCCCTGAGAGTTTCAGGTTACACAGTTGGAACCCCAACCACCTGGCTCCAGAGCCAAAGGCCTTCTCTGCGGGTGCCACAGTGCTCCTTGCTGCGGTTCGAGCACAGGAGCCTGGGCAGTGAGGACTGGTCATCATCAAGGTGGTGGTAACAAGGGCCGACGCTCACACAGTGGTGCTTCCTGATCTCAGCCCTTCACGTAGATGAGCTCATTTAACCCTCCTGCTGCCGCTGCGAGGTGTTGCTGTCACTGTCCCCATTTTACAGATGAGCAAACTGAGGCCCAGAGAGATGAGGTCACTGCTTCCCCAGCTGGTAAGGGCGGAGCTGGGATTTGAACCCAGGCCGTCTGACTCAAGAGTGTGACTGTGGCCTGTGAGCAGGGCTCCAGAGCAGAGGGTCAGAAACGCCCCAAGTGGCCAGGGCTGGCTCTGTGCTGCGAGGAGGGCCTTGCAGAAGGGGGAGGGTGTGGACAGAGCGGAGCGTTTCACCCCGGGTGGTTCAGCCATCGTCCTGCAGAGCTGTTTCTAGAAGAGCCTGGCAGGGTTTGCTTCTCACCTGCCCCTTGTTGATCTTGGGATAGTGAACTCTGCCTCTAGGAGCCTCAGTTTCCCCACCTGAGATGACCTGGCCCTGAGGAGCCGCCTGTCAGAGACTGTGGTGACTTGATGGTGGTGAGTGTGAAGCCCGAGGTCCTTCTTGGAGTGCACCTGCTGTCCGGCTCGGCCCCCCGCACCTCGGAGCTCTGGCACAGCACCTCTTCCCCTGCGTCAGGGAAGGCCGCGGGCCCCTGGAGTCTTCCCCTACCCCCCCGTTGGAGGAGGGCTGGCTCCCCTGCCCGGTGGCACTTCCCCAGCTGAGTGGCAATCGCCTCTTCACCTGTCTGTCTCCTCTACTGGCTGTTCACCTCCACGCTTGTAACGTAAAACAAAAATAGTCACACAGGGATGAAGATGATCTTCTAAAATAAAGAAGGAACAAGTTCTCCCGTAATCCCACCACCCAGAAATCGCCCACATGAGCATTTGGGGGAATGGCCATCTGTGCTTCTCTCCTAGACGAGTGCGTGTGACACACCTGGGATCGTGTGCACAGCACGTAGGAATCAGGTCTTATTCATAAATGCTAAGCCGTTTCCTGCACGATCTCAAAGTGTTTCCACTTTGGCCTTGTTGCTATTGGGGCCCAGGTCATTCTTTGTGGGGGGCCATCCTGGTCATTGTAGGATGTGGAGCAGCATCCCTGACCTCGGCCTTCTTGATGCTAGTACGCTGTTCCCCTAGTTGTAAGAGCCAGACATGCCGCAGACCGTGCCACGTGCCCCCCGGGGGCAACGCTGCTGGTTGAGAAACCTGTGGTGACTCGTTTACTGTCCCACCTACCCAAGAGGTCCCATTTGACAGAGCGGGTCCTGCTGCTGCCCGGTCCTGGGCAGAGCTGGGACGTTGGGCTCTTGCCCCACAGTCACCTGGCTTCCGTGGAACCTGTGCAGGGGCGGGAATGAGAACTCCATGGGGCCGCCGTGCCCGATCCCAGTGTCTGGCATGGCGTGGTGTGGCGTTGGGCTGCGAGCCGGCAGGGCCCCTGGAAGGAAATCCCGCGGGCCAGGGCGAGAGCGACTCCCACACCTTTGATCCCTCCTCTTGGCCCCCCTGCTGTCCCTGCCATCGCGATGACTCAGGGCTTCAGAGATCTGGTTGTTGAAAGGGGAATTGCATCATGCCAATAAAAAAAAGAAAGGGAGAGAAAAATTAGCCTTAGAAAGTTTTCAAGTGAGGAATGTGACTTTGAAACCTGCTTCTCGAATCCTGTGTGACATACAGCATGTTTTGGGGGAGGGGGAGCAGACAGGAGAAGGGAGTGGGCCACGTGGCTCTATCGCTCTTCTAAAAAGGCCTTCCTCTGCTTGACTCAACCTCCCCAGGGCCATGCATTGAGTCCCGCTGCATTTTGGAGCTAGTTGAACCATACTGCCAGAAAAAGATGTAAAAAGGAAGCTTCTAGAGTCTGTGCGGATCCTGCCGGCAGTGGCAGTGAAGGAGTGAGGGTCTTAGGCCAGAGAGCATTGCAAAGAGCAGAGGCTGGGGGCTCATCTGATGCCCCAGTGGTAAGCAGGATGTCCCCCGGGCCAGAGCCCAGCCCTGGCCGGATTTCAGCCGCTGCCCTGCCTGGCTGGGTGCGGCTGTGTAGCCCACACCCTGCTCGGCATTGGGCAGCCCTGCTCGAAGGGGTCTGTGCCGCGGGGTGGGGAGCAGACACCCTGCCCCCACTTGGAAACCTGGGGGGGAGGTGGAGGCGCTGAAGGCCCTGCCTCGCCAGGACAGTCCTTCCCTAACGGGACACTGGGCATCACAGGCAAAGCGGGTACGAGTGCTGGCAGTGTTTTTGGATTCAGACATTTCACATCAGGCCATGTAACCGGCAGTGTGGTCCCCGACTCAGTTTCCTCTTCTGGGGGCTGGGGATATTGGCAGCCCCCTCCCATGATGGTCCCAGGAACGAAGGCGCTAACCCACGGGGAGTGCTGTGTGGCAGGCGTGGACGCGGCGCTCCGGAAGTGGCGCTCCGTCGGCACCGCCAGCCTCATCCTGGTTGCTGCCTCTTCCCACCAGCATCCCAGCTTCCTGCTCGGCTGGGAACTTCTGGAGGGCAGGGTCCTTTTCATCCAGGAATACCCGATGTCGGCACAGGCCTTGGGCTGTAGACAGCTGCTTGATGGGGCGTCTGGGGCCCCTGGCATTGCAGGCTGTGAAGGGGATGGGAAAGCCACTTGAGTCTCCTTGGAAACCCCAGCCAGGTCTGGTGACCTGGAGCGGTCCGGGAGACCCTCCAGAGTGAGCCCGTAACCCGGCACTGTGACCTGGGCCCGGGGATGGGAATGGACCCTCAGCCCCGGCCCCAACTCCAGCCACCACGTCCCCGACTCGAGCGAGACGGGAACCTGCGGCCGGGAGGATTAAGATATTATGGGTGGTTTTCGCCTCAGCTTTCAGCAGCGGTGCTTGGGAAATAAGATTTTGATCTTGGAAAATATGATTTAAAAACAGAATTGAAAGTCACTTTTATTTTCTCAACGATATTGCCCCTGACACAGGCACAGGGCCGACGGCGGCGTCCGGTCTGAGCGTGCCGGTGGGGAGACCACTCACGGCCCTTCTGTGAGGCCGCCTGTGTCTGTTTCACGTCCTTCCTTCCCCCCCACCCCGGGGTGTGCTGTCACCTCTGATCCCCCACTCAGGTCTGCAATGACGCTGAGCCCCCTGGAGACAGAGCCCAGGAAGCCCCTCTTCCTTTGGGGTGGCTCACTGTGTCATCTTGGCTTCACTCACGCCATCGAGGTGCCTCCGCGGCCAGGGGAGGGGGCTTCCTCCTGGAATCCCCGCTGCGCCTGCACTCGGGGGCCCAGAACTAAACCCACTGAGGGTGGCTTCACGAGCCCGAGTCTGGCCGCTCCCTCCCAGTGTTCCCATCCCAGAGCGGGAGGAGGTTCCTCTCCTTCCTGTTGGATGAGGGCTGGGTCCCCACCCAACCCCTCTGTGGAGCTTTCTAAGGGGGCGTCTGGCCCCCTCGCCATCCCAGGGTTGACAGTCCATTCTTGTCCTCGCTTCTCTGTGCCCAGGACCTGGCAGTCTTCATGGGGTTTCTGTGCCTTCTGGCTTCCAGGTAGATTTGGCCAGTGGGGACCCTGGAGGGAGATGGAGGCCCTGGCAACTTCCTTCAGGGTTGCCGTGGGCAGGAGTGTCCCTCAGCCTCAGCTCCTGTCACCCCCTGCCCCGGCTTCTGTAACTGCCCCTTCCCCTTGTCCCTCCAGGCCTAGGGGTAGAAATGGGTGACCAACTGTCCTGGCTTGCCCCAGGACTGACCCAGTAGTTTGCACTGGAGTCCTGCGTCCCAGGACGCCCCTCACTCCCAGGCACACTGGGACACTTGGTCACCCTGGGTAGAGAAAGCGTCTCCTTTGCTTTCCCGTGCCCTGCGCACACCTCGGTGTGTTGTCCTTTTGTGACAATTTCTTTAAATTACTCCATTTTGTGTCTGCCATCTGTTTCTTCCCGGGGCCCCGGCTGATGCACCGGGAGCTCCAGAGCACTGCGTTGTTTTCAGAGACTCTTTCCTCTTAGAGAGAGCTCAGAGTAACCAAATGGGCCGTGATGCTGAGTGTGGGAAAAGAAATCAGTCTCTTGCACTTGGACTCTTTTCTGAAAATATGCCCCCTTCAGAGACAGGTGGGGATGAGGATGGAGGTGAGGATAGCAGGGGCCCTTAATTTGCCCGCTTACTGTGGGCTTGTGGTTGTGGTAAGAACTTTGATGCCCTGTTGTGTTCAGTCGTTATCATGGCCCTGTGAGGATTTTCCAGCAGGAGGACACTGAGACTCAGCGAGGTGAATTAATCTGCCCGAGGCTCAGGGCAGGGGCTCATCAGGTCTGAACCCCAGTGGAGCTCCCTGCGAGGTCACTGTGCTTACTGATGGGGTGTTTTATAACCCAGGCCAAGCCAGACAAAACCTGCATGTTTGCTGCTTCTGGCTTGGATGGGGTGTCTCACTGGATGCGCAGGCAGCAGATCTGATGTTTCCCACTTCCTCCCATGTGGCAGGGCCGTGTGCATGGAGCATGCAGGACTGGCTGGGCGGCCAGTTTTGGCTTTGCTGAATTCAGCTATGGTCGACATTGGAAAATGTTAGTCTTTTCTTTCATTTTCCATCCTCTTTTGAATTTTTATAATTAGAGTCAGAGGCAGCCAGAGATGGAAGAGAACCTGCAGGTCATCTAGTTCTAGGATGGCCAGTATATGATATGTGTGCCACCACTCCCCATTGCCTTGCCCCTGGTAGACATTGCTAATCAATCCTGGCATAATCAATCCTTCCCCAGAGAGCCCAGAGACAGCTGCTGCTGATCAATTGTTGTTGGCGTAGAGCATGTCTCCCACTGTGTAGGTTAGGAACCCGGGGCCCAGAGAAGTAAATGCCCCTCATGGGACCCACTGGGGTTGTGGAGCTTGCACCACACCAGGGGCTCTCTGTTGAGAGATGACTTTGGGCTAAAAGTCTGACGTCTGAACAAAGTGTGTTGTAGGGGGAAGGACCTGGGTCTGCATGGCAGTGCGTGGATCTGCGTTTAATTCCAGTTCTGCCTTTTACTGGGTGCAGCTTCCAGCAAGTCATGTGACTGCTTTCAGCCTGACCTGTGAAGCCGGAATTAGGATCCCTGCATGCCAGTGTTGTGAGGAGTCGATGGCGTGGGAGGTTTGTCCAGCATCCAGCAGATGCTGGCGAGGGCCTGGCGAGTGCTGGCCAGTTGATGGTGAGCTGTGTGGACAGGCCCTGCCCTCAGGGGGTGGGGCTGCCTTCATGAAGACCTGGCCTGAGTCAAGGAGCGCCGGAGTTCTTCCTCTTTCCTTCTCAAAGGCCTGTGAAATTGTGTTATTATTATTATTATTTGAGTTCACAATAGTTTACATCATTGTGAGATTTCAGTTGTGCATTATTTCTTGTCTGTCACCACATAGGTGCTCCCCTTCACCCCCTGTGTCCACCCCTCACCCCTTCCCCTGGTAACCACTGAACTGCTCTCTTTGTCCATGTGTTTGTTCAGTTCCACATGTGAGTGAAATCATCTGGTGTTTGTCTTTCTCACTCTGGCTTATTTCACTTAGCATAATTCCCTCTAGGTCCTTCCATGTTGTAAATGGGATGATTTTGTCTTTTTTATGGCTGAGTAGTACTCCATTGTGTGTGTATATATGTATACATATATATATATATATATATATATATATATACACACCACAACTTTATCCAATCATCAGTCACTGGGCACTTGGGTTGCTTCCATGTCTTGGCTATTGTGAATAGTGCTGTGATGAACATAGGGGTGCATATCTTACTTTGGATTGTTGACTTCAAGTTGTTTGGGTAGATACCCGTAGTGGGATAGCTGGGTCATATGGTCATGCTATTTTTAGTTTTTTGAGGAATCTCCATACTGTTTTTGTTGTTATTATTTTTTAACAATTCTTCTGTCCCATCCACTTAAATTTTGGCCTGTTTGCGCTTTGCATGACTTGCTTTGAGAAGTGATTTATTTTTTCTTTCGTTCCTGGTCTCGTTTCCGTCCTCACATCAGGGCGGATGGCGTGAGTCTGTCTGTCAGTCGCAAACAATCGGAATGACAGGACTTTCCTATCAAATGGATGTGCCAGGACACTGGCTCTCAGACTTTTTTGAGTGACACACCCCTATGAAAACTTGATGAAAGCTGTGGACCCTTCTGCTGGCAAGATGGTAAGATGACAGACTTAAAATTTAGCGTCTATAATACAGGCATTCTGGGCGATAGATTCATGGACCCCCCCAGGGTGTAAAGCAGTCTAGCAGGCCTCTGACACTTCACTAGCAGGAAATGGAACTTTGCACGGAAATCAACATGTAAATGATTAAAAAAAAATGTTTCATTGAGTATGAAAGATCAAGGTTTTTCTTCAGAGTTCTGCTCCTTTGGCTGGGGAAGTGGGTTTGTCCACACAGCGTTTTCTGTGCTCGTCGAGCTGTGTTTAGTCTTTTGGTTATGGTGAAATGTTTTTTCTTTTGTCCTAGTCTGGAGTTTCAAGGTTGGCACTTCTTGCCCCTAAAATGTTTATTTTCAGATTGAGAACAGTTCTTCGCTCTTTGATAAGGCCGAGCGCATCACTGCAGACTCGCTGTGGTCAGGCGCAGGGCGATTCTGCTGGCATTGTAGGCGGTGGCTTGGCGCTCAAACCCTGCCTACCGCACAGGGTGACCTTAGGCCACCTCACCTCTCTGACCTGTAAAGCTGGGGACAGAATGACCAGAAACCCCCGGTGGTCAAGGAGTAAAGAGTAGTAAGCATGAAAACGTAGGCCCGGAGAGTGTCCACATGGGCCATGGAGGGTTGTGTCTCTGATGGCCCGAGTTGACTCAGACGCCACGATCCTTCGCGCTGTGAAAGGTTGGTGTTTTTCCTGAGTCCGTGTTATGGGGCCTTTTTGGCAGATGCAGCAGAAGTGAGTTCCTCTGTGAGGTGCAGGACGCATGCAGTTCCAACGTGCTGCTTCCTCCTGAGTGCAGAGGACTTCCAGGCGGATGGCCAGTGTAGTTCGGAGAAACCGAGGGTCTTCCTTAGGTTGGCAGCATATCAAAGGACCCCAATAAATGAGTTCCCTCGTTGTCTTTGACTCTCCCGTCATTAGCCAGGCACCCTCTTCAGCCACGCCTTGGGGTGAAATGTGATTTAAATGAGCAGAGAGAGGGGGTTCCACGGGACCATTTCACGTTTGGATGTGGAGTTTTGCTGGGGTGGTTTCTTTGCCACTGAAGTTTGCATTGGCATGTCGTTAAGCCACAGAAGAAGTAGAACTTGCCCCTTTGTTTGCTTCATTACTCCCCCCACATTTGGCAGTTTGGTGGGATACGGTTGCATTTTTTATGCCTCTCAAATTCATGTCTCCCCTCCCTGGAGATTTTGTAGGGATCTGAGCCGCCTGTCTCTCCAGCTGGGTCCTGGCGGCCAAGGGGTAGGCTGGGCGGAAATGGCGTCTACCGTTTCTTGAGCACCTACGACGTGCCAGGCGTGTAAGCATCTTCTCTCGTCCTTGCAGCAGTCCCCTGGGTTGAATGGTGTCCCCACGTTATAGGGCTGGGCCCAGCTCCTCGCCTCCAGGGTTGCACAGCTGTAGGTGACAGAGCTGCGATTCACACCCAGGTCAGGCTGACCCGAGCCTGTGTACTTTTTCCTAAGCCCTGTGCTTCTCCTGTGACCTCAAGGGACTTCCTGGGTGTTCCTTATGTCCCCACCCTCTTAAGATTCCACTTAAGGAAAAATGAGTAGGCGTTGGTTGGGCAGCAAGGAAAGGCCTGGAGAGTTCTCTTTCTCCAGCTCAGCAGCCTCGATTGTCCCAGCCCAGGTCACTGGCCAGGATGGCCTTTTCCAGGCTTCCAGCTCTGGGATGAAGTTAGGGCTCCATGGGCCTCGTGTGTGTGACCTTCCGCGGCCGCCCTGGCCAGGGTGTAAGGAATGGGGAGTTAGAGAAGGCAGCTTTCTCATCGTTTCCTTGTTCACAGGTGTGAGAGCTGAGGCTCCGAGGGAGGGGGCGTGGGCACGGCCACTCAGATGGTGAGAGCCGGAGCTGTCGCTAGGAGCTGGTTACCGCCCGTTTACCTGGACGAGGTGCATGTCGGGGACTGGCCTCACGACCTGGAGGCATACACCTGCCACTGTCTTCCTAGAATCAGGGTGAGTCAGGAGGCAAGAGAACACAGCTGGTCACTGAGTCCGCGTCTGGACTGGTGGGGCCTTTTACCGTTGTCGAGTCCAACGCTCTCATTTTACAGTTGGGCAAACTGAGGCCCAGGGAGAGAGGCTGCCCCGGCCACTATCCCTCCCCCATTACAGCTTCTGGTTTCTTCACTTTCTCCACTCACTGGTACCACAGTCTTATTTATTTAGGCATTTGAGATTCTGAGTGGTTCTTTTTTTATTGTGGTAAAACATACATAACATTTGTCATTTTAACCATTGTAAGTGTACACTTCAGTGGCATTAAATTCACAGCGTTGTTGTTACCATCACCATGATCTATACCCAAAACTTTTCTCTATCCCCAACATAAACTCTGTCCCCATTTGACACTAACTCTCCAGTGCCCCCCCCCCCGGACCCCTCCCCATTCTACTTTCTGTCTCTAGGAATTTGCCTCTTCTGGGTACCTCATGTGAGTGGAATTGTACAATACTTGTCCTTTTTGTGTCTGGCTTGGGTCACTTGGCATAATGTTTTCAAGGGCCATCTGTGTTGTAGCATGTATCAAAATTTCACTCCTTTTTATGGCTGAGTAGTATTCCATTGTGTGGATAGGCCACATTTTGTTTATCCGTCCAGCCGTTGCTGGACACTTGGGTTGTCTCCACGAAAGCTTTTGCTCTCTGATTAACGCCGCCATGGACCCTGCTTTCCGTTCTTTTGCATACATACGTAGGAGTGGACATTTATTTTTTAAAGACATCCAGCTCCCTCGCCCTCAATTACATAGGGAACTGGGGTTCATTGGAGAATAATTAGACGGTGCAAATAAACAAAAGAAAAAAATAAAATTCACCCAGAACGCTAACACCCTGAAATGATAATTGACGTTTTTGTGGGACGTTTCTTTGTGTCTGCTGTCTCTCCGGTCTGCACAGCGCTGTGCTGTCCATGCACAGCCTTTGGTAGTGTGGGCTGGATCTTTGTTTAGAAATATAAAAGCCCTGGTGTAAGGCACTGGGACCGAGGGAGGAGGCGCCACTCGGTCTTTGCCCATCAGAGCGTTCACCACCTCCAGAAGCGTCCCTCACGCATGCTGGATGCGTCCCCCTCTCTGTGATGCGGTGGCCTGTTCGGCCTGTTCTCTTTCCTATTACCTGCCCCCTAGCTGGGCCGTCTGAAGTCCTGGGAGGCTGCCCAGCATGGCGCCTGGTGGTGGTTGGTGCTCAATAAGTATTTGTCAAATGAGTGAATAAAGAGATGGCTGAATGAATGAATGAGTGGAGTTAAGAAATGTGTCTGCCTGCAGCTGGAGAGGACGAGGCGCAGGGGACCTCCTGGGCTGGACCCTTCTGTCTGCGGCCTGCCGCAGGCATGCTGGGCCCAGGAGCCGGGCACAGAGAGTCGTCCCTCCGAGCCTCGCCCGCCTCTGCGGGAAGGACAGAGGCCGTCCCCCAGCCCTGGAGGCTCTCCCCAGAGGCTGGGTTCATGGCACCCCTGTGCGCCCAGCAGCAGCCCTGTGCGTCCCCTTACTGCACTACGCTGAGGGTCTCCTGTGTGTCAGGCGCTTGGCTGGGGGCTGGGCTGTGGGGGACCAAAACACGATCCCCCAAAGGACCTTGCATTCCAGAGGGGGAGACACCTTTGTGCAAAAGAACACGGCAATTTCAGGTGGTGGTAAGTGTGGTGAAGAAAAGTGTGTCTTTTCTTCTTTTCCTCTTCTTTCCATTTCTCTCTTTCTCTTCTTTAAAAAAATTAGTCCAGTTGCCTGTTTCTTGGTTGGTTGGAGGCCAGAGATGGCTGTGCAGTTTTCGGGTTCGAATCCCAGCTCTGCCGCTCTCGGGCCGTGATCTTGGCAACGACCTCAGGCTTCCTGAGCCTCAGTTTGCCTGTCTGTGTCTGTTGGACAGTGGCGTGTCTGCTTCCTGGGGTTCGGACGAGGCCCACCGGTGACACTGCTCCTGGAGCCTTGGCACAGAGCCTGGCCCGTCGTGAGTTCTGAGCTGCCGCTGCTGCTGTTATGAACTGGCAGTCGTTGAATGACGAGGCCGCCAGCTACGTGGTTTTAAAATGACAAAACGGGCCGGTCCGCTCGATTGGTTAGCTGGAGACGGGCTAGGAGGCCGTGGAGCATGGGGCACTAGGCACAGCATCCCTTCCCTGGGTGCTGTGGCTGAATCTAGTCGGCTCAGCACCCCTTCCCTGCGTCAGATTGTCCCCTCCCTGGGAACAGGAACAAAAGGGCCCGGCTCTGAAAGGGGCCGTTGTTCCTTCCCCGAGTCGGGAAAAGGCAAAGGCACATTTCTGCAGCCAGTTCCAGGGGTCCTGGGGCCAGGCCAGCTCCTTCCGTCTTCCTGTGCCTCCCTGGGGTGGAGTCTGCTGGGAGGTGACTGCGATGACCAGAACGTACAGGAAAATAAACACACGGACAAAACCCCTATGCTGCCCTTTGAGGCATGCCCTTCCTCGCTGGGCACAGAGAGGTTTTTCAATTGAGCAAGTTTCCAGTGGGTCAGGCCAAGGGCTCCGTGAGGTCACGCGGTGTCGCCCGGCCTGTGTGGGCCCAGCCCGAGTGTGGGTGCTGGACTCCGACCTGCGTTTGCCACCCATCCCTGCCACTCGCCATGGGGCCCGGACGAGTTCCTCAGTGTCCCTGAGTGCCGGCCTTAGGTCCCACCTGCAGACAAGGCGCGCGGCCACCCCAGGCTCATCAGGGAGGTCGGGGCTGGAGCGATTGCGTGCAGGGCTGGGGCTTATCACAGAACAGCCCTGCCGCCGCCCCCGGCTGATGCTGACTCCTCTGCCACCCCACCCCCACCCCCATGAGAAGCCTGGCGGACTTGAATGCTATCCCCTCAAAAGGCCATCTCTGTTCCGGTTCAGGGCTGGGAAGAACGGGATTTTAGTGTTTTGTTTCTCCCGGGCCTCCCTATTTTTGCTCCTGGGGACCCGGGTCCAGGGAACAGACCATGAGACGCCCAGCTGGGGGCACCCCGCAGCCCTCTGGAGTCTGAGATGACAAGGTGCTGGGTGGGGGCTGGGAGGGAGCGGAGGCCGCAGTCCCTCCTCCCCCAGGGCCGGCTGGGCTCCAGTCTCTGAAACCCACTACGTGGGCTCCTCCCCTCACCCACCCACCGCTCACACACACTGGGCGGGGTGTCTGTCCTGGAAGCGTGGAGCGCGGACTCCCGGGGGCCCGGCGTCCAGCGCCAGCCCGCTCCTCCCATTCCTTCCGAGCTGGAGCCTTGCGCACATGGCGGGCAGGAGCTTGAGGAAACACGCCCAGTGCCTGCGCCGCTGCCTCCTCCACGCGTGTCGGGGGCTGCTCATTCCGTGTTCCCGCGTCCTGCCTGATATGCACTTATGGAGCACCTGCTGGGTACAGGCGTGGTGCCAAGGGTTGGGAATACAGAGATAGCTCGAGGAGAGAGCCCCATGGACAGTTGAGCTAATGCCCCATGTGACTCTGACGTAAACCAGGGTGACGGGAGCTCAGGGGAGGCAGCAGCGTTCCCCAGGACAAGGCTGCTGATCAGAGAAGGGGTCAGCTCGGGCCAGGTGGAGAACTCGGGCCTGGTGGAGAGTGCAGGGAACAGTATTCCGGGCTGAGAACGGCATTGGCGGAGCCGGGAGGCGTGGCAGGGCGGCACATTGCCAGAGGGAAATGCTCCTTGGGCCGAGGAGTGTGTTGAATGGGGTGGGTCCGGGTGAGCTGTCCCGCGTGCTGGGCTCAGGACTTTGGACTGGAACATGGAAACCGAGTCCCAGGAATTCCCCCGAACATCTTGTTCCTTTCTGCTCAGCCTTGAAAGGACCTTGTTCTCTGCCCTGACATGGTCATCCTCAGATCTGAGAACCTGAGAAAGGCCACGCTGGTGGAGAGGGTGAGGCTCAGTTCGTTGCCAGCAAGGAAATGGCGTCTCTCCCTCAGCCTTTGGTGTTGGTGGAGAGACTCAAAGGGGCCAGCCCTTAGGTCGTTCTAGGCCAGAAACATCTAGACGCAAGATAATAGAGAGAACTGTCTGGTATTTAAAAGGCTGGAATCAGTCTTCCATGGTGGAAGGAACCCCCAGGCTAGTGATCAGAGCAGCAAGTCGAGAGCTGTGTGACCTTGGGCAAGTGGGTTAACCTCTCTGAGCTTTTGTCTCTCATTGGTACAATGGTCTGGATAGTGGTACCATCCCCTGAGCTTCTGAGAGGATTCACTGAGATAATGCATGTCCCGTGTTAGCACTGTGCCTAGAACAGAGCAAGTGCCTGAGAAAAAGAGAGGGCTCTTCTTGTGACTACTATTACTGTTATCGTTACCAAGGTTACAAAGGGGCCCGACTGAGGCCAGGGCGGGGACCGCCAGAGAGGACAGGTGACATGGAGCTTTGGAGTCAGACAGTCCTAAGTTCAGGCTCTGTCAGTCCCTGCCTGTGTGTGACATCGGGCAAGTCATTGAGATGAAACTGAGCATGTTGTTTACATTCTGACCTCTTTAGTTGTCCCATCCGGAAAATGGGATAATAACGTTTGACTCCCGGGCTGCTGTGGGGCTTGAACAGCCGCAGGTGAAGGCTCGTGTCTGAATCGAGTTTCCTGAGAGTCCCCGGGGGCAGGAGGGGGCTTTCTGAGGGCCCCTCCTGTGTCCTGAACCCCGGCAGACGGGTGCGGGGCAGAGGACGTGAGGAGCCTGTGCCCTCAGCCTTGTCGGGAGGCTGCAGTCGTCCGCAGGTGAAGGGCGCTGCCTCAGGCCCGGTGGGCGCCCTGGCCTTGCCTGACAGTCACCCAGAGCCGTGTGTTATCTTTTGCAGAAGTCATGAGCAGGAGGAAGGACAAACCACTTCCTCTCCAGCCTTCAGATTTATCAGGCCCAACTTTTGACAGTTTCAGTTTGAAGAGAATTAAAAAAAAAATGAAGATGTTGAGAAGCCTCAGATAAACAAAGCGACCTCACGCCTCTTCTCTCTGCCACTTCCCCGGTGGGGACACGGCCCCCGCCCCTGGGTGCTGGCAGAGGGGCGGGGTCCCAGAGGCGGCCTGAGTCTGAAGCTTTCTTTGACCATGTGGGCTGCTGGCCGGGAGGCGGGGGTCCCAGGCCCCCGCCCCGTGTTTCCTGTCCTGTGCGTTGTGGCTCCTGCACCCAGAGGCCAGGTCGCAGAGACAGACGTTCTGACAGTTTGACCTCAGAGCAGCTTTCGTTCCCCCTCTGTGTGTCTGGAGAAAGTTCCAAAGATAAGGCCAGGCCTGAAACGCGGTGGCGGATGGCACCCCGGGATTCTGGTCAGGGTGCTGCCCCTCTGCCCTGCCTGCCTGTTAAGACACCAGACAAAGGCAGACTCTTAGGTTGGATGGGCTGGAACTGTAGGAAACTGCGATTTTGTAAGTAAAAAATGATTAAATATCAGTTTCACATAGTTTTACCTACAAATTTGTAAGGAAACACAATGCCTGACTTTCCGGTGTCATCTCTTTGCTGTAACCCCAAATCTCCAAGATCAGGGCAAAAGGAAACCCTTTCTTGACGAGGAGAGGGGAATATGATGCCTGGTACGCATGTACAGATACAGGCGTACACACACTTACATGCACATAGAGATGCATGTGCACACATGTGCACATGGACACACACAGCCAGAGGCACACATATACACAGATACAACACGCACCTGTGAGTGTCCACACGTGCATATGTGCACACGTACGCAGGACGTAACACCACACACACACACACCTTGAAAGGCCATCTTCTGCATTTCGCTCCTTGCATTCGCATTTCCTGGGTGTGTGTGTGACTTAGGGCTCGTCGTCTCACCTCTGCCTCAGTTTCCTCGTCTCTAGGATGAGATCAGCAGTAAGATTTATGACCTGGGGGTGGGTCAGGATGCAAGGAAAGGGTGCACGAAGCAGGCCTAGGACAAGGCTCGGGACTGCAAGGAGCTTGATTCGGATGAGCTGGTGGTCTTCTCCATGCTCCTGGTGGTGTCTCGTCCCGCCGGCCCTCCCCAGTGTTCCCGCGCTCGTGGTTTGCACGCGGCGGAGGCCTTGGCCCTCCTGGCCCGTGGTTCTCCTGGTTGTGAACAGATATAGCAACTCTGCCACCCATTTGACACCGCTGAACCACAGCACTGGGCCGCGTGCTGTTCCAGGGCCTTCCGAGAGCCTGTGCTCTCAGGACGTTGGAGTTCGCGGGGTTGGGGGTGACAGCAAACCTGCAAGTCAGCAGTCATCACGGCCCCTCCAGAGGTGGCAAGTACTGGGACAGAATGGGATGGGCCAAGTGGCAGAGAGAGTTGGGGCGGGGGCATCCTTTACACAGCACAGTCAAGGAGGGCCTCTCTGAGGAGGCTGCACCCATAGAGAAGCCGGTCCTACCGGGATTTGGGGGAGGAACATTTCAGGAAGTGCAAAGGCCCTGGGGTGGAAGGCTGGAGGGGCAGGCAGGGCTGATCACAACAGCCACAGGGCCTCAGCAAGGAGCTTGGATTTTATTCCAAGGGCCTTGGGAAGCAAGGCATGATGAGATTCTGATGACCTTTTACAAAGGTCAGTGAGAGAGGGGTCAAGGGTGGACAGCGTGTCCCGTTCTCCTCTCGTCCCTTTGGGTCTGCCTCAGGCTCAGTCACGCGGTGGCTGCCCAGCGGGTGTCAGGGGCAGGTCTATCCAACTCCCCTTCCCCAAGGATGCGAGAACAGCCGTTCCCCCCACGTCCAATGGACCAGGCGGACATCCCGTCTTCCCCGGTGCCCTCGGTGTCCCGATCTGTGCAGTGGGTGCGCATGTGGGAGCCCCGAACCCCCGCCCTCCTGCTGGCCCTGCCTCCCCGTGTCCTTCTCTGAGGTCAGTCCCTCTGGCTCCCCGGAGCTCGGAGCTCGCTGGGGCGGCTGACGTTCCTCGCTTGTTTGTCGTGGGGGAGGGGCTGTTTCATTGCATTCCTCGTGAGTGAATGACACAGAAAGGGCAGGGGGATGTCGGCCACGCTGCTCTGTAATTTTCGTGTCTGGGCCGGGTTTCAGCGCTGAGCTGTTTTCCTCTGTGACCGGCAGTGGCCTTTGCCCAAGTCAACAGTGGTGCCTTTTCGAGCCTGCCTTTGTTGGTTTTCTTTTTTCTTCTTCTTTTTTTAAGAGGTCCTTTTTTTTTCCCTTCCTATGAAATAAAACTGGCAACTTGGATGTGGTGGGTATGAATTAGTAGTTCCTGTCCTTTGGTGTGGGAGTTGGGGGGGGGATTGCTGTAAACATTTATTTCCCATTAAGAGATTCACGAGCTTGGCAGCCGGCATCAGACGTGGGGTACGTTCAGGTCCCGATGGGCGATCCACGCTGCCTGTCAGGCCCGGGCCTGCCCCAGGGGGAGGCCGGGGACGTGCCTAGCAGAGGGTGCCAGCGGGTGACCCATGGCCAAGTCCAGTCTGCCGATGTATTTTCCTTGGCTCCCACAGTGTTTTTGAAAAAAAGGCCTCAGTAAGTTACCCACATTTAAAAATCGGGAGAGTTCCCCTAAAAAAAAAATTCAGATTTCCATTTTCTAATAATAACAACAAAAGCAAGCTCTTCTGTGTCACTCACCACGTGCCCGGCACTATTGTGAATGACTTGTGTCTATTCGCTGCTCGGATCCCGGAATAGTCTGTGGTGCAGGTGTCTGTTCTTAGCCCCATTCTGCAGCTGGGGAAACGGAGGCCGGCGGGAAAGCCGTTTGCTCCTGGCTGTGCCCGACTTCCCGCGTGGCAGCCTGGCTGGAGCTGCTGGTGGGTGCCCCCTTTGGCCTGGGCACATGCTCTCCACCTCACCCTGGCCTTGCCTGGCCCACTGTGCGCAGGTTGATCACCTGCCGGGCCCAGGCCAGGGGGCATCCATCGGCCTGTGTGCTGTCTTGAGGTTGGAGAGGTCAAGGTGGATGACAGGAGTCAGCTGCTGTTTTTTGCACTGAGTCATTATCACCGGTTTCTACCCCCCACCCCGCCCCAATGCAGCCCATATTCTGCCGGGGCCCCCCCAACCCCGGCCAGGCCGATCCCACAGCACTTCTGCTCTGCGTGAGGCTTCATGCCAGCTCCCAGGTTTCCATCCAGACCTCCAAGGGGAGGTGCTGTGTGCCATCTCAGGGATGGACTGAGTCAGGCTGTAGGAGAAGGAGGACCCCAGCCTCCTGCCCTGTGTCAGCCACACTCTTGCGGAAGGGGAGCAGTGGCAGGCAGAGGATCCACGGCCCACCTGCAGAAGGGGCCGCTGTGCTGGAGGCCCCCTCCTTGTGGGGCTCCTGCCTCGGTGCAGGGTGCAAGTCCAGGGTGGCGTCCGTCCTGGGCCCGCTGCCCTGTGTCCCGCCGTGGGGGGAGCAGGAGGTGTGCACAGCCACGGCTTGTCTCTGTCGAAACTGCGGGTGGGCGGGCCGTGGTTCTGGGGTGGCCGGGCTTGAGGGTGACTCATTTTGGAAGCTCTGAGACGTCATTTCACCTAAGGAACCTTTGGCAACGTGGAGGTGAAGTGGCCTGTCTCATACAGGGCTCCTGGCTTCGTGGAGGGGGCTGCTGTGGTCAGTGTGGCTGGCCTTCCCGGTGGCGGGGCGGAGCGTGGGCCGCGATGAGAAGCCGCTGTGTCCGGAGGCCTCGATTCTTCCCTCCCTCTCTCCTTCCCATCTCCCCTCCCCCCTCTCCGAGTGCATTTAAAAAAAACCCCTCTTTATTGAGGTATAATTGACATACAATAAACTGCACATTCTCCCTTCCCTTTTAAAATGCTGGACGACTTCAGCCGGTCAAAGCAGTATATAAAAGAATATGTACATAGAACCGCCCGGTGTAACAAACCTTTCCAGCTGCAATTCCTGATGTTCCCGCGTGTGCCCCTGTCTTGTTTCAGCCCCTGCCTTCCGGCCCCGGATTCTTTCTCATCATCTCTCTTTGCGGGCAGGTGTGAGTTCCTCCTGCTCCCCGCTTCTTCTTCTTCTCCTCCTCTCCCCACCCTTCCCTTCCTGTTGTCCTCACTTCCCAGGGGCAGCCAAGTTCAGCCCCTTGGGACTCCTGAGAACCTTCAGGAGACAGTGAGAATGATGGAAAGAACCCCCATCCGCAGGGCTGGAATCCAGGCTTTTAGCCCCAACGTGCTGGACGTCTTTGGACTTCTTCTGTCATAGGGCTGTTTCCATCTTGTGGGCCTGAGATAACTCGTGCAGAATTGAGCTGAGCACCTGGGGCATACAGTAGGTGCTTATAAATGGTGGCTGGTTGTCTCATCATCCACTGGTAAAACCAGTCCTTCCGCTGATTTTGCAGAAACACGTCCACCTTGGAAATGTTGGCCCTGAATTCTTAAGGGGCAGGTAGATATTAGGGCATGTTATGGGCTGTATGTGGAATTCACCAGGGCCTAGCGACTGGGGCGCCCTCCTTTCCCACTGAAGATGGCAGGGTGCTCTGCCTTGTGTGGAGGCAACCAGGCTCTCTCAGCATCTGCAACCAGACTTGATTTATCCTGCTTTTAGGTTCAAGGTTCATATAATATTAAAACCCCCAGCAGCTTAAACACAACAGAAGTTTGTTTTTTCTCTCATGTAAAAGAAGTCTTGGGTATAGGCTGTCGTATTAGGATAGTACCACTGGTCTGTGTTCTTCGTGGACCCAGGCTGCTTCTATCTTGCTGCTCCACAGTTCTTAGCACCTTGCCTCATTGTCCAAGGAGCTGCTCAAGTTCCTGCCATTGCATCTGTGTTCCAGTTAGTGGGAAGTGGGCTCTTGCCATCCCACCTACATTCTAGTTAGCAGGAAGTGGAAGTAGGAGGGAGAGTGGAGAAGGACTTTGACTGTTTTAAGGAGACTTCTGCTTTCATCTTGTTGGCCAAACCGAGTCACGTGGCAACTCCTAGCTGCAAGAGAGTCTGGGAAATGTAATCAAAGAGACACGTTGTGTGTGGGTCACAGACATAACCCTCATGTCTTAGAACAGGCCGTCCTTTGGAAACCAGCTCACAGGTAGAATGGTGGGAGGAGCTAAGTCTTTTAACAGAGGCCTGAGATAAGGAGTAAGTTGTCTTCAGCAAGGGTGTCAATTAGAACAGAGAGCCATCTTGTTTTTTATGGTCCCGGAGATTGGAACCCTGGTCCCTGGGGAGTGGTCGAGGGTGAACATTTGGGCTTTCTGTATGTGGAGGCTGCTGGAGCAGGGGGTGAGCTCTCTGAGAAGGAAGTGTGCGAGCAGAGGGCGTTGGACGTGTGTCAGTCAGGGAGGCTGCTGCGTCCGTCCTAGATCTGGAAGGAAGCTTTGTGGAACCTCATCAAGGAATC
Organism: Equus quagga; assembly: GCF_021613505.1. Classification (NCBI taxonomy): domain Eukaryota; kingdom Metazoa; phylum Chordata; class Mammalia; order Perissodactyla; family Equidae; genus Equus; species Equus quagga. Next base: position 73,191,653 of record NC_060279.1, read on the forward strand.
ACCCTCTAAGGGACCTCATCCAAGGACGGCAAATACGAGGACCCTGAGTTGTCCCCTCGGTCCCCCATCGCAGGCAGACATCACCACCTCTCCTGGTGCCCCGCTGAGCCCAGACGCCACCTGAGGGACCTCCCAGAGCCTCTGATTGGTGGAAGTTGGCCATGAGCTAAGCCCGTTCGCCTTTCCTGCCTGAATCCCGTTCGCTCATTTCCACGGGTGAGGACACTGCAGGCCAGACGGGGCAGTCACAGGCCCAGAGCGGGCCGGGGACCCTGGGCTCTGCGTGCTGGGTCCCTCAGCCACGCTAGCGCCCATCCTGTGGTCCCCTCACTGAGACCCAGAGCTGCAGCAATGGCCTCTAGAGCCAGCGTGGCTGTGTCTCGTTTGCCGGAGCTCGGGGCAGGGCGAGAGGCAGCCCCTGCCACCCCAGGTCAGGGCTCTGTGGACACCCCAGGGACGTGGGGTCCTTGGGCAAGTGGGAAGTGAAAGTGCGCGCCAGCCCTTTTAGTTCTGCTGTGGCTGCGGCCAGGCTTTCCTGGGGGGAGGGGGTCGCTGTGTTTCCTTTGCTCAGCCTGGCCTGGCCCCGCAGAGAAACAAGGGCTCGCTCTCCATCCTGTTTGCAAAGAGCGCGCTCGGTCCCTCGAAGTCGCTCGCCTGGAGAACCTGGGAGGGTTCACCTCGCGCAGGAGCCGGGCGTGTGCCTGGGACCGTGCGGGTAGGACCGCAGCTCCGGGCATCGCCATGATGGCATCTCTGGACTGTCAGCGTGTGAGTGTTTTATTGCGGTGAAATACACGTAACATAAAATTCTACCATTTTAACCATTTTTAAGTGTGCAGTTCTGAGTACATTCAGTTGTCGTGCAACCATCACCACTGTCCATTTCTAGAACTTTCTCATCTCCCCAGACTGAAGCTCTGCACTCATGAAACACGCCCCCCCCCCCCCCCCCCCGTTCTCTCCCGCACACCTGCCCCGCCAGCCACAGGCTCCTTTCTGTCTCTCTGAAGCTGCCTGTCTGGGGCCCTCGTGTGAGTGGGATCATGCGGTGTTTGTCCCTTTGTGTCTGGATTAGGCGTTTTTTTTTTTTTTTAAATTGAGGTGAGATTGACAGAGCATAAAGTCAGCCATTTTAAGGTGAATGATTCAGGGGCATTTAGTATAGCCACCACCTCTGTCTGTTTCCAGAATATTCCATCACCCCAAAAGGAAACCCTGTACCCATCAATGGTCACTCCCTGGCCCTACCTCCGGCCCTTGGCACCCGGCGCTGGGTTTGAAACCTGTGCGTGGGCACGTAGTGGGCACCCTGCAGATGCCTGTTGAACAGTGAAAGGAGACCCTTGCCGGTGGATGGAATGGTGCCAGCCTGATTTCCTGAGTGCCTGCTGCGTGCTGGGTCTGTGTAAGTGCTTGTGTTTCTCTGCCCTGGTTGCGCTGTGGAAGCACCTGGGTGATCTCCTGACCCCTGAGGCCCAGACCCCAGCCTGAGACACCAAGTGCGCTGGTTAGGGGAGGCCGGCCTCCAGCACTCTTCAGACAGCTCCTGAAGTGGCTCCAACGTGAGCACGACTGATGTGCGTTATTTCATTGTGCCGTAGCACTCCTTTGGGGCAGGTAATGTTAGCTCCATTTCGTAGATAAGGAAACGGGTTCAGAGAGGTTAAGCAACTTACCCAAACTCACACAGCTTCAAATCTCTGTCTGAGTCCAGAGCCCTGACCTGACCCTTGCTGCTGCCCTGCCCTCCCCTAATTAGCTTTGTCTATGTGATTTCAAAAGGGGGACCAACAGCTACTCAAACGTCTGCTACGGGCTAAAGGAATTGAAAACTACCTCACTAGCGGTGAGGTAGGGCGCTAACTGTGTGCCAGGCACTGTACACTTCATTTGCCTTTCTCGTTTTACCTCCGTGGGAACACCGTGCAGGGGGCACTGCCATAGTGACGTGTTTCCCGGTAAGCTGCCACCAAAGGGGACGTGATTCCCTCAGATGTCACTGGGGAAAGGCAGGTGGGGCCCCGGCAGCTGTCACGCAGGGCCTCCCTTCGGCCATCGTGGTGGGAGCTCTGCCGGAGCAGACACGAGAGGGGAGGTGGGCCAGCATGACGTTGGTCTGAGGGCCGGACATGAGGCTGGACACGGTGTCATCGCGGGAGCCTTGGTGGCCGGTCAGTCCTCCCTGCGCCCAGTTTGAAATATTTGGGGACCCCTGGAACGGAGCCAGGAGAAGTCGTGTATCCTTCAGGGCATTGGCCTGGCTCTCCGTCTCCCTTCAGCAACGGACGTCACATGGTCTGTCCCTTACGTTTGTGTTTGAGACCTTTTGCTGCTGCGGGACTCATTCATTCATTCGTTCATTCATTCATTCAACAACTATTCCCCAAGCCTGAGAGCCTGGCACTGTTTGGGGCTCTGGGGACATGTGGTGACATTCTCCACAGGCCTGAGATCTTGCCCAGCAGACAGGTCGTAGTGGCAAGCCCCACGTGAGAGTGCCAGGCCCCGTCTCTGCGTGGCTTCTCTCAGCTGTAGGAGATGGATGGCCCTGGCTGAGAGGTGAGGGAAAGGCAGCACAGAGAGGTCGGGAAATGTTTCTGAGGTTGCCCAGCTCATGAGAGGACGGGGCGGGCTGGCTGCAGAGAGCGAGCTCCTCACCGCTGCTGCATAATTGTGAAAGAGGAAGTCCGGGAGCACCTGCGTGGGGTCAGGCCGCGCCGTGGCCAGGGCGGCCCCCGCGAGCCGAGGGCGCAGGGGCCCTTGGTTTCCTATGCTGTCACCACAAACTCAGTGGCTTCAAACAAAACACGTTTATCGTCTTATACTTCTGGAGGTCAGAGGTCCAAAAACGGGTCTCATGGGGCGAAAGTAAGGGCTGCATCCCTTCTAGAAGCTCCGGGGCGGAGCTCGTCTCTTGCTGTGCCCCGTTTCTAGAGGCTGCACCAGCTCCTTGGCTCATGGCGCGATGCAACCTCTGTTTGCATCGCAGCATCTCCCTGTCTGACTCTGCCCCTCCTGTCTCCCTCTTCCCAGGGAGGTGACATTGGGCCCGTCCGGAGGAGCCAGGATAGGCTCCCCATCTTGACCTCACCACATCTGCAAAGTCCCGTTTACCACGTAAGGTGACACACGCATAGGTCCCGCGCATTAGGCCAAGGACGTCTTTGGGAGATGTTACTGTGCCTCCATGGCAGGGGAGAGCGGCGCTGCCCGGGGCCTGGCGGGATGGGAGAGCACGGCTGTCGGAGGAGCTGTCGGCTGTCTGAGGGTCCGGCGTGAGGACCAGGAGGCCGGCGGGCACCCGGCGGAGCCTCAGGAGCTGCGGGACAGACTGGCGGTTGGGCGCCTGCTAGGTGGCACCTCTGCTTGGGTCTGAGCCTGCGAGGACACGGTCCCAGGAGGATGGAGCCCAGTGCAGAGCCCGCCGCCCCCAGCTCCACACAGGGGCCTCCCTCCTGCAGCCGTTGGGCAGGAAGACGGAGAGCTGGGACGTCAGCGCCCTCCAGGTGCCAGCCGGCCTCTGAGACAGGAGGGAGGTGGCTCTGTGGGGTCAGGCAGGCCCCATGCACTGCCTCCTCCCGCTGCTGTGGCAGGTGACACAGCTGAGCTTTGGCGTCACTGGGGCTGGGTCGATCCAGGCTCCACCACAGGCTGAGCTGAACCCGTTCTTGTCAACTGTAAAGTGGGGCTGAGACGGTGCCTGTCCCACAGGGCCACCCGTGAGGAGGCAGCAGGCGAGGTGGATCAGGCCGTGAGCCTGGCCCAGAGTGGCTCACTGGAACATCTGCTGTGCACCAGGCACTGGGGAAGGCACAGCACAGATCAGACAAGGTCCTGGCCCTCTGGAAGCCACCATTCCACTGTGGGAAGAAGAAAATGAACAAGGAAATAGAGAATATTGTCAGCTCCTGATAAATGCTATGGAGGAAAATATAGCAGGATCAGGTGGACAGGAGTGCTGGTATGAGTGGGGAGGTGGGTGGTGTGTGTGTGTAGGGTGGCACTTTCAATAAGGTGGTCAGGGAAGGTCTGGATGAGAAGGTAACATTCGAGCAGAGACCTGCAGGAGGTAAGGAAGCAAGCCATGCAGCTATCTTAGCTTGTGCAAAGGCCCTGGGGCAGGAGTTTGGCTATCCCGAGGAATGCAAAGAGGTGAATGTGGTCAGAGCAGAGCAAGTCAAGAGGGTGGTAGGAGTTGAGGTCCGTGAGTCAGTGTGGGGCCAGCTGGTGCAGGGCTTGTAGGAACTGTGGCTTTGATCCTGAGGGAGAAGGGAGCTATGCTAGAGCAGACATTCAAGAAACTGGCAGCTTCAAAAGCCTGAATGCCTCCCTCTCTTCTGTTCCCCGCTCCCCTCCCCTTTTTTCACCGCCCACTCCGCCCGCTGGGTTTTGTGGGAATGGCTGGCCCATGAGGGCCTGCTGCGTTGAGCCCGGGGTCCAGCCTGACGTGCCTCCAGTCTGGGGACTTTACTCAGGCGTCCGCTCCCCAGCCATCCTCACCACTGGTCAGATAGGGCCTTTGCTATTTATACAACACAGTGGTGCACAAACGCTGAGTCTAGAGTTTCGCAGCCTCTCCTGCAGTGCGTTGTCTCTCCAGGTGAATCATGGCGGTCTTTATCCACACCAAAGGACAGAAATTAAGGCTCAGATAGAACGGTCTGCATTTCGTGTTTTCTGTCCAATTCTATTTTTCCTTAAACGTTTGACTCCCCACTGGAGTCTTGTGTAGAGTGTCATCCGGTTTAGCTCAATTCTGTATTTGACCATTTTTAAGGTTACCGAATTAGTTACTATTTGTCGAACCCCGACCGCGCTCGGGGTTTCCTGCTGGACGAGAGAGCTGGTGGTGGTGGCCAAAGCAGGGACCGTTCCTGCCCTCTTCGCTGTAGCTTTGCGGAAAGCGAGAAACCAAGTTGAAGTAGGTTTCAGACTGGTTCTGACGTCACGCTTTTCCACGAATCGTCGCAGGTCAGCTCGGAGCCCTGGGGAAGGCCGTGCTTCCCTCGTGGACGCTGCCCGTCCCCGTCCTCCTGGCAGAGTCAGTTATGGTGAGGACATCCTGGCAGCTGTGGCCTTCCACTTGCCAGCCTGAGGAGGCATTCTGGGAGGTTCCAGAAGCAGAGACGGCCTGGAGGCCCCAGCCTGGGCCCGGGTTTCGGGGTGCCATTACCACAGCCACCTGTCTGCCTGAGGGGCCTGAAGCGGGGTGCAAGCCCATTGGGAGTCTAGTGGAGAAAGATTACCCGGTTATAAGAATCCTCGTGGTAGAAACCATCTCCCCTTCCCTTGGTCCAGGCGGAGGGGGCCTTGGAGGCAGGAGTGGGACTGTGGGGCATGCACAGCCCTGCTGGTGAAGGACCACCGGTCGGACAGCCGCAGACCATCCAGTGATGGAAATAGGAGGCAGATCCGGTACTCGGAGCCCTGGACAGGGCCCGAAGATCCCCGGCGGCGTCTGGAGCGAGCGTGGAACGCAGTCTCCCTTCTCCTGCTCCTCAGCGGTCGGGCTGCCCTGGGTTCTCTCTTGGCTTCCTTGCTCCTCTGTCCCCTCCTGGGAAGGCGCTCTGCTCAGAGGCCCCCTCGGCCCTCCCCTCCTGCCTCCAGGCAGCCCCCAGGCTTGCTCGGTGGGTTTAGAGCAGCAGGTCCCTGGGCTGCACATTAGAATCACTTGGGAACTCAAAAAATACTGATGCCCGGGCTGCACCCCCTGAGACAGGGTTCACTCAGGGCGCGGTAGGGCCCAGGCCTCCTTTTTTACTATGACATCAGCTGTTGTAACGTGCAGAGTACTCCATTGCATGTATATTCCAGAATCGTTTCCCGTGACAGACATTTGAGTCGTTTCTAAATTTTCCTACCGTGGTACCTTCTGCATCCATCTTTTTGTGAGATCTTGTCTGTCAAGAAATGTCGTAAGTGACTTTGAAATGGGTGGGAAAAGATGCCTGGGTGTCTTGTCTAGCTCACTCATCTGAGCTATTTCTGTCTTTCATCGTCTCTGAGCTGTTTTACAACTCTGATTGCAGAAAGCTGATAGTAATGGAAATGATTCTTGTCCGGAGAAATGCCAACCAGTTGTGCCTGCTGAAGGCAGTTGATCACTGCTGGACACCACCGTTTGTAAACACTCCCCAGGGGATTTTTTTTTTTTTTTTTGGTGAGGAAGATTGGCCCTGAGCTAACATCTGTTGCCAACGTTCCTCTGTTTTTATTTTTCTCTCCAAAGCCCCAGTACATAGTAGTGTATCCTAGTTCTAAGTCCTTCTCGTTCTCCTATGCGGGGTCCCACCACAGCATGGCTTGATGAGTGGTGCTAGGTCTGCTCCCAGGATCTGAACCGGCGAACCCCGGGCTGCTGAAGTAGAGCGCACAAACTTCACCACTCAGCCACGAGGCGGCCCCTCCCCAGGTGGAGATCTAAACCTGGAAGATTCGAGGTGATTTCTGTTGTCCCCCTGGGCTCAGTGGGAACCAGCGGCACATTCCTTTAGCTGTGTGTTTAGACAGCCAGTGGAAATAGTAACAAGAGCTGACATTTGCTGAGCCCTTATCACATGCCAGACCCTTTGTTGAGAGCTGTTGGTGGTGTTTAGTCGTGTGGGTGCCGTTTTGCACGGATCAGAAACAACCTGATGAAATAGGTACTCTTATCACCCCAGCACAGATGGGGAGGTTGAGGCGAGAGAAGTTGCCCTAGGTAATGTGGCTGATGAATAGCAGAGCTGAGGCCTGACCCGCAGGGCCGCTTGCGCCCCGGCAGAGGCGTCAGCCTGGGGTCTTGTGTGGCCCCGCCGCCTCCGTCACTGAGTCACGTGGCTGCTCTGAGCCCGTGTCGTGGAACTGATGGCCTGGGGGCCGAGGGGCTCAGCGAGGCCACGCTCCAGGCCACCACCCTGCGCTCCTGGTACGTGGGTCGTCACCTGCCTGGTCAGCGAGCACGATGTCTGACTCCGCGTGGCTGTGCTCCAGGGAGGAGAAGGAGGCGGTTCTGTCACAGTGGCGCTTTCTCGGGGATGTCCGAGTCCTGAGACCTGAGCTGCGAGGCCTGCGCTTGATGAACTTAACACTCAAGGGCCAGGTGTGACACACTCTGCCAAGGCCTCCGTCTGTTCTGCCAGCTGGGCCTCTGAACAGCCCTGGGAGGTGCATGTCATCATCCACATTTGACAGTTGAGGAAATCAAGGGGCGTCCATTCATCCTTGGGTTCCTTCACCTCCTGTGGGCCGGACATGTGCTCAGCCCCAAGGCAGCAGCAAATTAGGAAATTGCACTCTGGGTCCTTCCTGGAGTTCAGTCTCCTCCAGGAGAGGTGAAAGGATTTGCCCAGCAGACCAGAGAGGTCAGGAGAGGTGCCCAAGGCCACACAGCCAGGAAGTGCCAGGGCTGTGTCTGCTGCTCTCCTATGCCATTTTGCACTTGAGCTCCCGAGGTGACACTGAAGCAGATGTAGGAGCCCCCCGTCCCCTGTCAGACAGTTTCCGGGGGTCCTTAGCTCACGGGGGCCCCTGACCCAGTCCGCAGAGAGACCCGGGCTCCCCAGGAACTAATTTCTTAAGAGAACTTTATGGCTCTTAACTCCCTAAGCGGATCCAGATGTGCCTTGTGGCCGGCGCTGCTGCAGAGGCCCTGGCCAAAGCCAGCTTGGTTTGGAAGCCCAGCCCCGGCAGCCGCCAAGTCTGGAAATGAAGTAAATCAGCGAGTTGTTCTTGGCCATTTTCCCCTCATCTCAACCCAACTCAAATCAAACTCGGGCTCTGACCTCAGGCATTGCACATTCCAGTATTCCCTGGCCTCCCGGGGCTGCAGGGCACCAGGCAGGAGAGGACCACGTCGGGGGCGTTGATCGGGCCAAGGGAGGTGTTCTGGGGGGAGCGGGGGCCGCGGGGGTCAGGCAGCCGGAGCAGCTGCCTTCCTCCGGCCACCAGTCCTTGGAGGATCAGGCGATGCCTGCTGGGCCGGGGCTGGTTTCCAGCCTGCAGGGGTCCAGGGCACGTGTCTGGGCCCCGCTGGGAACTGAGGGGAGGGGCTGGCTGAGCAGCCAGGGGGAGCTGATTTGGGGCACCCCTCTGTCCCCCAGCATCTCTGCTCTGCCAGGAGCCCTAAACCCGGCTTCCTGAGCACTGGGGCCTTCTGCCGAGGAGGGCTGCTCCCGCTGGGCGGCTGCCGAGGGCTGCACCTGGATTCCTGAGGTCCGGGGAACCCGGTGCAAACCTGGGTGGTCAGGGTGAGCGTGGGACCAACTCCGCCACCCCTGGGCCCAGACCACACCACACGGCCCTCGAGGGTGAATCACTTTGAAGTGCTGGGGTTCCGGGGCCTGTGGCAGGCCGAGGGAGCCGACTTGGCGGGAATGGGCAGGCCGGGCAGGCTTGTCCCACTTGGCTTCCTGGCAGCTCCTCCCCTCTGAAGGCAAGGGAAGCCATAGCCAGAGGGCAAGGGTCTGGCCTTGGGGGTCAGAGGGAGGCCGAGTTCGAATGTCACTTCCTAGCTGTGTGACCTTGGGCAAGTCACTTAACCTCTCTGAGCCTCAGCTTGCTTTATCTGCAAACTGGGAGCATCCTTGTACCATCTTCAAAGAGTCTGTGTGAGGATCAAAGGAGAAAATCCCTGTGAAATGATTAGCCTGGTGGCTGGCTGCAAAGTTGTGGTACCAAACAGTAGCTTTGGGAGGGCGTCATCTGAGAGCCACCCCCACTGACAGTCCAAACCCAACAGTTATTAGACAATCCCCGATATCCCTGTTTCACTGAATTCCTGTGCCCAGCCCCTCCTCTGTACGGGTTCTAGAGGGGCCATTGGATGCCCTGGTTATTATTACTGTTGTTGGCCGTGTGACCTTTGCATACTGAAGCTGAGAGTATTATTGTTATTATTATTATTATTGGCTACGTGACCAAAGCTGAGAGACAGTAACCCCAGTGGTTAAGAGTTCAGGTTCTGGAGCCAGTCTGTGTGGGTTTTAAATTCCTCTTCTTTCAGCTTACTAGCTGTGTAACTTTGGGCCCCTTGCCGAGAGTCTCTGTGCCTCAGTTTCCCGGCCTGTAAGGTGGAGATAATACTGTCTGCCTCGTAGGGTTGTTGTGAGGGTGGGATGCGGTAATACGTGGAAAGTGCTGGACCAGGGCCTGGTGCGCAGAGGGCGTGCTGAGTTAGCGATGAGTTCCGTGGTCGCCCCTGTGTGCTTCCACACGTCTGGGCTCCGTGTCGGGTTCTCCAGGAGAGCCGAGGGGATGCGCCCGCCTCCTGGGACTGCTGTGAGGGGACATGGCAGTGCCTTCCTGTGCCCTCTTGTCCCCCTCGGTGGGCTCCTTCCCCTCGGTGGCCCCCCTGGTGGTCTTCCACTTCCCTTGCTTCGCCCCAGCGCTTCGGGGCGGCCCTGGAGCCTCCAGACCCCATTGCGGGCACTGCCCCCTAGCCCTTGACTCCCTCTGTTGTCTTGCGACCCTGCATGACTTGATGGGACGAGGAATAATAGCCAGCGTGGCGCTGAAGCTGTGACTTAAAGTCAGGGGCGTGCCCCTGTTGATTGGCACTAGACTGTGACTCCGGACTCTGGGCCGGCTCTGGGGGAGAGGGAGACGTCCTCCCGGTCACGCCTGCCTGCTCCGTTCGCACTTCGTTCTTTCACTCCCTCAGGGTTCCATTCGTCTGTTCCCTTTCTTTTTTCTTTCATTCATTCTCTTCATTCACTCTTCTGTCATTCATTAGTTTTTCGGTTTATGGAGCCTCTCCTGTGCCTTGGCCTCCCTCTCAGGCATGGGAGGTGCAGCCACGGGCAAGGCCCGAACAGATGCTGATGAGGCTCTCGGAGGCTGACTGGAGGGATCAGGGAAGGCCTCCTGGAGGAGGTGACTTCTGAGCGGATACCTGGGGGAGGAGCTGGAGTTCGCTGAGTGAAGAGGAGAGGTGGTGCTTGTTCCCTCATATGGGGTCTTACCTGCAGAGGCTTGGGGTCCCCAAGGCAGAGAATGGGCTTCCAGACCGTGGTGGGGTGATGCTTCCTCTGCCCTGTAGCGAGCTGCTTCGTCTGACAGCAGGGGCTCAGGGGGTGACCAGCCATAGAGGTCTCTCTTGGCTTGCCCACCGGGGCTATTGGAGCCCCCGTCCTCTGTAAAGTGGCACCACCCGGCTTAGCTCAGGGTGGCTGTGTCCCAGTGCCCAGCCCAGGGGAGGTCTCTGCAAACCCCAGCTCCTTCCTGCAGGTGCCTGCGGTCCCAGTCCGACCGAGGGGCCCCGGCAGAGGCATCATGGGGACGGAGAGACCAGGAACCGTGCCCGGCCGTCCAGAGCTGGGGATGTGGCAGTGGCCTCCTCTGGAGGCTCCCAGGTCCGGCAGATCGACTGGAGTCGGTGGTTCCTGCCGTGGCGAGGCAGTTCATCATGTTTCTGGCCAGCGGGATTCTCGGCACCTCCTCAGTGCCAGCATCTGGTCTGGTGCCCTCTGGTCCCTGGGGAATGGGCAGGGAAGCAGGTAGGGCATGGGGCCTGTGGACACGAGGTGGCCTGGCCAGAGGCCTTGTGGTGTCCCGGGGACTCTGATGGCCCGTGGGGCTATGAAAGGCCGCTGGCCCTTGGTAAAGTATGGCCGAAGATTCGTGTGGCAAAGTTGTCACCACCACTTACTGATCAACGGTTGATGAGCTCCTACTGCATGTTAGGAGTCCAGCACGTGGTGGGTAAAGTGCCTGTTCTTCTGGTGGAAGCCTGACACCAACCCAGTGACTGTGTGTCATGTCGGATGTGGACAAGGGCATGAGGAAGACCACAGCAGGGACCCGGCGGGGGAGGGCCGTGATGTGAACAGGCTGGGCTCCTCCAGGGGAGCACTCGAGCTGAGACTTGCAGGAAGAGATGGGGGAGCCACATGGGTATCCGGGATAGAAGGTTCCAGACAGAGGGAGCCATGCAAAGGCCCCGAGGCAGAACATGGTGGGCACCAAGGGGCAGTTGCTCTGGCCAGGCATTGAACTGGGTGCGTGACACACGCTGTCTTCTTTTATCTAGTATCCCTAAGAGTTACAATCCTGTTATGATTCCCATTTTACTGATGGGCCATGTTGAGGCTCAGCGCACAGCCAGGAGGCGGAGGAGTCGGAACTTGAACTTGCAGCTGGCGGCACAGTCTCAGCTCGTGTGTCATGTTGTCATCCTCATGTGGCTGCAGGGCTTCACCGAGAGACCAGGGGTAGAGGTTTGGGTGTGTGAGTCTCCTGTCCCTGAACCATGTGTGGAGCATGGCATTCGGTCAGCCGCAGGTCGGCGGCATTACCTGTGTGGGGCTCTGGCTGGCAGCCCTGGGGGCTAGTAGGCGAGGTGGTCCAGAGCGGCATTGTGTGTCACAGGGGCGGAGGGCTGCAGCCAGGACGTGCAGGTCTGGTGTCGGCCTCACAGGAGCCCGGTGAGGGCGGCCCCCGAGGGCCTGGCGTGGGCCTGGTGCTTCCCTCCCGGGGGGCCTGGTTTGAGTCCCGTCTCTGCCCCATGGCTGTGTGATGCTGGGGGAATCACCCCGTTTCTGATGCCTCATTTTCATCTTGATAAAAACGGGGTCAGTAGAACTCGCTGCCGTCCCTGGCCCAGTGCTTCTGTGGGGTCAAGCGAGCTCACTATGGCAGGCCGCTGTCAGCTCCGAGGCCCCTACGCGGAGGTCTGATTTCCCTTTAATTGCAAAAACCAGTATCAAGGCAGCCTTAAGGAGAATTTGAAGAGAAAAGGAAAGGAAAGAAAAACGCTTACAATTCCCCTACCTTTACATAACCATGGACGTCCCATCCCACCCAAACCCGTGCCAGCTGCATCGATACGGACGTGTTTTCAGATAAATTCCGTGCTTTCTGCACTCCTGCTGCTCACCCGCAGACTCCGGAACGACACAGATGCAGGTTCTCCAGCCCCCTTCGCTGCCTGGAGCCGGGAGCTGGCCGGTTTGGCTGTCAAGAGTTCCTGGTGTTCATATGACTTCACTCATGTGCGGAATATAAACGGACACATGGGCAGAGAAAATAGTTGAGTGGTTACCCGGGGAAGTGGGTGGGGGGTGGGCACAGGGCTGAAGGGGAGCACCGGTGTGGCGACAGACAAGAAATAACTGAAATCTCACATTGATGTAACCTATTATGAATCTCAGTTAAAAAAAACTACAATGAGACATCACCACACACCTGTAAGAATGGCTAAAATACAGAATAGTGATAACATCCAAATCCTTTCAAGGGTCTGGAGAAATGGGATTGCTCATACGTGGCTGGCAGGAACGTGAGATGGTGCAGCCTCTCTGGAAAAGAGTTTGGCAGTTTCATACAAAAGTAAGCGTGCAGTTGCCACACAACCCAGCAATTGTACTTCTGGGCATTTATCAAAGAGAAATCAAAATTTATATTTACACAAAAACCTGTGCACGAATGTTTTAGCAGCTTTCATCATAGCCAGAAAATGAAAGAAAGAAAGAAAGAGAAAAATACACACAGATGTCTTTCATACAGTGAGCGGATAAACCAGCGGTGGTCCGTCCACACCGTGGAATACTACTGAGCAAGAAAGAGGAACAAACCCTCGCCACACACAACCTGGACGACCCTCCTGAGAATCAGCTCTCTGAAAACAGGCAATCACCAAAAGTTACACATTGTGTGATTCCGTTTATATAACATTCTTGAAGTGACAAAAATATAGAAATGAAGAGCATCTCGGTGGTTGCCAGGGTTAGAGAGCGGGTGGGGGCAGGAGGGAAGTGGGCGTGGCTGTAGAAGGACAATAGCGATGCAGAATGTTTTGAATCTTGACTGTAGCAATGTCAGTATCCGGGTTGTGAGATTGTACTGTAGTGTTGCAGGGTGTTGCCATGTGGAGAAAATGGGTACAGGGTATATGGACTCTCTCTGTGTTATGTCTTATAACTGCGTGTGGGTCTATATCTTAAAATAAAAATTTTAACTTAAAAATTAAAAAAAAAAAAGAGTTCCTGGTGTTGATTTTCTAATTATTCCTCCTGAGTTTCACCCATATGTGCCTGTATTTTTACGTCATTACAGAGTGAACAGGCCGGACTCTTTTCATTTGTTCCTCTTCTGTCATCAGCATAGATTATGTTTTGCACAGTCTTCACGGCCATTATTTTTAGTGGCTCTGTGATGATCGTCGCAGTGTATTTGATGAAACCGTCTCCCTTTGGGTAGATGCTAAGGCCCTTTCCAGCCTTTCTTCTCCGACAGAGTTTGCCACAGCAAATATCTAGGCTCATAGCTTTTTGCCCTGTGCCTCACGAGGATGGATAATTGTTTGGGAAAGTCCCCAGGAGGGGGAGTTGGTCAGAGGGGCCTGAACATTTTGATGGCTTTGACATAGATGAGGCTCCGTTCTTTCCAAAAGAGCGGAACCCGTCTGTAATGCCATCGGCAGCGCGCAAATGTCCTGTTCACATGCCTGGTCGGCTCTGGGTGTCGTCGTTTTTCTTTTTTTCTTAACTTCATGGGTTGAAAATGGTGCCGCGTTGAGTGTTGTCGGTCAGCAGTTGGCTTTGAGACACGTGCCCCAGTATCTTCGGCTCTGCCCTGGCCTCCTCCTTCTGTCCGTCTTCACTCAGCCATTAGCACCGCTGTTAGCAACAAAGAGCATACGGTGTCCCCTCCAGCTGTATACAGTGTCCCCTCCAGCTGTAGAGGTAGAGGGGCGAGGAGCAGAGAGGGGCTCCCACAGGCATCTCGGCCAGCGGGGGAGGGTGGGGAGGGGCGCAGGGCACTGAGAAAGCCAGGGGGAGAGACGGGCAGAGGCTGGCGAGAGAGGCCTGGAAACGGCAGTGAGGACAAGGAGAAGCAGGATGTGGATGAGCGAGGATGGGGAGGTGTCGGGGGGATGGGAGGAGAGATGGGGCTCCAGGGGGGAATGGGGGCCTGAGTGTGTACGTGAGAGAGAGACAGAGACAGAGAGAGACAAACAGAGAGAGATAGAGACAGACAGAGACAGAGAGAGATAGAGACAGAGACAGAGAGATAGGCAGAGAGATAGAGACAGACAGAGAGACAGAGAGAGAGAGAGGAACAGAGAGACAAGACAGACAGAGAGAGAGACAGAGACAGGAACAGAGAGAGAGAGGAAAACAGATAGAAGGACAGAGAGAAACAAACAGACAGAAATGGAGGAGGGAGAAAAGGAAGAAGGGAGAAAAAGGAAAGAGCGGGAGACAATGAGAAGGGGAAGAAATGGGAGAAGGGGCGGTGGTGGCGTGATAAGAAATCCCTGGATTGGGTGGAGTCAGTACTTTCTGTGGCGGTGCCCTGGGCCTGGGGCACCAGGGTCAGCAGGGAGGGAGGAAGTGGGCACCCCAGCACTGTGCTTCTGAAACAGAAATGGGACAGAAGCGCCATGGGTTGTAGCTGGGAACCGGGGTTTCCGCCCCAGCGCTGCCCCTTCCTAGCCATATGACCCTGCTTCCGCCTCTGGTGATGGCCCTGTCCCCACAGAGTGACAGCATCGGTAAGCACGGCCCTGGCCCGCTTCAGAGTGACAAAGCCACCCTGCCAGGTCCTCCCCAGGAGCTCCAAGCAGCATTAGAAGCGAGCTGATGGGGCCATGGGTGTGAGCATGGCTGTCTATGGGGCAGTGATTGGGTTACGGACGCCGCGGCCAGGGTCCACAGTGGCTGGGGGGTCATTGCCTCTCCTTTCCCTGCCGTCCAGTCCCTCAGACGCAGATGTTAGTAGTGTGGCCCACTTCCTCGGGCCGTCGGGAGGACTGAGTGAGGTGTGCTCTTCTGCTCTGCAGCTCTTGGAGGGGCCTGGCACGGGCTGTAGATTCCCGTGTGACCCGAGGGGCTGCCCGCTTCGCAGGGACAATGACAGGGGCAGCAGCACAGCAGCCGGCGTGATGCGTGCCCTGACCCAGGGCCTCGCCTCGCTCCACCCCCGAGCCATGCAGCTCATGAGGTCCCGTTGTTCCCACGTCACATCTGGGGAAACTGAGGTTCAAGGTTAGTATAATAATAAAAAGAGTTATGATGGCAGTGACAAACTGTTTTTGAGGGCCTGATGCACCCAAGGCACTCTGCCACGTGCGGTCCTCCAACAGGAGAACTGACAGAGAGAAAGTGGAGCTCCGAGAGGAGGAGCGAGTGCTGGGGGCTGCACGGCCACGAGGGGACAGAGCCAGGCTGAGCGTGGATCCACGCGACGCCAGAGCCCGGGCCAGGCCTGCCGTTCATTTGTGTCGTTTTTCAGGCCCAGCCTATAAACTGGAGCTTTTCAGGAAGTCTTCGGAAAGATGATTTAGTTATTAGCTGTTTTTTACCTCTTAATTAAATATATATATATGTGTGGAAATGTGATTCTGCACGTGATCTGAAAGGTCAAAGCCAGAGGTCTTGGCTCAACGGTAAGAACTGCGTCCACGTAGGTGAGGAATGTTCCAGAAGCTTGCCTGCAGGCGCCATCCTCGCCTGCTGACCAGTCACAGGGGAACAGGGCAGGGTTAGGTCAGCGTCGGGCTGCTGCAGCCGCCTCCTCCTGGATCTCCAGCCCATGGCTGCCCAGGGCATTGCTGTGCCACCTCCGACCTCGGCCTGGCAGCTCGCAGGTGCACCTGCCTGCCAGCCGCAGCCTCGTTCCTGACTCTGTCCCCAGCCCTGGTCTGGGGCATCCAGGGCAGGTCCCAGTCAGCTGAGGGTGTTTCCAGACGTGTGCTGAGAACAGAGCAGATGCAGGGATGGAAGGTTCCCCAGGATCGGCTTTTATTGATGCAAAGGGTGGGAAAGGAGCCACGTGGCCGCGCCCGGAGAGGGGCGCCTCCTTCTCGCAGCCTGGAACTGGGCTGGGCCTTCCTAGGAACTTTCCGAGGGAAGGCCACACAGCCCTCCCTTCACCTTGGGGAGGAAGTGGAGCCGGACACGCTTCCCACGGGAAACCAACTTCAAAGGAGAGGGTTCAAGAGGAGCGCTGGCCAGTTCCCACCGGGACCGGTGTCCAGGGCGGCTCCTCGTGCCAAGCACCGTGTGTGTTCCTCTGCGTGGTTCCAGGGTCATGGGGGTCACCGTGTGACCCGAGGGGCTGCCCTCCCGACCTTGCCTGTGATGTCCAGGGCCACACGGACAGAAGTAGTATTGCCGGAATTCAAGCTCGTCAGGCCCACTCCACATCCCGCCCTCCTTTGACTCCCTGATGCTGCCCAAGTGCCTCTGGGTACCTGGTCTCTTGTCTCCAAACAACACGAAGTTGATTTTGATCATGAATATTCTTATAAGTGATAATAACTGCCATTATGGAAACCCTGCAGTGCCAGGCACTTTCCTGGTTTTGCCTGCTGAAGAAGCCGTGACATGGGCACCATCATCCCCACTTTACAGATGAGGAAACTGAGGCACAGAGTAGTTACATAACGAACCGTAGATCATAGAGCTGGTGTCAGAGACGGTGCTCCCACCTGGTTCTGGTGACTAAAGCCTTACACCTGGACACTCTAAGGCTTTGGGCAAGTTGGGTGACCTCTCGGAACCTCAGGGCCCTCTTCTGTACATGGACGTAGTCAGGCTCCCTATGGCAAAAGTTTGAATTGTGTGAATTAATAACTGTGAGGTGCCTGGCACAGTGTCAGCTGTCATTATCATCATCATCATCATTATTGCCACAGCACACGGTCTCCTGAGGAACAGACACTGATGGTCAGAGAGGACCCTCCTGGCCTGGGGGAAGCAGAGGAGGAATCCGCCCCATGGGTGTGCCAGGCAGGTGGGCACAGTGGTAGGTGGGAGCCAGGGAGAGCCAAAGGGGTGAGGCTCCTCCAAGGGGCTGGGTGTGGGCATGGACCTGTGGAGGACTTGCCCGTGTGCATGGGTGGCCGAGGAGCCCGTGCGAGAACAGACCTTAGCTGGCCCGGCTGCCACTCGAGGAGGGCAGCCACGGGTTTCCACCCTGGCGTCCAGGGACAGATGGCACTGGCTGCTGGAGGTACGGTCCCTCCTGGGGAGGACCGTGGGGAAGCTCGCTGCCTTCTCCTCTGCTGGTGTGGCTCTGCCCGGCCCGGAGACTGTATCCAGAGCTAGTTGAAGTCAGAGACCTGCTTATTGGAGGGTGGGCAGCTGTATCTCCTAATCTGAGATATCCGGGGCCCCTTTCCCTTTTCCTTTTGTGGGAAGAATGGCTGAAGACTCCCCTCCCCCAGAGATGTTGGCCACTGCCATTTGGAGGCCTTGTGACATGGAGCCCCGCTCATGGAAGAGATGCAGCCCAACCTGGCATCCTCGGGAGCTGTCACCTCCTCCTGAGAGCCCTCCCTGGTGCTCAGCCACGGGCACCCATCCCTCCTGGAACGTTGGTGAGCCCCACTCGACTGCTTTGCCGTTGGCCATTGTTTTCTTTCTGCCTGATTCATTCCCCCAGCTAGACAGGAAGTTCTTAGTCCTCAATCTCCTCATCTCGGAGACGTGCACATTTGTGAGATAATCGCCTGGTTCTCCAGTTCCGGGACTTGCAGGAGCAGAGACAGAATGACAAAATGGGGAGGAACGAAGGGAGCAGGGTCCTCTTCCAGGCGCGGGGGAGCAGCAGGGCCAGTGACCCCCAGGGGCCTTGAAGACACTGCGATCTGGGGTTGTAAGCTGGGCTGTGCCTCAGTTTTCCCGTCTGTAAGGTGGGGATGATAAGAGACTTCTCTCCCAGGGTGGTTGTGAGCACTGGGTGAGTTAACACATGTAACAGGTGCAGACAGAGCCTGACCCGTAGGAAGGACTGTGGTTATTATTATTCATTATTGCATTTAGTTAATTAAAAAGTAGATGTTAAATCAGTGTTTGTTGTGCCGAGGATACAGCAGTGAACAAAACAAGCAGCCCCCTGCCTTCAGGGCCTTACTAGTCGGGGAGATGGACGGGATAAGTCAACACATAGGATGACGCCAGTGCCGTGGAGGGGACTGACGCAGCTCAGCAGGGCAGCCGTTCTGCAAGGAAGGGTTTTGTGAGGTTAAATTGGGTGAATTGTTGTGCACACACGTTCAGTGATTTCGGCATCCCAACTCTCCTCCAACACTGTCATGAAGAGAGGGTTCTTGAAGGCCTGCTGTCCCGGTTGAGGTGGGTCTCGGCCCTCAGGGGACCTCTGGAACCCCTTGGGGGGCCCCGGGGCACACAGTTTGAAAACCAACACTCCATCTCTAGGGCCGCTTCCCAGTTCAACTGATCAGAGTCTAAGAAGAACGTCTGTGAAGGAGATTGGGGGCTTGGGGGCAAAGGGCAGGTTTGAGAGGGAGAGAGCAGGGCCAACTGGATGGCCGTGCGGGGACACGCCCGCGCAGCCTGGCACAGGGGCCCTTTGCTCACCCAGAGCGGCAGGTGAGTCCAGCAGTAGGAAGAGGCCACAAAGCTGGATGGCAGAGGTGCCCCGGGCTGGGCTTCTTAGGGGTTTCTGGGCTGGGAGAGGGTCTCAATGTAGAGGGAGGGGAGGACACTAGACCTCCTAGGGACAGCAGGTGGATGGAGCCAATGGCGCCCACGGTGAGGTCCCTCCAAGCCTCGCTGGCAGCCTTGTGTAGCCGTGGGGTCCAGCAGCCTGGGCGCCCATCTACCCAGTAGCTCCGGGCCCCTGGTGGCTGTCATTTATAAGAACAGTCCTGTGGGAGGACCTGCTATGTGTCCTATGAGACGTGTTTTCAACCTTGTATGGGGTCCTCTCCGCCCTCATCCTCTAGTAGATGGTGGCTCCCTACCCTGCAGAGAGGGCTCGGGGCTCGGCCAGGTGGAGCTGCTGGTCCAGGGCCGCCTGGGGCTGCCGAGTCAGGCTCGGGCCTGCTGGGCATGGCGAGCTGGAGTGCGAGGAGCCATTTCCAGAGTGCCCCTGGAGAGTCTCCGGGGCCGAGGGGCCTTCCTCTCACTGTCATTAGCTCGAGCCCTGCGGGGCCTCACGACACAGCCGCTTTGAGAAGTCACATTGATGATCACTCATCCTGCTGGTGACGTCCCGGCCCTGGCAGCCTGGCTCTCCGAGTGTCCGGGCCTTGGCAGCCAGGATCCACTAATCCCCTGTCCCTCGGGACTTGAGGGGAGCGAGGATGCCAGTTTGCAGAGCTGACACTAAGGCCTGCACGCCGACTCCGGGCCGGGAGTGGTCTGGAAGCCCGGCCATACCGGCTGCGTCCTCTGCCATGTGGAAGGCTCTGCCTGTGCAGCGTGGCTCCCAGGCCCCTCAGACACGTCACTGCTGCTCACCCCGCCGGGAATGGGCCCTGTTCTCCTCTGGGTTCTCGAATGTGGCGTGTGCACACTCCACCAGCACTTCCCTTGTGTAACTCCTGCTCCTGGCACGGAGTTTCGGTTTCCTTTTCATTGTTCTTTGTTTGTCTGTTTGTCCATTCATTTGTGCACGTCTGCATTCATTCATTTGTTCATTCATGTTCATTTATTCATTCTAGAACAGCGCAGTCGCTGAGAGGACAGGCACAGAGACAGGTGGGGGGCTTGGAACCCCCTGCCCCGAGCTTTGGGTCTGGGAGCAAATTATTTCACCTCTCAGTTCCCTTATCTGAAAAACTGGGGATGGTCCCCCTTCTAGGGTTCAATGGAGTAATGTACATGGAGCCCCCGGCACGAGTGTGTCCACTGGATGGTCCGTGTAGTGTGTGTGTCTGTGTCCCTCCCTGGCTCTCACGCTCGCTCTCTTTCCTTCCTGTAAAACTTGCTGAGGCACAGGGTTGAGTCATGTGGCCTGTGTCCTCCGCCTTGCCGGGCTGGGTTCTCGCCTGCCTTTCCCCACTACAGTCTGCCCGAGGCTCCCAGCAGCTCTGAGGGGTTCCTCTGGGCGTCTGGCCCCTGATGGTCCAGGCTGCTCCGAGTTGCCTTCACCCCAGGATGAGCAGTACTGCGCTTACCATGATTTGCTCTGAGGGGGTCCATCCCACACGCATGCATGCTCCCAGAACATGCCTGCACACTCCACACTTGCACACACACAGATTCACACACCACACTGGCCCAGGAGCAGCAGGTGCTGTGGGCATTTGCCAGCATTTCCCCTTCCAGGCATCGCTGCTCTGCCCCGGCGTGTGCACACATTCCCCTCTGCGCCACACTGTGCACACCTCTCTGGATATACATGGGTCTCTGTGCCCAGCTGTGTCCCCACCCACCTGCTCTGTTATGTTTGTTTTTTTAACACACATGTCTGTAGCATTTACTAGGGCCCCATCTAAGTGCTTCACAAATACGAATTCAGTTAATCCCCCTAACAGCATGATAGGGTAGTTACTACTCTTAGCCCCATCTTTGAGATGAGGAAACTGAGGCATGGAGAAGTTGGGTCACTTGCTCAAGGTCATGTGCGAGTAAAGGGTGGGGCGGGATTCAGTCCCAGCCTGGCTCCAGTCTGGGCTCTGTCCTCTGCATGATGCTGTTTCCCCATGAATGTATGTGTGCGTGCAACAACCTCAGTGTGTAAACGTGTGCAAACATGGCGTCCACCCTTCACAGTGTATGTGCGTGACCATAGAGCCCTCATTCTCAAAGTCATGGGTGCACACGCCTCATACATGTGCATGGAAGGACACAGGGCACATGTGCTTGAGAACACAGTTGTGTCTGCACACACACACAACTTACACGCACACATGTACATCCATGCTCACACATACCCTGCGCCTCTATCCCATGCCTCGCCCCAGTCTCCACCTCCCTTGCAGACTCCCTTCTAGATTGTTTTCTGTTTCCGCACACTCACCCTGTTGGAGAGGGAAGAGGTTCCACAGGTCTGGGCTTGTCTACCCCGGCCACCCATGCTCACCCTGTCCTGGGCTTGTGGCCTCCGTGTGGCAGGCAGGCCTGACCAAGCTGCCTCCTAGCGCCCTATGGCTCTTCCCTCTGCCAGGGCTGCCACTGGGCTTCCTTCCCATCCATCTACTCAGCTGGCTCAGGACCCCAGCCCCCTGACCCCGGGAATCTGGGCACATCGTGCTGGACTGGGCCCGGGAGCTGGCCCGTCCCAGGGAGCAGAAGGGACTGGTCCAGAAGCTTCCCACAAGTCGGAACAGGAACTCAGGCTTCCTCCTTCTAGTCCTTCATTTCCTGGCCCTGCTCTGGCCCCTCCCCACCCTCCCAGCCCAGCCACCCCCACCCCACCCAGCGAGACCTCTGAATCTGATCCACTGCCGGGCCGCTGCGGCTCCTGTCCTGCCCGGGGCCTCCAGTTGTTGCCTGCTGCTTTCAGACTCAAGTCTGGGCTTGTTGGCCTGGGCGAGACTCTCTCCTGTTTTGGCCTCATCAGAAGCATCCAGACTTCCAGGCCACGTCCCCTAGTGTCCTCGGCCCTCACCTGCTAGACTCCCCAGCACGTTCTTGCCTTCACCTGTCACTGCGCTTGGCTGTCCCCTCTGAAGGAGCCCCTTCTTTCCTTCTCCAAAACACACTCAGCCTCCCGGGAACGCCTCCCTTTGCTTCCAGCCGTCTTCAGCCGTTTCTTGTCCCTGCTTCCCGTCCCCTCCCTGCCTGTGTGTTATACCAGCTCCAGCCATGCCCTCTGTTAGAGCTGATGGTCGCTGCTGTCTGGGCACCGCGGGACATGGAGCCACGGGCTTGGATTGAACTCTGTAACTTTTCTTCCGGTGAATTTTGATTCTTCATTAAGATGTCCTCCTCTTCCCCGCCGACTCTCTCCCTCCCTCCTCCCTGTCTTTCTCTGTCTGTGCCAAGCACTGTGTCAAGCCCTGAGTACCCGCTTCTTTGAAGCCCCACAGATTGAACTAACGAGAGAACTGAAAACTCCAAGGAGATGAGAAATCACTTGATTGCGCAGGTGCCCTCTGCCAATTGGTTAAAAAGTTTTTACGAGCAAATCTGGTGGTTATCCTTTGGAAAATAAGCAAAGACAAACCACTTCCTGCCGCTTCCAGGAGCCACTCGAGTGCTGAGCTTTCTAAGACCTACCAAGAATCCGAAACTTCAGGCCAGCTTCCCCCGTTTTCCTGGAGAACTCGGCAATTTGCGCTGGTGAAATTCCACTGGGCCCGATGGGGTTGGAGATTGCATTTCAGTCTTGTCTTGCAAAGGAATTTCTGAGATCGAGTAATTTGGCGAGAGAGGAAAAGGGGACCTTTGGCTTGTGACGTGCAGGCTGCAGTGCCCTTCCTGTGTGGCTGGTGCCTCTTGGTTTTGCAAATGCCACACAGCCTCCGGAGACCCAGACCCCCTCCTCTGAGTCAGCCACTTTGCTGGGCCCGAGCTGTGGCCACATGTTCATCCAGGGCTCCTTGTACTTCTTACTCGAGCTGCGTCCTAAATTCCTAAATGGGGAGAGACAATGCTATAGCTCCCCATTCGGAGGAGTCTGCCATTCAGAGGGTTGGGGCAGGATTGTGGGGTGCTTAAGGCTCGGGCCTGTGTCTTAGGTTTGCATCCAGTTCTGCAACTAACTAGCAAGTTATGATGTAACCCCTCTGTGCCTTAGTTACCTATTTGTAAAACGATGATTCTAGTACTCTCTTGGGGGTGGTGGGAGGACTTTTAAGTTCAGTAAACACACATATAATGCACCCACCATGTGCGAGGCCCTATACCAAGGCTTCGCAAGTATTAACTAGAATAATCTTCAGATAGCCCTATGAGGCAGCTATTACCTAGCCCCATTGTACAGGCGAGGAAACCAAGGCTCAGAGAGGTTAAGTAACTCACCTAGCTGGTAGGCGGCAGGGCTGGGCTTCAGCCCAGGTTGTCTGGCCCCAGAGTCTGGGCTTGTCCCTCCTGAGCTGCACCGCCTCTCTAGACACGATTAGATGAGATGCTGTACGTCAGCAGGGTGGCCGTTTGTTCCGTTTTGCCTGGGACAAGCCCAGTTTACACTTGGAGCCCTGGTGTAATTATCAGTCGTGCCCCATTTCATTTCGTTCTCCAGAGCATCCCAGTTTGGAGGATAGATTACATGGCCGGCTTACATATGGAGCATTTAGGACAGCCCCAGGAACACCGTGGGCACCGGGTCTGTGGGAGCAATGGAAGAGGAGGTGAAAGCCACAGGGGGTCCAGCCTCTGTAGCCTGAGGGTGCCTTAGTTACTGCAGAACCGAGCTGTCGTCCTGCATCAGCTCTTCCACGACAGGACCCTAGGCATCTGTCACATGCCAGGCATTCGGGTGTCATGCTGGAGGGGGTGATGAAGAGGGGAATTGAGACAGAAGACACAGCCAGCAGCTCTGGGAAATGAAGTCACACCCAGGACCTGCCCTTCTAAGAAATGCAAAGTGTTATGGTTAATATCGTATTCCCATTGCTTTGTTTGGCAAATTATGAAAACATGTCAGTAAGGGAGCACATTCTGAGTACCTATTGTTTAAATTTAAAAAAAGAAAGGGGGGGGGTAAAAAAAGCAAGTCAGAAAAAAGCTTCTGCTTCTGTGACTAGTGTTTAGAAGTTTCCATTCCTCAGCCAGCCTCAGAGCAGGCCCGTCCCCAGGCCATGTGGAGCCGTCGTCGTCGTTTTCCCCGAGATGCCAGGTAGTCAGTTTATCTTTGGTGTGTGTCCATTGCGCCTTGTCTCTCTGTCCTTAGATACGTTTGCAGGATGTCGTGGGATGTGGCTTTCCCAGGCAGGCTGCTAAGCAGCCGAAGGTCTGTTTCAGCCTCCTGGTTGATGTTTTATTAAAGCCATGCCCTAGTTCGGCACATGCTGAATATGGTCGCCAAGAAAAAAACACAGGCTATGGAGTGGGGTCACCAACTCGGCCCTGTTTGCCCAGGACTGTCCCCATTTTGAAACCGAAAGTCCCAAATCCCAGGAAAGCCAGACAGTTGGTCCCCATGCCCGGCTCTGCTCTGTGCTCGCAGGTGTGTTACTTAGCCGCTTAGCCGCACGGAGCCCCAGTTGCCTCTCCTGCAAAATAGACTTAGTAGCACCTCTCTCACAGGGTCGTTGTGAAGTGTTAATAATTCATGAGAAGAGTCCAGCACAGAGAAGCCTCGCCAGTGGTGGTGAGCATTGGTTTCATAATGGTTATAAATTACCCTAAGATTTTCCCCATGGTGCTGAGGCGATAGATGTTATCCTCTGGTCTCAGCGGACCACAGGCAGTCTGCCAAGCCCCAAGACAGCTCTGTCCCCTTTAGATGCCAGTCTGGTCACCTTATCTCAGGGTGGGTATCTGGAAGCGAATTCCAAATCTCAACCCACTGCCTTGTTCTCTGAGGTTGCTTGAAGCCTACTGCCCCGCTCCAGATCCCTGAGCTGGTCCCTGGGCCTGTCCATGACTCAGACGTGGTCGTCTGGAAACAGGCTGGCTGTGGAAGCTGACATTCATCTAGTGCCTTCTTCACACCTGACATTGTGATGCACCTGCTTTGTATTCACATCCTCCCATGAAAATCCTCAGTGCACAAACGCGGAGTTGAGGCTAAGACAGGTAAAATGATTTTCCCAGCGCTAGAAAATGGCGGAGCTGGGGCTGAACCCCGCCTTGGTCTCGCTCCACAGGCTGTGCGACTGCAGGTGTGGGTTGGGGGTCTGTGCCCCTCTGCAGGCTGCTGCTTCCTGGGCTGTGAAGAGATAGGTATAGAGGGCGACAGTTAAGGGTGTAGAGGCTTTTCTAGCAATTTAACTTTGCAGTGGTCTTTCTGTCATAACTTTCAGAAGTATTGATCTGTGATGGATTGGATGTTAAAAATAAAAATAAAAGCTGGTCTCTCGTTACAGGTAGGTTGGGAAGTGCTGGCGTGGTCGGTGCTCTTTAACTCCTTGTATCAGCCAGTTAGGCTAGGTTTTGCTACAGTAACAAATAACCCCGCCAGCCAACCTGTAGCTTTACACAACTGGAGTTATTTCTGCTTCATCCCAAATGTGCGGGGCACAGCAGCAGGGGACCTTGGTCATCTCTGGAATACTCGGGAACTCAGGCTGACGGACCTGCCGTCTCAACGTGTACCTCCACCATCATGGAGGCAGGACAGGGGGTGTGGCAACTTGTACATAGGCGTGCCAGTGACACACAGCACTTTGCACATTTCACAGGCCAAAGCAAGTCACACGGCCACACCTCTAATTGAAGGGGTGGACGAAGAGGGGGAGAAACGGAATCCTATGTGCCCAGGAAAAGGAGGCGACTGCGCCTATTCGGGAACAGCCATACTGCTGCCCTCCTGCCGGCTCTTGCTCCCATGTGGGACTGGTCCTCGGGGCCCAGACGGGCTCCCACAGCCTTAGGGCTGCTGATGTTATCCCACTAGGTACGTTCTGGTTTTTGAAGGCAGCAGAGTCTGCTGGCCCCAGAGCATCAGGTGGGGTCCTCTGGACCGGGTTTCTGGTGCCTGTTGGGGGATGTCTTTGGTGCTTTCTTGGTTTGGGAACTGAAAGTCTTGTCTCCTTCCGTCAGGCCGTGCGAAGGAAGAAATTGTGAGCAGTGTCAGGAAACTGCTGTGAAACTTTGGCCAAGATAATTTCCCTTCCCACATCTTGGGTTTCTTCTCAGTGAAACAGTGGCTAGTTTGTCAGCAATAATATGAGTTACTGTGTATGGAGTGCTTACTATGTGTGGGCATCATGCTGAGCAAGTTACGCATGTTATCCAGTTCATCCTCCTAGAACCCTAATGGGTGGGACTAGTCTTGGCCTCAGTTTATGGATGAGGAAACCAAAGCTCAGAGAGGTTAAGAAACTTCTTGCAGATTACACAGCTGGATACATTTTGATGGCACTTACTGAGCTGGCATCGGAGAAGATGATAATGAAGAAGGTGCCTAGAGAAATTTTCAACCCTCAGGAAGCCCAGTGAAATCCTGACATTTATTCTTGAGAGATGATCCTTGTTAAGTTAAGCTGCAGCCATTTTATTATACAGGGAAACCTGATCCTTCCTTGCATTGATAGTCACTGTTTTTTAAAAACTGTCCTTGTGTTATGGAAATAACATTGGAAAATGCAAATAAAAATGAAAATGGAAATAACAATTAGTAATGGCGGGGCCAGCCCAGTGGCGCAGCAATTAAGTGCGCACGTTCCGCTTCGGCGGCCTGGAGTTCGCCAGTTCGGATCCCGGGTGCGGACATGGCACCGCTTGGCAAAAGCCATGCTATGGTAGGTGTCCCACATAGAAAGTGGAGGAAGATGGACATGGATGTTAGCTCAGGGCCAGTCTTCCTCAGCAAAAAGAGGAGGATTGGCAGCAGATGTTAGCTCAGGGCTAATCTTCCTCAAAAAAAAAAAAAAAATTAGTAATGGCTTAAGAACACTAGTTTGGGGCGGGGGAAAAGGTTTTTCAAATATAAAGATTATTAAGTGGGAAAGAAAATAAAGTGGGTCTTGGAAGTTGAAATGGCTCAAAGCCTTTTTCCTCAGTGTGCCCTCAGGGAAGACATTTGCCCAGCCCTGGCTCTCTGGGGGTCTTGGGTAGCCCCCATCTGCAGGTACTAAAGATGGGCCTCAAACTCCTCTTCTCAGAGTGGGGTATGTGCAGCCCCCTGGGGAGTGAGGGTTCCAGAAGCCAGAGGCTGACTTGGCATGTCTTCCTCATGTTTCTACTTGACTTGTCAATTCAGAGGGAAAGGTTAAGTTGGTTAACTGATGTATAATTTAAAACCTGGCTCATCCTCTTGGAATGAGCATTTTACTTGAGGGGTGGAAAGGTTAAGTAATTTCACTGGTGTGTAGTGTAAAACATGGCTCCCCTTTCTGGATGCATCCATTTTAGAAGATTTGGTGAGGGGGGGAAAGGTTAAACTGTCTAACTAGGGAGTCGTGTAACATATTATTTTGCCATTAGAGCAGGTGCAGACGGGCCGTGGAACGCAAGATTCACGAGGCTTATTCAGATGAAACACAAGACTTGAGTGAAGTGTCCCGATGGGGTGGATGCGGGTAACTAAGAATCTGCCCTTCCTTCTGTTTGGGATTCTTGGAGAACAAGAGGCCTGGCTTCTCGGGAGCCTTTGAAAGTGATGGGAGCACCAGTAGTGCTGGGAACGCACATCCTGTTGCTGCCCGGGACGCCAGGCCGGCCCGCCAGGTCTTCGGAGGGCAAAGTCGTCCCATCTCCAGCCATGGGCTACGTACACACAAGCAAATGCATGCATATTTCTATTTCCTCTTTTCTTTGTTTAAACAAATGACAGAATCCTGCACACACACTCCTGTGGGATTTTCTCATTGAACACTAGTAAGCAGTGATTCCGAATCAGTACAGCCGCCTCTTCTCTCTGCGCACAGCGTTCTGCTGTGTAGGATCCGTGCAACCATGCCCTTACGAAAAAGAGCCTTTTGCTCTTTCCAGTAATGCTGCGGCCATCAGCCGCATACATATATGTTTGAGACACGCAAGGGCGTCTCTGGGATAAGTTCCTGGAAGTGGAATAGCGGGATCAAAGGTTATATGCCCTTTGGAATATCGATAGATATTTCCAAACTGCATCGCTCCGGGAGGGCGCCCCCAGAGGAAGGTCTCAGAGCAGCTCCTGGAGGCCTGGGATGGCGTGCCGAGGGAACAGCCACCAGGATGGGGACCGTCATCGTATCCCAGGGCCTTCTGTGACATATGCTTTGTCAGCTGTGCAGCAGGGGTTGGGAAATGCTTAGGAGAACAAGTGTCACAGCCCAGAGCCAGCCTCCCTTGTCCCTCCTGGCCAGTGGCTTGCAAAATTAAGCACACGGGACATCCATTCGGAAGACGTGGAGTTTGGCTATCTGGAATGCCAAGCCCTTGTCTTGCTTAGTGCGAAGGCCTCCCACAGGAACTGACTCTGATAAAATTCAGGGTCCCCTGCATTTTGCCTCAAGAGCGGCAGGTTTCATGATGTAAAGGGAATCATTTATTTATTGTTTTTCAAATAAAGACCACTCTTGAGGGGGAAAAGCCAGCAGGTCCCAGTGAAGAGCAGGTTCGTACAAGCCTCTGAAAGTGATGTGTCCCCTCGTAGCGGGCCCTCTTTCTGCATCCCCACGTCAGCCTCACTCGCTGTGGTGGGCTTTTCTTAGCTCCATCCTGCAGATAAGCAAGTGCAGCTCAGAGAGGGGCGGCCCAGGCAGGACCTCACTGCTCTCAGGGTTAATCCCTGTGCCCAGGTGCAGTGCAGTGTGCAGTGGAGGGACCATGGCTTCAGAGATAGTCACTGGATTTGAAATAAGACTCCTCTGCCTCCTGCCTGCGTCACCTCTGGCGCCTCTCTGAACTTGAGGTTTTCAGTGCTAAGAATGGGGATGACCTTCACGATAGGCTGGGCGCTCAGGGAGCTGTGGTCCGGCTGTCTGTCCTTCCTGCCTTGTTTCTCCATCTCCCTCCGGTCATCCTGAGCAGGTTGGGCCAATGTGGCCCCAACACAGAGCTGTTCCCTTGAGTTGGGATGGGGGTAGCTTTCAGGATGGCTCCAGAATACTGCCCGGGGCCACCCAAGGGCATGGTCTGACCAGCTGCCTCTTGGGCCCACCTCCCCCAGCTACATCTCCATGGCTGGGTCTTGCCTGGGACCCAGGACCCCCAGGCCTCTGTCCTCCTGTCTCCCTAACCAGATGGGCAGGAACAGCTGGCCCTCCGGGTGGGCTGGAGCATGGAAGTGTGATTGATGGGATGGGGTGGAATGGCCTCTGGGATGAGGGCCCTTTGTCTGGAGCTCCAGGCATCCTTCCCTCCACCCAGGAGTCCTGCCCTACAGGAACTCGGCCTAAAGCAGGTCAGGCTGGCAGATGGAGCCTCATTATCTGATCAATTTACATTACACTTTCAGATGAGGATGCTTTTCCTGTATCTCTTATGGGGCATTTGGCAAAAGCCCTCCTGGCTTTGGCTTTGACTTCCCACCCCTGTGAGCGCCCCATCGAGGCATGAGGCATCGATTGCAGTCATCAGCGTCCTTGCACTACGCTGCCTTCTCCCTCCTGCTGCCATTCAGGGTTCTCAGGTCCATTCAGGGACTAGGGGACGTGTGCCCCTCAAGCTGCCCGGGAGCTACACAGAGCAGATGTCAGGGCCCCCATTTACCTGGGTGAGGACGCCAGAGCTCAGCATGGAAGGGTGTCCGTGATGGACACCTCGTCTCCAAGGTTGTTTCTGAAGATGGTGATGAGGAAACCAGGAACGATAGAGAAATGACAGCTGATGTTATCACGGGCCCGAGGCTCCGCGCTTAGCTTGGATCGTTTACTTTAATCACGACAGTCTTGTGAGGAAGCGCTATTGTGACGAGCTCCACTTAGCAGAGGAGTGAACTGATGCCAGTGGCTGAAGGGACACACGCAGTCACCTGACTAGCCAGCGACAGTGCCAGGTTTAAATCCGGCAGGTGTGATCCCAGAGCTGGCTCTCTTCAAAACCGTACTCCACCACGGCCCTTCTCTGCCGCTGCCCCAGACCAGCCTGAGACTGGTGGTCTTTTCTTTAACTAAACAAAATCAGGGCCAGCCCCGGTGACCTAGTGGTTAAATTCAGTGCTCTCCACTTCGGCAGCCCAGGTTCAGTTCCCAGGTACGGATCTACACCACTTGTCTGTCAGGGACTATGCTGTGATGGCAGCTCATATACAAAAAGAGGAAGATTGGCAGCAGATGTTAGCTCAGGGTGAATCTTCCTCAGCAAAAAAAAAAAAAGTTAAAAAAATTAAGAAACAAACTTTTATTTTGGGAAATTTGAAAACATACACTGACTACAGAGAAGGATAAAATGAACCCCTGTGTACTTGTCACCAGCTTCAAGTTACCAACTCTCGGCCAATCTTGTCGTGTAACTGCTCCCACTCGCTCCCCTCTTCCCCAACCACTGAATTATCTGGAAGCAAATTCCTGACATCTGGTCATTTCTTTAGAAATTATTTAAATAGGTATCTCTGAAAAATAGGATGCCTTTTTAAAAAAGTAAATATCAGTGCAGTGCCATTCTCATGCCTAAGAAACTAACAAATAATTCCTTAAATCTCCAGTCAATAGTCACATTTCCCTAATTGTCTCATAAGTTATTTTTACTGTTGATTTGTTCAAATAAGAATCCACGCATGGTCTGTACTCTGCATTTGCTTAGTGTTTCTGTCAAGGGCTTTTAAATCTGTTTTTGAATAAAGTCATCCGTCCTATGGAATTTTCCCTATTTCCAGTTTTGCTGATCGCTTCCTCCTGGTATCGTTGGACGCGTCTCTCTGTGCCCTGTGTTTCCGGTAAATTTCTTGCCCATCCTGCGACTTTCTAGTTCTCTACCTGTGCTGTCCAGTACGACAGCCACCAGCCCCATGACCCCTGAGTGCTTGAAATGTGACTGGTCCCAATTGGAATGTGCTGTAAGTGTGAAATACACACCGGATTCTGAAGACTTGGAATGGAAAAAAGAATATAATACCTCGCTAATAGTTTCTTGTATTGATTACTTATTGAAATGATAATATGTTGGATATAGTGAGTTAGACAAAATCTGTGCTTTCTAGATGGGCTTCTTGCTGCTTCTCTGGGTGATTCACTGGTAGGTTCAGGGGCTGGCCATCTGGCCGGCCATCAGCTTTTCTGCTAATGTTGTGGTCGTCGTCGACCATCATCGCTCAGATCCGTTATTTCAGAGGTTTGCACAGTGAAGAATTTCGGTCCCCTTCCCTTCTTCGTTTATTGGATGGAATTATTCTAGAAAGAGCTTCCCTTCATCAGCTCGTTGATTGTTCTGATGTTCAGTATATACAGGAAAGGCAGGAAAAAAAAAGCTTCATTCTTCCCCTTTTTACCAAGTTTTAGAGTAATAGGCTGATTTTGTAGGATCTTCCAAAGGCGTATTTTTAAATTTTTTACTGTCGGTATGAATTTAAATTTATATTTGATGGGTTTGAATCCTGTGCAGTTACTCTTCTTTTTGATGTTCAGAATGTCCCATCTTTGGCCAGTGGGAGCCTTTTCCTTTGATTTTAATCCGTCACCTAAACCTTTGTGAATCGCTAAGTCCTTTCCTCTTTTTAGCTGGCCGGAAGATTCCCTTCTTCTACAAGGACTGTTCTTAGAGTGGGGCCTGCCCGCATTCTTTGCTGCTCACCAGACCCAGGATGTGGGGGCTTCCTGCCAACGGGCTATTCATAGGTGCCACCTTTCTCACCGGCCTCGTTGCCAAGGTCCCAGCCAGAGGCTGGCGTGGAGGAGCCAGGCCAGCACTTCTGGCTCCGGCCCCACGCATAGTAGGTGTTCCGGAAACGGCTGTCGAGTGAATGAAGGGACCGAAAGCTGATCTGTCACACCACCTGGCTGGATTGGGTTCCTCTCCACCCTGGGATTCTCCCGGGAGGTCAGCTCGCAAATAGAGCTGGCCTTTGATTCTTTGCAGCGTTGGGATGCCGTTCCAGGGCTGAGCATGCTCGGAGCCAGGATTAAACCTCCTGGGTCATGCCGAGGGCGCTGACGTCCTCCTGGCCTGGCTGCGGTGCAGTCCTGCGGGCACAGGCAGGGGTGAGGGTCGGGTCTAGACACTTCCCAGAGTGGACCAGGGCTGTGCTGCTGGGGACATGGGCATCGCTTGAGCCGGCCCCTGGCTCAGTGGCACAACTCCTTCCCGGTGTGAATTTTTAGAATTCCAGCTTCGGAACCTCCAGGCTTGGTTTTCACTCCACTGACTTGCAGCCTTTGTACTGTTGTCTCTGCTCCAACAATATTTGCTTTGCTTCCCATAGCCCTGGCTGGGCACTCTTGTCCCCACGGCCCAGCGCAATCATGGGCTGAAGGAAGGCTTTGTGATTGGGCCCCAAAATGGACCACGGCTTCTGCTCTGGTTGTTGCTGCTAGTTAAAAAAAAAAAAAAAAAACTCTGCCAGCTTTGTTGATGTCCAGAGATCTTCATCCCCAAAATAATGTGTTTGTTTATGGAGAGTGACTTCATGTATTTACTACATAAGAGGCCAGAATCCTTGACAATCCTGGTCTATTTGAGGGCTGGATTTGTTGCGAGGAGGGCAGGTGTTCCAGCCCAGGCAGTCTCGGGGGGCGGGCAGGGGGGAGGAGGGTGACCAGGAAAGCTTCCTGCTTGGGGGATGTGACCACCTCCACAGCATCAGGGTGAGAGAAGTTTCCAGAAATGGCATGACGAGGGAGGAAGGGG
This sequence comes from Equus quagga, assembly GCF_021613505.1. Taxonomy (NCBI): domain Eukaryota; kingdom Metazoa; phylum Chordata; class Mammalia; order Perissodactyla; family Equidae; genus Equus; species Equus quagga. The sequence continues at coordinate 73,223,644 of NC_060279.1, forward strand.
CAGCCCCACTTGACCTTCAGAACGCAGCTGACCTTGGGGATCATGAGTGTGGTTCTGGAATGAGACCACCCAGGTTCCAGCCTGCACGGCCAATTGTTAGCCTGTGACCTTGGACAAGTGGCCTGACCTCACTGAGCCTCCATTTCTTTATCCACAAAGTGGGACTATTAGGAGGATTCAATGGGAGAGCCCCCGTAAAGCCTTTAGCGTAGGTCCTGGCACATAGCGGATGCCCTGTAATGGATGGCACGGGCGTAGCGGTAACTTTGTGGGCTCTGGAGCCTGAGTGCCCGCAAGTGAGTTCGAGCTCCACCACTTATAAACTAACTGTGTGTCCATGGTTTAGTTTCCAAACTTCTCTGTGCCTCGGTCTCCTCATCTGTAACATGGGAACAATAATATTTCCTGCCTCCCAGGGTTCTAAAGATTTAATGACTTAATAGATAGGAATCCTGAGGGTAATACCTGGTATGTGGTATTAATATTAATGTGGTATGTGGTATGGATATTAATATGAATATCTGTCAGATAAGGCTTCCCTGGACCCAGGATGGGACCCTTTGATCCCGTGACAGAAGATGTGAATTCATTAGTGTCATCGTTTAAGGACCAGGCACTATCTCAGTAAATCTCCCGACAGCTCTGGAGGGAGGCCGTATTCCTCCCACTTCCCAGAGCCGGAGCCTGAGGCCGGAGCTGACCCACCGCCACACAGAGGGTTCCTGGCTGCGCTGGGCAGCCCCAGAGCCGTCAGCCTTTTCCGTGTGCCTTCTGCTCCTGGACGGAAATGTGACTCCAGCAGAGAGAAACGCCCTGGCAGCCAGCCTTTGTTCTGCCCAGGATTTCAGGATCGACCGGGCAGGTGAGGCTGAGTCCTCTCGCCTGTGGTTGGAGGCCTCAAGGTGACACACAGCTGCACGGAGCACTTTGGCCCCCGGTTCCTGTCCTGAATCTTTGGGGTCCCTCCTGCTTTAAAAGGTGGACATGGGTCTCCGCTGGGTGGGGACTTGAGGGGCGGGGCGTGTCCCGTCTGGCTTCCAGGGCCAGGCAGGCGGGCGGGCATCGCTTGGCTGCCGTTTCAGAGAACACACTATCGATCCGCTATTGAGTGCTTGGGAGTGCAGGCCCGGGTCGGGGCTAATGAGAGGCGGGTTTCGTCAGTCTGAGAGCAGCTCGATAGCTATCAGGAAATCAATCGGAGGCCTGGGGCTCTGAAGCCACCCCGGGGGTATTTATTCTTCTAGCAAAGAAGCCACCAGGCGCTGTTCCAGGTCCTGGAGGTGTAGCTGTGCCCGTCTGGGCCTGTTTGCTTCTGCGTCCATCCCGCCCCTTCCTCTCCTCCTCTGGGTGTGGGGGGCAGGGAGATGACCCCTTCAGGCTGCGTGTGCCACGTCCCTGTGTGGCTGGATTCAGCCAACGGGAGGAGCTGGCGGGAGGCTGGAGGATTTCTCCCCCTCTCTGTCCCTGGAAGTCTCTCTGACAGCAGCTGCTGCTCCCCCATGGCTCCAGCTCCCCCTGGACAGCCGAGGTTCTGCCCCAGCCCCCAGGCTCAGGACTGCTGCGCCCTCCTTGTCCCTCCAGTCTAGGGGGGTGGCAGCTTCCTACTGGTGCTGACCTCTGGGTCACCTCGCTGTCCCTCCTTTGGCTTCTCAGCTCTTCCATCCCTGTGCACCCACTTCCCCGTGTTAAAGGCCCTCAGCTCAGACACACTAGGGAGCCTCTGCTTAGACCCTGGCTGATCCAGCAGAAGTGGATCCCACGTCCCAGCTTCTGAGTGATTACAGTCCCGTCACCCGACTGCGGGCTTAGGCCCTAAATTCTTTCTCCCTTTGCAGTTTTCCATGCCCTTCCCTTCTTTGTGCTGCGGTCTGCTGGAGCCTTGCCTGGTGGCCTAGGTTGTCATCCCAGCCCCTTCCTCATTCCTGGTGCCCCTGGGCACTTGCTGAAGTACCGATCGAATCCTGCTTCTCCTCTGCCTCGAGCCTGCTGCTCGCCCCCGCCGTTGTCCCCAGCAGGCTCCCCATCTGCCCGCTGCTTCTCTTCCCACAGCGCTCCCCTCTGGCTCTCTGCTTGCTGTTTGCAGGTATGCCCTCCTGCTGGGAGGGACTCTCTCCCCAGCGCCCCTCCCTGCACATTCTCACTTCTGTCCCTTGTTCTTGGCCAGCTCTACCTTAGGACCCAGCTTAGATGTCCCCAGTAGAGGAAGCCGGCCCTCCTTCCCAGCCTGGGTGTCCCATCAATGACCAGGCTCCTTGTGCTCACTCTGGGCTCTTGGCTCTTTGGGGCTGGGACCAGGTCTGGCTATGCTCTGCTGAGTCCAGGGGCCTGGTGGTAGACAGCAAAGCGCCTGGATGCCTGTCCTAAGAAAACTCTCCCTCATTCACCTAGAGACACGCCCAAGGACATGTAAGGGAGCAGAGAGCAGAGCTAGAGATGGTATCCACGTTCATCACTGAAGGCCCAGGTCAATAGATTTTCGTACATTTATTCTGTGGAATATGATGCCCATTGAGGAAGAATGAAGTAGACCTAAAATGCATTGCGATAGAAAGATGTCCAAGTCATGTTGTTATTACCCAAAAGCATAAAGCAAAAGGTAGTTTTTTACGTGTACATAAGTGCCTAGGAAAATGACAAGGAACACCCAAACTGGTGAAAGGGCTTCTCTCTAGGGAATTGAGTGGACTGAATCCAGGTGGCGGGGACTTTGTTGCTTTTTGCTCTTCCTATTTCCATTATTGTTCGAGTTTTTAAGACAACACTGAATTCATGTGTTGGCTGTGTAATTGGAAAATAAATAATGGGCTATCAAGGGAAAGAAACCCCCCACATTTAAGGCTGTGTGTCCTAGGAATCTCTCCTCAAAACACCAGGGAGGCTGGAAACACTTTCTCCGGAAGAAATGCAGAGCAGCGGCCCCTGTCATGGGAATATGTCAGAAACGATCCCATAGTTTGGGATGCCATTTTTGGAGTTAGATATTCTCTGGAGGCTTGGAAGATACAACCCTGGCACAAAGTTGGCAGTGGCTGAAAACGTCTGTTTTCAGTGCTGACCTCCCACCACAAGAATGGGAACCTTTTATAGGTCTCAGAGTTTCTAGGGAAGTGGATGCCAGTGGATTTGTGGAATTTCTTCTCGGGCGAAGTGGGAAAGGAGTCCCGCCGAGCACTGTCCGCAGCCCGCCGTGGTTAACAGCGTGCGAGAGGGTGTTGGGAGTGGAGGACAGAGAGGTCATGCAGCTGTTGAGGACTCACCATTCTTTGGAAGGTGTGAGTCAGTGGGATGCTGTTTCCCGAGTCACCTTTGAAACCCCCATGGCTGAAGCCTATGGATTATCTCTTCCCGCCATTTCCTATCTGGCTCTCGCTTTGGTCAAAAGATAGCTGAGCACAGAAAATCTGTCGCAATTTTGAAAGCATGACCTGCCATCTGCTAAGGGGTCAGCTCACCTGGACCACCGGCCATCCTCTGGGCCTGTTGACGCCATGGAGGTGGGAGGTGGAGAAGAGGTGTCAGGGTCGTGAGTAAAAACAATGCCCTTCTCGTGGTGGACGACATCCAGGAAGTGCTCTGATGATCTGGGAAAGAACGAAGCCTCGGGCTTGGGAGAGGCTTTCTGCTGAAGTCCCCAAGGGGCCGGCCTGGGCTGCAGCCCTCCAGCTTGGCGAGAGGTCCAGAGACAGGCCCTGGAGAAGGGAAGTGACGTCTTCGGAGCACCACCCGTGGCCCAGGCATGGAGCTGGGCTCTTGGCTCACGTGACTGCGTTGATTTCTCAGCCAGCCCCGTGCAGTGGGCGTTCACATCCTACCTTACGCACTAGCCAGCTGGGCTCAAACCGATGAAGTAACTACCTGCTTCCTGTGTTCTGTGTCTGTTGGTATCGATTAAAAAATGTGAGGCAAAATCCCTGTGCTTGCTGGTCTCGCCACTGTGCCAGACTTGCTTCTATTTGAGAGTGGAGCCTGGGCCCCCAGAGAAGGTCCCAGCCCCCTGACCCCCTAACTCCCATCTCCTACAGCACAGGAAGTGGCTTCTCTGGTCTGTTTCCCCCGCTAGTCACACCCTTGCTGTGCTTCCCAGCCCCCAGGGCGGTGGGGGAAACAGCATTGCATGGTGGAGGGGAAGGACTGACTTTGAAACCAGACACCTGGCTCCCGTCCTGTGTCTCCTACTGCCTGTCTCTGTGACCTTGGGCAGTCATTTAACCTTTCTGAGCCTCGGTTTTCTCATCTGTAAAGTGGACTTGTTATGAGGCTCAGACGTTAGGATCAACCAGATGAGACTGCCAGTGTTTGACCACTTGTAGCCTACAAAGTGACAGTTTCCTATGGCTCTACCAAATCTGTACACCGTGGAACTGGCTTCCTGAGGTCCCGGGGCTGCCAGACCCTCATCTCCTCCCCGAAGGCCCTTGACATCAGGGGCTTTGTCTTCCTGGACTGCGGTGAATGGGAAGCGTGTTCTGGAAGTGCTGCCTCAGGATGAAGAGGGAACAGTGAAATCGTGACTCCCCGGAAGGTCCCGGCTGCACTGAAGGGGCCGTTAACCAAAGCCATCGTTACGCTGAATTTGTGGAAGGGGCTGCAGGGGACCCAGCATGGGTGCTGACGCAGACGCTCCTGTGTGGCCAAGCAGGGTCGTTCCCAACAGTGTCATGGGGTGACAGGCACAGCCCCAAGGGGTGGGAGGCCCTGGGAGGCTGTGCTAGGTGGCCAGGGTCTAATGTTTACGCTACAGCTGCCCGTGGGTAGCGGGGGACCAAGAGCCCAGGCTCTGGTGTCCAGCTGGCCAAGTTTGAACCCCCGGTCTGCCTCTTGACTGCTGTGTGCCCTCAGACAAGTTACTTCATCTCTCTGTGCCTCAGTTTCCTCGTCTGTGCTAGTTTCCACCTCATAGACTCTGAGGGACACAAATAAGAGGCCCCATGTAGCATGTCTACACAATGCCTAGCACAAAGTAAGCTGTTTCTATGGAGTAGCCATGAATGTGTATTTAAAATAATGCTTGTTAACCGTCAACCTTAGCCATTATTAAGAAGTAGGACCTGATTCCTACTTTGCATTGGGGATAATAAAGGTGACCAGAGTTTCTCAGGGCCTGCAAGTCAGAGATTCTGACCGCCCTGCCCAGTGTGCTGCATGACCCTGACAGGTCATTTAACCTCCCGGAGCCTCCTTCCTCTGTAAAATGTGGGTAGGAAGTGGGAAATTAAATTTATGAGCAGAGTTGTGAGAATGGAACCAGATGCTGCTTTTGGAAGGGCGTCGCCCAGTGCCTGGCCTGTCACGGGGGCTGCCGTGGCAAGCTCGTGGTCTGACCGTGGGAGCCCCTGGGTGTCACATCCTGCCCACAGAAAAGGACTGGAGGGGCTCTCATCTGATGGGTTTGGCCGTAGAGATTTTCACAGCCCAGGAACAGGAGTGTACTTTAGGAAGGACTTAATTTGGGGGTAAATTAATTCTTGAGGAGCAGAAGGAAGGCTTTTAAACCAAAACACTAATTGCCTCAGAAGGCTTCTCTTTGTCACTTCCTGGTCCCCGTGACTGTGGACCGCAGGACCCTGTCAGCCCCAAGGCCTTGCAAGCCTTCCTGAGTGGCCTCTGCATCATTGCTGAGCGGATGGTACTCGCGGTTGCCATGGTAGCAGCAGGATGTGGTTCCTATGGTGATGGTCGGCAGTGGCAGGAAGACAGCAGAGGTTTTAGTTATCTGGTGGCTCCGCATTCGCCGCCCCCCTGAACAACGCAATACGAGCTGTCCCCACTGCTGCTCTGCTCTGTAAAATGGTGACTGTGAGGTCACTGCCTCCCTGAAATGCCACTGCTGCTTCTTGGAAGGGCTGGGCTGTGCAGAGGCGTTTCTGCTGCTAGAAGAGGGGGAGCCTGAGTGTCTGGGTCACCTCGGTTGGGGAGGGGGCTTTATGTGGACCCTGAATCCAGTAGGCGGGGTCCGTGGGGAGCTTTTCCAAAAAAGCCATTCCTGCTGGCTCCCTGGAGTGAATTTTTTCTCTCCAAGGCTGCCTTTATTTGCAGGCAGATGTGGAGTGATCTACTAACAAGAGAAACCAAATGGTTTTTAAAACTCTCGTCCTACCGTGCATCCAGATTTCAAAATGGCCACAGTTTGGGGGGGGTGGGTCACTTGGATTTTCGAGGATGTGATATTTTTCTTCACTTGGAGGTTGGCTGAGATCAGAGAAAGGAAAAAAGTATCCTGAATGTTTCTTTTCCTTTTTGGCACCCAAAATCTTACAGGTAGAATTTCTCCATAGAAAGGTGGGTATACGATACAGTGAAATGCAGCCTACAGAATGTTGTTTCTTCTTTATCTAGAAATGGGGGAGGCAAAGTGTGTGAACAGGATTCAGGGGGCACTGTTCCAGTTTAACAGTAAGTCTGAAATTCAGGAGCTGAGCCTGGGTGGGCAACGGGGGCTGCTGCTTTCAGTGTTGGGCCACACCATCTGCACATTTACACTTGATGAGACTTCCCAAGAGAAAGGAAATGTCAAGTGTCTTTGCCTCTGGCTGAAATCTTGTCAACCCAGTGTGGCAACACGATTCGCTCACGCTGGTCAGGCGCTCCGATTGGTGATCGGTGACGTCACTGGGTTTCCTGGAGTGTGATTGGTAGAGAGGACGCTGCCATCAGAGCCATGTGCCAGGTGGCCATACCTGGATCGAAACAAGAGGATGGAGAGCCCTCTGGATGCTTGAGCTGGAGCCTCCACTGCAGGACATCTGTAGCTCCCCTCGTGCCTGTCCTGGGGAAGTGGGTCAGTGGCAGGGCCCAGGGCCAAGCAGGCTTTCCCTTTCTCCCCTGAAATAGACGGGGGTCAGAGGAATGTCTGGTCGCAGAGCCGTGGGGCCCCGGACCCTCGATTCTGGTTGGGGGGAATGCAATTTAGTGAGTACTTTGAACACTGCATGCTCTGAGAGACATTTCCTTTTTGAATTTTGAGAATTAAAAAAAAATACACACAATTTAGGATATGTACACGATCAATAGGATTCAGTGCTTGACCACATACTGATGTCAAGGTGACTTTCAGGTTAGCCAGTAAACAAACAGAAAGCAACAAAGACTCGTATCAAAAAACCACATTTCCACCACCCAAAATTGACCATTGTTAATATTTGTCCTCTTCGCTTTGCCTTTTTCAGTAAAACGAATAAAACGTTACTGGAAAAGTTCTAATTACCTTGACATCCACCTCTAGGTCACCGCCTGCCTCCAGGTGGCCTTTCTTGTCCATTTGGTGTAGATCTTTCCATTAGATTTTAAATACTTTTACACACACACATATGGAACCTTAAACAATATGTAGTGTTGCTTTGTGTGTGTTTTTTAAACGTCTTTACAGCTTGACTTTCCCACCCTGCAGCCTTGGCTCCGGTGTTGGAGCCCTGCCTCTGCTGACTGGTGCAGATCCAGCTCCTTTCTTCTCACTGCTGCAGAGTCCATCCGGGTGGCGGCCCTGGAGGGGGGACAGGTTCACCCCGTCTTGTGGACGGAGACCTGGAGCCCACAGTTACTCAGCTGCAAGGCGGCGTTGTAACCATCCCACCCACCCCCGTTGTGGTGGGACTCCAAGGGCAGGCGTCCCTCACGGCCCCTCAGGCCTGCCTGGTCCCCGGCCAAGCAGCTGGCTCATCCAGGGTGACAAATCCAGGTTTCCCCACCACCCCGGTCCAGCCATGTTTGTCTGATTCAGGTCACTGGCAACCCCGCTGCCCCCAGAGGGTGTCATGGCCTAGAAGGCCCTCTGAAAAGGGAGGGGAGGATGGCACTTTGGTTGGGGAGCGCTGTGCCCGTTTTCCAGACTGCCCTCAACTCCTGGTTGGAGCCCCCGAGGAGCATGGCAGAGGCAGCCTTGGGCGCCGGTGCCGCTCTGCTGAGCTCCCCGCGTCGTCTCCTGAGCTGAGTCACCATCAGGTAACCCTGAACTTTGGCGCAGGCACAGCTTCCTCACCCGCGAGCTGGGATGCGAGGCTGACCTCATCCCTCGGCTCTCCCAGCGTTGGGGCCTCTTGCAGCAACAGTGAACCCCTCGCGCACTGGCAGGTACTCGCAGCTGCTGGTTCCTGAGTCATCCATGTTTTCGCCAGGTGTGTGTGTACGTGGAATGGCATGTGGGCATCCACGGGGGCCAGATTTATTTTTCTGGCCCTTGAACTGTGGCCCCCTCCAGCCCCACCTTGGGAGAGCACTGACCCATGACCCCCGGGGTTATCTCAGCATCCACGTGGAGACCTGAAGGACCAGGCCCTGACCGTGCCACCACCCCTTGCTTACAAGGGAAGCCAGTTGTGGGGTCAGACAGAACCTGATTCTTTCAGTCGCTCAGCAGTATTTACGGAGCCTCCTGCGCGGTGGCTCTGGGGAGAGCGTGGCCAGCGACACAGAGGCGGTGTCTGTGGTGCCGGGGCCTGCAGCTTCATTGGGGACACAGTAAACAAGGAGCCGGCAGACACTAACACAGCTGGACGTCAGAGTCCGGACTGCCAGTCCTAGCTTGGTGACCTTGGGTGAGTTAACTAAATCACCTGGTAAGCGAAGTCACAGTACGACTCACCTCCTGGGGTCATTGGGACGGCTCCAAGAGACGACATGCTCATCGTGTGCGCTGGCTGCCGTTGTGACCATGGCCCTCGTTTGCAGAGGTGGACGTTGAGGCCATACTGTGCCCATGACGGCACCACAGTTCGCAAGCCCAGATCTGTGTGGTGGCCCAGCCTGGTGCAGAGCCACCAGGAGACTCTGCCCGTGGCCACCAGGAAGGCCGTGCCTCTTCTTGGCAGCAATGGGACTTCTGTGTTCTGCAGGGAGCATTTTTGTTTTCGTTTTTTTGTTTTATCGTGATCAAATATACATAAAAGAAAGTTTACCGTTTTAGCCGTTTTTAAGTGCACAGTTCAGTGGCCTTAAGTACCTTCACGTTGTTGTGTAACCATCACCACCGTCCGTCTTCAGAACTCTTTCATCTTCCCAAACTCTGTCCCCATTAAACATTAGCTTCCCCTTCTCTCTCCTCCCAGCTCCCTGCCACCCGCTATTCTACTTCCTGTCCCTAGGACTCTGACTACTCCAGGTACCTCATATGAGTGGAATCATACAGTGTTTGTATTTTTGTGAATGGCTTATTTCACTTAGCATCATATCCTTGAGGTTCTCCATACCGTAGCATGTCTCAGAATTTCCTTCCTTTCTAAGGCTGAATAATATTCCACTGTGTGTGTGTGTGTATCATGTTTTATGTTCAGCCATTGGCCATCGATGGACATCCGGGTTGTTTGCGCCTTTTGGCTAACGTGACCAGTGCTGCCGTGCACGTTGGTGCACCAGCGTCTGTGTGAGGCCCTGCTTTCAGCCTTCAGTTCGTTTGGCTGTGTACCTAGGTGCAGGGAGCATTGCATCCTCAGGAATAAAAGAAAGGGAACAAAAAGCAAGCTCCTGACTTCCAGGAGTTCTCATCCTTGGGTCCATGGATAGAAGTCAGGGGGTCTGGGAACTTGGATGTGAAAAAAAAAAAAAAAGACATCTTTATGACCAGTTAACCTGTAACTGAAATGTAGCGTTTCCTTTGGCGATGGCTGTGGGCGGTGCTGCCGTGGCGTTAGCAGTACCTGAGACCGGTTGCCAGGAGAAGTCACGGATGCTTTCAGATCCCGTTCCGTCCTTGTGGGTGTCCTGGAATACCATTACGTTCGTCTCTCCTCCGAAGTTCTGTAGCTCTCGGACCTCCAGCTAGATCTTGTTATTTAATGCAGTGAAGAAGTTGTCTTTTTGCTCTATCAGAAATTTTAAGAAATAGTTTGATACCTGTATTTCAGTATGATCACTTTCCTTGGCCATCCTATGAATTTTGTTTTATGCATTTATAAAGATCACACTCTCAGAAAGGGTCCAGATTCTTCACCAGACAGGCTAGGGCTCCAAGGTGCAAAAGAGGTGAAGAAGCCCCCTGCCGTCTCTCCCCGCTCGGCGAGTGCCCTGGGCTCCCTCGTCTCCCCAGGTGCCCCTGGAGGCCCCACAGGGCAGGAACCAGCCATCGGAGCAGGTTGGCGTTATTGCTTCCAGGCGGCTCCCGGAGGAAGATCAGTGTCTTCAGAGCGGTGGGCAGGTGTCCTGAGTCTTCAGTGGTTCTCAGCCTCTCCCTCCAAAACTAAGAAGGGAAATTTCACCTCATGGTTACGGGAATCATTTCTGTTTCGGGGATGGCAATGGATGTGTTCTGAGTCCATCTGGGCTCCCAGGAGTGAGCACACAGGGGTGTGAGCTTTGCCCTTTCGGGGCTGGTTTCGCTGGAGGAAGCGGCAGGTGGGGTGGCGGCGCGGTTCAGACACGTGCAGCCAGACGAGTCTGAACCCGAAGAGGAAGGTGTTTCCTTGGTTTTCGCCCACTTCAGCACGTCTCTGCTCTCCAGCTCGTCTGCCCAAGTGGGACAGGCGGGGGGAGCTAGAGAACAAGATGACGGGGGAGAGAGAGGGTTGCAGGGCGCCTGGCCCGACCAAGAGGCCAGGCTGAGTGGTTTGAGAAACTGGCCTCATGGCCTGCATGTCAAAAATACCATTTATCATTATCATCAGTAACAGTAACAAGGCCTGATGGATAGCTAAGGGAATGGATAGACAGCTAAAAAGCAGGAATAGTAAAATGTGCCCCGTGGAATCCAGGCGATGTGTGTATGGATACCCGCTGGAAGATCCTTTCAACTTTCTCTTTTTTCTTTTTATCGACATGTTGCTCATTTGTAAAGGTGTGCAATCCAAAGAACAGATTAATGAATTATCGCACATCTCACATGCCTGTGACGCAGGCCATCAGTGAGAACACTGTTTACACCCCAGAAGCCACCCTCTCGCTCCTCCCCAGAGTCAACTTTCCTGACCACTGTGTGTCTATTGTTTAGTTTTTCTTAGGTTTCAGCTTTCTAGAAAGCAAATCAAACAGTGTGTATTCTTTCATGTCCGGTTCCTTTGGCTCAATATTAACATGTGTGAGATTTGTGCATAATTGTATATAGCTGAAAGTTACTTATTTCTTCTGCTAAATAATATTTTTTCTTAAGAATATAACGTTCTACTCATGGTGGGCATTCGGATCGTATCCAGTCTTTGGTTTCTATGAATAATACTGCTAGGAACGCTCTTGCGTATGCCTCTTGGGGAGCGTGCATGAAATTCTGTCAGCTTATAGTCAGGACTGAGTCGGTAGTCACAGGTCCAGGGGACACATACATTCCACTTCTGTAAATAATGCCACACAGCTTTCCAAAGTGGTTGTACCAGCTTACACTCCCAGGAGTAGCGTATGAGATTTCCAGTTCCTTCACATCCGTGCCAACATTGGCTTTTCTCAGTCTTTTTAATTTTAGCCATTTTGGTAGGTGTATAGCAGTATTCAACTTTTCTTTATGTTTGAAAGTTCTCATAATAAAATTCTAGAAAAATATCATTCACACTCACATTACAACTTTGTAGAAAAATGGTATTTTTAAGGAAAATGGTGAAAGCTGGCACTTGCCTGGCCCTGGAGTGAAGACACATCTCCACTCTGGACAGCTCAAGGCGACCCTGTGCCCCATGACCCTGTGACTCCCTGCTCCACCATGGGGCCCCGTGCTGACAAGTCCTGGATAAAACTTAAAAAGCAGGATGGAGACAGATTGGGGCCCTGAGTGAGGTTGAAGTGCCTTGAAGCTCTGCTCCCACGTCGAGTTACCCTGACCCGGAAGTGGGGCTGTGAGAGCTGGTTTCTAGCTGGGAGGAAGTCCTGACACCTCCTGCTGGTTCCCGGAGAGATGTGCCTTTGAATCAGCATGGGAAATTAAAATAGTTCCTTGAGTTTTTGCTAATTCTAGTCGGCTGTGTACCCGTTCCTGGAATCCTCCTGGTCTCGGCTAGCTGCTCCCTAGGGTGTCCCTCTCTGACAGATCACAAATGTTGCCCAAGTCTTGAGCTTCTTCCTTACGTTGGCCACTGCTTTGCTGAGTTCTCCCAACGTAGATGGTGGCCCTAATCACACCCTCTTCCTCCCTCTGCCCCTCCCTCCTTCCTTTCACTCAATGAATATTTATTGAGCATGTACTTTTATGCCAGGTACTCACCCATTCTCCCTCCCTCCCTCTCTCCTTCCCTTCTGTCCATCTGCCCATCCATTCATCTGTCCATCCATCCATCCATTCATCTGTGCATCCCCCAGCACTTCCCAAGCACCCATTGTAAATCAGGCCTTGGGCTAGACACAGATCAATGAACTGTGGCCCTGGCCTTTGAGGTCCTCCCAGTACCCCTGTTGGAGGAGACAAATGAGTAAACAGACATTCACAATCCAGTGTGATGTGTGTGGTGGAGGAAGTGAGGGGGACAAAGAGAGTATCTAGGCCGGGTTAGGAGGATCAGGGAAAGCCTCTTGGAGGTCATGATGCTGGAGCTGCATCTCAAGGATGACTTGGGATGGGCCCAGTGAGGGAGGATAATGGGGGAGAGTGGGTGCAGTTTCTGTGATGAAGGGAGACACAGAGGTAAGCAGTGCCCGGGACACTCAGTGTGGGTGGGTGGAGCGTGAGGGGTCAGGCAGGAGATGCAGCTCTGGAGAGGTCAGCAGGGCAGATTAGGTGGGGCCCTCAGGCCTTCCGAGGAGTGTGGGCTGTGAGGCTGTGGGACACTGGGGCAGCTTTCTTATTCGGTGTAGTAGACAGACTACTGGCCCCCCAAAGATGTCCATGTCCTAATTGCCAGCACCTGTGACTGTGTTACCTGAAATGGCACAAGGGACTCTGCAGATGTGATTGGGATGGGGAGCTGCTCCTGGGTTATCCAGGTGGGCCCAGCATGGTCGCAGGAGTCCTTATCAGAGGAAGGGGAGGCAGACAGAGTCAGAGAAGCAGATGTGAGGACAGAAGCAGAGGAAGGAGTGATGCTGTTGCCGGCTTTGAAGATGGAGGAAGGGGCCGCCAGCCAAGGAATGCAGGCGGCCTCTAGGAGGTGGCAAGGAAACAGACTCTCCCCGGGAGCCTCCAGGAGGAACGCAGCCCTGCCAACACCTTGCCTTCGGCCCCACAACATCCATTTTGGACTGCTGACCTCCAGAACTGTAAGGGAGTAAACCTGTGTTGTTTTAAGCCACTGAGTTGTGGTCGTTTGTTAGAGCAGCCTTAGGAAACTGGCACACTGGGTAAGCATGGGGTCACCTGGAAACCTTTGTACAAGGGTCTGCATTAAGGGTGGGGGTGGGGCTTGGCCTGGGATGGTAAGATCTTCACCATTGCCTGAAAACCGTCTCAGAGAGTTCTTCCAATCAGGCAGCTGTAAATGGTGTTCTTCGTAGATAAATGTTGTTGCAGTTGAGGCCAGGGGAAAAATTAGCCTCATTTAGGATCAAGGAGACTCACGGATGCTGATCCGGTCTTGCCGGGTCCCCTGTTTGATGAAGTTTGAACCTTCTTACCAGGGGATTCCAATAATGCATCATCCCGGGCAAATATGATGTGAACAGGGCCCCGCTTTGGGGAGAAAGTCCCAGCCAAACTGGTGGATCCCTCAGGACCGTGGCGGGTTCCCCGTTACTCATTTCTCCCGTCTGCCGAGCAGGAAGGTGGGGTGTTTAGTGAGTATCACTGTAACCTGTACTTTCCTAAAGTCAAACAGATTTCTCTTGGTGGGAGTATTCGTCTCCTGTGGGATCCGTGCAGCCCGTCTGACTCAGCGGCTCAGCCGGCACCCTCCGCAGCTGACAGTCCTGACAATTCACTCCTGCTCGCAAAGCCTGCCTCGCTCTTCAGCTCCCCGCCCTCCCCGCGAAGCCGAGCGCCTCTCCCGCCCCCCTCCCACGCCTCTCCCGGAGCCGGGGCCCGTGTGACTGCTACCTCCAAGACTTCTGTGTCACTGGGAGATGGAAAACCACCGTGAGCCTCCTCCACATAATCTCCGTGGGGGCATCACCAAGTGGCGTGCTGTCTTTTACATACATTATCTTCTTTGATGGTTGCAACCCCTGCATTAAAGAGCTCTTTTCCCCTAATGTCCCGGGGTTAATAATTGGAAAAGCCAGGCCTGGCGCCCAGCACTTTGACCCCTTCACCGCCCACTGCCCTTCAACTGCTGAACTTGGGACATGAGCCACAGGCTCCTGTCGGCTTGTTCCAATACTGCCTGGGGTGGCCACTGTCGTGGATTGGATTGTGTCCCCCGAAAAGAAACGTTCAAGTCCTAACCTCCCGTACCATGAACATGACCTCTTTGGAAATAGGGTCCTGGCAGATGTAATTAAGCCCCGATCTGCTGTCCGACCTTTGCTTGGAAAACTGGGTTCACTGGGTTCAAGCCTTGTTCCCTTTCCTTCCAAGTTAACTAGTTCCAAGAGGTCAAAGGTTGTGTAGTGGCTTTTCCCAGACTGGCTGATTCAGACCATGCCAGGGCCAGGAAAAAACTATTCTGGACTGAGAAACATGCATTTCTGTTGCAAATTACTAGTTGGGGCTAGTTGTTGATTATCTCACCTCTGTTGCCGTTCGTATTTAGAAATGGCTCATAAATTTGCTTACGTGGGTCTGGCTTATCCCCTAGAATGAGGCGACCGCACTGTAAATGGTTCTCAGACCACGCTGTCGTTGGAGAGCTTCCGTTTCCCAGAGCTCCAACTGTCCGCCGGGCACTGAGCGGGGCGCCTTACCCGTTTTATCTGTGCTCTCCACGGGAATCTGGGGAGCTTCATCTTACAGACGAGGAAACTGAGGCCGAGGACAGCTAAGGAAGTGAGGTGCCCAGGGTCACACAGCTCAGCGTTTGAGCTGGCTTTCTAACTGCGGTCTCCAGACACAAGATTCTGCCCTGCTTATCGTCAGGCCGCCTGGAAACAACTTCATAATTAGATGGCAGGGAGAAACAAATGCAGAGTGTTCACGTTTGGATGTGCGTTTGGTAGAAGCGTGAGTGTGTGTGTTGTGAGTGTGCCTGCGTGTGCACGTCGTTATGCAAAGAGGCCTGTGCATACATGTAACTGTCTTCAAGAACGTTGACCATCACTAATTTTGAAAAATTTCCTAAACGACCTCTCCCGCCAGGCCAATAAATTGAGCCCAACAGATAAATCACTGGGCTTATGTGCAGTCTCGCCAGGTACCTTTTAAGCCCCACAAATAGCTCTGTGCTTCCCCAGGGACGGTGCTGGCTGTCCTCAGCTGGGGCCTGCAGGCCACAGAAGGCTCCCTCACCTTGTCCAGTGGCTGAGCCAGGAGAAGCTTCCCTGGGGCCAGAGGAAGCGGGAGGAAGCTAGGGGCCCCGGTGCCACGCAGTGGGTCAGCAGGACCTGGGCCTTTGCTCCAGCAGCCCCAGGATACAGGTCTCTGCTCTTTTCCCACACAATCCATGCCTGGCTGGTCTTTCAATGATTAACTGTGCGACCTTGGGCAACCACATCGCCTCCCGGGCCCATCTGCAAAGGCACTGTGGCCTAGTGGGAGCTCACGTCGTCACTTACACACAGCGTGACCTGGGCTGCCACCTCGGACGTGCCCGGCGCTGCACCTGGGGCCTTTGCCCTGACCAGCCCCTCTGCCCGGGATGTCTTTGCCCAAATATCCACACACCCTCTCACTCACTGCTTTTTGATCTTTACTTAAGAGTCACCTAATTGGATTTCCTTGGCCGTACTATCTCAAATGTTGACACTCCCTCCCCATATTTTACTTTATTTCTTGTTTCCTGCCTTATTTTTTTTCTCCTTAGCACTTATCATAATCCAGCAGACTGTGTCTTGCTTGTTTATTTTGTTTATCGTCTCCTCCTGCCAGAAAGGCAGGGATTTTTGCTTGTTTTCTTGTTGCCCAACCCTGTGTCCCCAGCATTTAGAATAGGACCTTGTCCATGCAGCTGCTTGACAGACACTTTCTGAGTGCATGAATGAATGAATGAATCAGTTTAGCTTCACAGATCCTCCCTCTGCTCCTTGGAGCGAGGTCTGCCTACTAAGTTATGTGGTCACTCACTACATGATAGCTTCTGTTATTAGCTATATTGTTACTATGTGCTTTGTCTTTAAAATTAATGGGCTGCCTCCGAGGGTTCCTCAGAGTGGGAGCGGGGCCGAGTCTGCAGGGCAGCTGGGTAGCGCTGGTCTCAAGGAGGTGGAAGGCACACCCCCTCCTGTTCCCTCCACGGGCCCATCCACCTTGAGCATCCTCCGCGCAGCCCAGGGGTCCCAGATGGGGAAGGAAGATCCGAGAGAGGAGCATTGCCTTTCGCCCGCTGTCTGATTCCGGGCAGGACAGGAGAGGGGCGCTGTGGCAGCCCTGCTCACGGCTCTGCTGCCACCCCTGTAATCTGCGTCTCCACGGGGCTGGGGCTGGACGCTTGTCTCAGCTGGGGTTCCTGCACCCGGGCACGTCCCGGGCAGCCTGTGGTCAGGCCATGTCTTGTGGCCAGGACTTTGAGGCATGCGCCCTTTCGACCACACGGGCAAGGCCACACATGCCCCATTGTAGTGAACCCTGACCTCTTTAAAGGAGTGTGACCCTTGGCACCCTCAGTAAGGATTTGTCACCTTAAATCTATTCGCTGCCCTTCATCTATGGGTTCATTAGCTATTTGCATTTCTTTTGCAAGTTGTTTAGGTTCTCTGTGTGTTTTCTTTTTAATTGGGGTATGTACCTTTAAAAAATTTGTTTATAAGGGTTCCCTTTTTAATAGAGAAAGATTGTTCATCCTTTTTCAAGTCATGTATGTAGCAATTGTTCCCCCTCCCCGCTTTTTCCCTCCAGCATCTTAATTTTGTTTGGGGTATTTATTGATATATAGAAGTTTTACATTTTTCTGTGGTCAGATCTGAGTGGCTTTATTAGTGGCTTCTTAATTAAATTAGTTAATTTAATTGAATGAGTACTTTAAAGACTCCTTTCACATTTCAAGATCGAGCAAACATTTCCACTTTTTTTCAACATATAACTGTCAAATTGCTCTGGGGTCAATTTTTGGGATAATGTGTGAGGTGGGGTGCAATGCCGCTCTCTCCTTCCAGATAGTTAACTAAGCGTCTGGTGTTATTCACTGAATGATGCATTCTTTCTCTGCTGCTTTAAAATAGCGCTATTATCATATACTAAAAACTTTCAAATGTGTGCTGAAGTGTCTTTTAGGCTTTCTGTTATACTGATTTCCTATCCTTGCTCCATCATCATGCTGTTTTAGTTACTCTAGACTCATAGTGTTTTAAAGTTGAACTCCTTCATTTTAAAGATGAAGGCAGTGAGGCACAGAGAGGCCAGGTAACTTGCCTAAGGTCACATAGCTAGATGGTGTCTCCAAATCTCATATGCATGTAATTTCAACTGTATTTCACCTTCTCTTAGGTCGCAGGTCGTGTCTTAAGATGCTTCCCTTGTGCTTCTTATGTTATTATCACTTTTGCTCATGGCATATCACTTGGAATTTTTTTTTTTGACAGTCATAGTAAGTTCTCTCTCTCTCTAAGTGGAGCTAGTCCTAAGGCTCTGCCACATGGACTTGTTAGCAAGAGTGAGATCAAACAGGAGTTGTATAGTACCATAGCTGGCACATAAAAGCGTTTAATCTATTAATAATAATATAATTCTTAATATTTCCATCGAGGTTATTGACTTTCTGTAAGGTTCATCCTCACTTCATACCTTTCACCTTAGAGCAAAATTCACAGTAAATACACTGTTGTCGTGTGTCCTTGAGTTTCAGGATATTCCCCATGACAAATACTCGACCCTGTTGCCCACCTACTCCTCCACCCAGTAAATTATTGAGATAGCCCCGAACTCTGGAAGAGCCGACAAGCTGTGACAGTGACAGAGAGCTGTGCACTTGAACATTCCTGTGACCTCAAGGACTCGAGGTCACTTCAGGCTTTGGGAGACAATTGTCTACTCTAACTTCAGGGTGAGACCATCTTTGATCTCCCCGTCCAGAGTTGTGTCACCCAAGGGCCCCGAGGACCTCTGTGAGGAGGGGCCTCGTGTCCACAGTGTCCTGTGGTGTGCGCTTCTGGTCCACGTGATCTTTGTCTGCACTATAAGCTTGTAAGCAGGGACCCAGAGCGCCACCCCCCAGAGTCTGCAGTGCAGTCACCAATGTAAAGATGAATTCCCCTGTAAGAACTTTGACCCTAGATCAGTGTTAATTCCTTTAAAATTACACGAGGGGAAGGCTGGTTGCTGTGAAAGCTAATAAGTGGTTCCTCGAACCCGACTGGAGGGTGACAACCAAAGTCACTTGGAGGTGCTCCCGTCCTTGCTGCAGAAATCGCCGTTTTCTCTGGCACGTGGGCTGAGGGCCCCGCCTCCGCCCGTCTGTGGAACCGTGAGTGTGGGGAGGTGAGCCCAGGTCTGTTGCGATTAACCGTCAGGTTGGAACCCTCTGTCCTCATGCTCTCTGGGAACCTGTGCTTGGTGGTTACCTGACTTGGAAATACGGGGTCTTGCTTTGGCACTAAGTGAAGAGGACGGAGAGGTGTGTATCCCAGAGTGTGGTCGTTCACTGTGTGATTGTCGAGCTTCTCCACACCTCTGCTTAGAACCCAGCTGGGGAGAACCAGGCAAATCTCAGCCCCACTCCCCCAGGATCCTATATCTGCCTTGGGAGATTAAGATGAACACCAGGAAACAAGCAGAGAAAAAGAGGAGAGGGAGCAAGTATAATGGCACGTGTTTCACTGGCGTGGGACTGCTTGGAGCACTGTGTTGAGAAGGATTCTGAGGCTGGATTGGAACTCAGCAGGAAATCCGTTTTCATGAGGAGGAGAGGGGGCAGTGATATCTCTCAGGCGTAGAGGAATCTGTAGAGACACAAAATAAAACTGAGTTGAAAGGACACTTTTCAGGGGCTGGCCTGGTGGTGTAGTGGTTGAGTTCTGTGCACTCTGCTTTGGCCGCCTGCCCAGGTTTGCAGCTTCGGATCCTGGGCGCAGACCCACACCCCTCATCAAGCCAGGCTGTGGTGGCATCCCACATACAAAATAGAGGAAGATTGGCACAGATGTTAGCTCAAGGCCAGTCTTCCTCAAGAAAAAAAACAGGGACACTTTACAAAAGGGAGGAGCTAAAGCATGAAGCATAGATAAAAGTTATTTATTTTCGTCAGTTTTATGATTAAGAAATATGAATGTAAAACATTCCAAGTGTAGAAAAACAGGAAAAGAATTCATCAGGAATTCTGCTACCCAGAACAATAAATGTTGTTATTTGTGGCTATTTTTCCTAGTCTTTGTCTAAATCCCTGCCTTTTAACATACTTTTCCAAATGCATGAAATTTTGTATCCTGTTTTCTCTTTTAACAGCTATTACTATTTCTTCATCTTTCCATGCCTTAGGGCAAGATTTATGAAAAATATACGCCCAAGGGTACAGCTTGGTGCCTTTCTCACCAGGCATTAACCCTGTAGTGTTATAAATTGACCTTCAGGATTAGAATATTTTCTTATAGCCCATCTTTTTTTTTTTTTTTCCCAATTGTGTTAAAACAACATAAAATTTACCATCTTCACCATTTCTAAGTGTGCAGTTCAGTAGGCCTAGGTATATTCACGTTGT
Organism: Equus quagga; assembly: GCF_021613505.1. NCBI lineage: Eukaryota > Metazoa > Chordata > Mammalia > Perissodactyla > Equidae > Equus > Equus quagga. The sequence goes on from NC_060279.1 coordinate 73,243,203, forward strand.
GTGTGGCCAGTCTCCACACCTTGGTGTCATTGATCTTAAATGAAGTCCTGGGGCTGAGCCCGGGACGGGCACCTAGTTCACGACCTCTAGATGAGGTGGGTCGAATTTAGGGCGGAGGCAGAGGGAGAAACAGCACGAGCAGAGATGTAATGACCTCTGCAATACCCTCCACTTTACAGAGGAGGAAACTGAGGCACGGATTAGCATTGCTATTTTTTTTTTGGTAAATGTCATTAAAATATGTGTCCAGAAATGTGCACAGATACCATACCGTGCAGTGGACTTTTTCTAGCTAAACACACCTGTGTGACCAGCACCTAAATCAAGAGACAATATAATGACCAGCCCTCCCCCACTCCCGTGCCCCCAACCCCACAAGTGTGTGTGTCGGGCATCTTTTGCAGACGTGATGTTGGTGTGAGTCAGCGTCCCGGGTCTGCCCCGTCTTCTCCACCATCCTGCCTTTCGGGGGGCATGAGAGCGCCAGTTGGCCGGGGCTGTGGGGGAATTCCGAGAAATAAGGTTGGACAGAAACGGCCAGGGGCCGGCTCCGTGGCCAAGTGGTTGAGTTCGCGTGCTCTGCTGCGGCAGCCCAGGGTTCAGATCCTGGGCGCGGACATGGCACCGCTCATCAGGCCACGTTGAGGTGGCGTCCCACATCCCACAACTAGAAGGACCTGCAACTAAGATATACAGCTGTGTACGGGAGGGTTTGGGGACATAAAAAAAAAAAAAATGGCCAGATGGAGGGCTCGGTGAACGTTCAGTGGAGGAGTTAGCCGTGGGGTTCTAGGAGCCACTCCCATCGAGTAGCAAAGTGACCCGTGGCGTTCTAAGTGACAGCAAGCCACTGGCGTGGGAGAGATACCCGGGTGGAGTCCAGGGCAAAGGTCAGCCAAAGGCATGAGCGAGGATGCGCAGAGGGAGGAGCAAAACCCTGGGTGCCGATTCTTAGGCAGGCGGGAGCGTGGGTGAGTGTGGGCGTCGGGGTGCGTCACGAGGAAGAGACCAAGCATTCTGGATAGGACAGTAACAGTGATAAACGGCCATCTGCCAGGGGCTTGCCCTGTGCTGGACCCTGAGCCACGCACATCACACACCTCGTTGCCTCCTTGCCACAACCCGATGCGGTGGGTTCTACCACTGTACCCATGTTTAGATGGGAGGACTGTGGCTAGGCCAGTGACATGACGTGCCCTAGGCGAGGTATCTAGGAGGAGAGGTGGGATGGGGGCTGTCCCGTTTGTAGAACTTCCCCTCTAACCACCAGTCTGTGGCCTGCCCACGGAAACTCATGGAGTAAAGACACCCAAGAAAAAGGGAGCCAGCGATGGGTCTCCAGCTTCCAGGAGCCTGAGGAACATAAACACTGGGAAGGCTCCGGCTCTGACTACAGGGGACTGTTGGAACAAAGTGGAAACGTGGTTGAAGTCGGTTTCATCATCATCAGTGAATGCGCTGTGGGCTGGCTGGAGCTCTTCCAGTGGATTTGCTCGAGGCTGGCACGTAGCTCCATATTCTTACTTCATAAGCCGAGTAAGTTGATATCTGCAATTTAAGAAGGGCCTGGTCTGGGTAGGAAGTTGATTCGATTACCGTTTTATAAGATTTTCTCGGTCTGGTCTTGATCCTGTGGATTTCTCCTGGTTTCAGTAATTTCAGGGTGGCGGTCCATCCCCTGCCATTTAAGCCAAGTCGCGCTGACATTCAGTACCCCCAAAAGAATGTGTCACGACAGCCTTATTCCAAGAAAGTAGAAAAAGCCATTGAGGTAGAAATAGCACGCGACAGCTCAGACTAAGACGGTGTTATGATCCCGGTCCGTGATATGATTATCTGATTTCCCGGGCAAGTTGATTTCTTCTAAGGTCATTAATTTTATCCATAGCCAGTGGAAATTGTGTTCATTTTAAATTAAAATAAAAGTAATGGTGTCCATCTGGTTTTGGAAACCTTAATCTGTTAAAGCTGATATAATCAGTCTGTTTGCAAGTTCATCGTGGGTCAGAACAGCAGTATTTATATTCATACACACAGGAAATTTGATTAGATAATGCAGAGGAAGGACACACACCGATGGGACATGATTACCCTGAATTCAGGCCGCCCAGATTCTCCAGTTCATTTGAATGTCATATTAGCTGGGGATACCCTTTTGTGACGCAGAATCTTGCAGCAAAACAGTTGGGTGTAGCCGCCTGGGAGAAAGAAATGCTTGCAGCAGGACCGTTTCTGTGCTCAATTGCACAGAAAAACATTTTGGGAATGTTTCCATAAGCCCAGCAGTCCGAGGGTTTGTGCCGAGTGGTGCGAGGGTTCTAACCGGGGTGTCCTTGGGGGTTGATAATGATGGGCGGGGGCAGCTGCAAAGTGTCTGGCTGTTCCAGGGGGCCTGGCACAGATGTTTGCGGGGCCCACAGTAATGGAAGAGAAGGAGGGCCCTTTTGGAAGCACAGGCTGCTAAGTCAATGTTTTCAGTTGGGCATGAGTGAAAGGCACGTGCATGATGAAATTCCACTCCTGTGCTCAAGAATCCAGTCGTGGCTCCCCGTTGCTTTTGGGAAACATTCATAATCCTTGAGCCGGGCCTCAGGGCTGCGTGCGATTCCATCTGGACCTGTCTCGCCCACCTCGTTGTGCACCGTGGAGTTCACCTCCCTGCCTCCAGCCAGGGGGTCCGTTCCTGTACTCAACCAGGCCAGCCTCTGCCCACCTCAGCGCACGCCGTCCTCTTTGCAAAGACCTCTCTTCTCCCCGACTCTCACGCACTCCCTCCCAACTCTCCTCCGGTTCTCAGCTTCAGTGCCACCTCTAAGGGGACCTTCCATGGTCCTCCCTGATGCCCTCCCGCCACCTGGGATGGGACAGCTGATTCTCTTTGGGCTTCATAGCATGACCACAATTCGCATGAAGTGATGATTTGTCCATTGGTGGTTTTGTGTCCCTCTGTGCTAGGTCATAACTCCTACTTCACAGCTTGGTCCCCAGCTCCAAGCGCTGTGCCTGGTGTGTACTGGGGACCCGCTAAATCGTGGTGAATGAATGATGGAAACCATCGTTGGCAGTGAATGAGGCTGAAAGTAGGTGTCTAATTTGCAGAATAACCGCGGCCACCTTGAAAGGTCCCTTTGAGTCCTACTCCTTGGTGAGTTTGTCATACGTGCAGCGTATCCGGCTAAATCGAGAAACCGATCGAGGGCCAAGAGCAGCTGGTCACTCGTTGGCAGCTCGTTGTGGCAGCTCGTTGCGCACATTGACCATGGGGTCAGGTCAGAGCCCACCGGGCTGGTGAATCCGCCGCCTGTTTTCAGTCCTGCCCGTCGAGGATCTCCGGCCCACGAATGCCTCTGACCACGCTGTTGGCTTGCTCACCCCGGCTGAGAGGGAGACAGCGGTTTCTTTGAAGCCAGTTATGTTTCTTATTTTGAGTGTTATCTTGAATTTTTTTAAAGCTGCATACTTCTCCAGCTCTGGGCTGAGCTATTCTGTTAAGTCTTGTTGATTTAAAAAAAAAAGACCTCAATTATATGCTTAGTGTATATGTGTATTCTTCTTGCAAAAATGACGCAGTGTGGAAAAGTATAAAGTTCCCTTTCCGTCCCCTCCAATGGCATTCCTACCCCACATCCCATCCTTCCAGTCTTTTTTCTTTATATTTACATTCAAACCGAGGGTTCTATAGAAAGTATGTAGTATAATTTTATGTAAGAGTTTCTTTATTTAAACATAAAAGGAATCTTATTGTGTGTATCTTTCTGCAATTTACCCTTTCATTTAATAACTTATTGGAGATGTGTCCATGTTAGTTCATTAGGACCGTATAAATTGTGCTAACTGGACTCACTCCTCTAACAGATTGGCTGGGGTACCCGACACCCTTGTCTCCCTTCCCTGCCCAAGGCCGGCCGATGGAATGCTCCGGGAAAGCCCTGCCCCCTTCTTCCGGCCAGTTGTGTTGTGTGTTACCAAGAGCCAGTTGTGTTTGTTCCCAATCCTGATTAGCTGGTTATAGGTGTTACTGTAATTACACAATTTACTTGAAGATTACATAAACTTATGAAATACGAGTGTGAAGAGCGAGTGGTTGTTTTTATGAAAACCAAATGGAATTGCTTAGGAAAGTCTCCGAGTGTCGCCAAAAAACGCTAGCTGTTGTGGGTGAGAGAACCGTAAAAGAGTGGGAAAAGCCATAATAATTAGATGGCCTCGTGAGGGTCTTTGAAGAAACAGGAACTGCAGACTGTCAGTTGCAAATTGCTTGGGGTGTATGTGAGAAAGACAGTGGGGACTGCAAGGGTGGGGAGCATCTTCAAGGAAAAGGCCTCATCCCTACCACAAAAGATGGAGAGCAAATACACATTGCACATGTCTGCAGTAAAAATAACATGTCTGTTTCATCTTGTAATAATGTCTGATTTATTTGGGGTTCATCACCCAACCGCTGGTTCTGATGGCTATAGACCTACCTCATTCTGTTCAGTTGCTTCATCAAATCCCATAAAATGGTCCTTCCTCCACCCCCACCTCCATCCATGGACATGAAGGTTGTTTCTCACTTTTCACTCTTAAACACAGCGCAGGAGCAAACTGCATCGTCCGAGATTTTTGTGCCTGAGCAGTTGTGGGTAGTGCTGAGATGCAGAATTGCTGGGTGTGGGCATTCTTCGTCTTAAAGGATGCTGGCACTGGATGATTGTGAAGTCGCAGACTTCCAGGCTGGCAGCCCCATGAAGTCAGGAATGTTCTCACCTGGGAGCGAGGATTACGGTAGGGGCTAGCTCTGTGCCAGGGACCATGGTAGGCACCGGGGGCGGGGGTGGGGCACTCCCAGCATGGGGTGCCTTTTCTTGAGAAGCAGGTAAAATCATTCTGTGTTTGGGAGAGCAGACTGCACGAGTGTGGTTTTCTGGTTCTTGGTCTGAGGGTGATATTTTCCATCTATCCTAGTCTGCTCGGGCTGCCGGACAAAATCCCGCAGACTGGGGGGCCCCAGCAAGGCCTTGATCTCTCAGGGTTCTGGAGGCCAGAAGTCTGAGATCCGGGTGCCAGCATGGCAGGTGCTCCGTGAGGGCCTTCTTCCTGGTTTGCAGATGGCCACCTTCCCTCTGTGTCCCTGCATGGCGGAGAGAGCAAGCTCTGGTCCCCTTCTCTTCATATAAGGCCTCTAATCCCATCCTGGGGGCCCCACCCTCATGACCTCATCAAAACCTAATTGCCTCCCAAAGGCCCCACTTCCTAACTCCGTCCCGGTGGGGGTGAGAGTTTCAAGGTGTGAATTTGAGGGAGACCTGAACATTCCTTCCATAACACCACGCCCTGCTGGAAGAGCAGAGAGGAGAAACGTTTCACAGTGGGGCTGGATGTGTGGGTTGACTTTGGGGCCACTCTTTGGAGAGGGGTGTGAATTTTCTGTCACGGGCCTAGCGAAAGGTAAGTTCAGGGGTCTCTTCCAAAGAGCGTTCATCTGAGCCCCACTGTCTTGGAATCTGTGAGGTAGGAAGGGCAGAGGTGTCATGGGACCTGGATGTCACTCCTGGTTCTGTCTATTGCTTGCTATGTGACCTTGGAGAAGCTGCTTCACCTCTCTGGGCCTCCGTGAACCCATCTGGTAGGTAGGCTGGATCAGGCTTGGGGAATCTGAAGACAGTGCGGTCTTGAAATGGCACAGAGTGGCACCTGTGGCCAAACTTCATGACCATCTTTGCCCTGAGCAGAATGCTGCCCTCTCCTCCCCTCCCCCATCACAGCCAAGGCCACATGACAGCCCACGAGCCCTCTGCACTGACCCTATGAGAACATTTGGAAACAATCACGTCCACCCCCATAGATTGTTGCTTATTGCCAAGACCTTGCATTGGCCAGCCATCCCCACGATAAAGTTCAGGGATGCTGGGACCCTGCCGCTGTCCTCTGGGCCCTGCGAAGCGTGCGTGTGGCCCTGGCTTATCCCAGCGGAGCGATAGGGCTGAACGTGTGGAGCAGGAGATCAGGGTTGTGGGGTAAGAATCTGACCCTTGGAGCCAGATGGCCCAAGTGCAAATCCTGGCTTTTGCTCTGTGACCTTGGGCAAGTCATTTCGCCCCTCCGTGCCTTGGTTTCTCCATCTAGAGTTATGGTGATGATAAAACAAGCCACTATCTTAGAACAGTGCCTGGCTTCTCTATCAGGCCTAACAAAGATGGAGTTCAACTCTGCGGGACAAAGGGAAATCCTTTTTTGGCTCAGGCAGTCTCTCCTTCCACGGAAATCACTGTTTGGTTTCATTGTTTAACAGTTGACTGCCTGCCGTCCAGCTGTGGCCCTTGAAGTCTCTTCCATTTCACCTTCTGCTTGCTATAGAAAAGGGTTTGCTGAGCTAATTGCTGGTATGAACCATGATGCAGGGAAAAAGGTTTTTCCTGCTTAGGAGAACACAACTATTTTAAGGAACTTTAGCACATTTTTGTTTGCATCCACAAGCATTCTTCATTGTGAATGAACCTCCCTGGGTGTAACCATTCTCCTTACAAAAGAGTCCATCCGCTCAGGAGAGGGAGGAACAGAGAGAGAACCAAATGCAGACGCTGACATAGTGGAGGTGTTCCCCGGACCCCTGCCACCCACTGATTCCATCCTCCCTGGGGGTCCCCGATCCCTTCCAGCTCCTGCGTTGTGGCTCGGAATTGGTGGAGACAGACCCACACTTCCCTTTTAGATGTGGGTGATGGAGAGGGGAGGAAGTTTCGTTTTCACATGAGGCCTAGGCTGGAGACTTGTGCAAGTGAAAGATAGTGTTTTTCTTGCAGAGTCTCTTTGGTGCTACGTGTGGTAAACCTGACCCGTGAAGGCATTATTTTGAAAGCGTCCCCCTTAGAGCTGTCCCGTTCTCAAGGGGTAAGTGCGTGTGTGCGCACGTGTGTGCGCGCGCAGGAAACCTCTTGTTTATAAACAGGACCTCCTCCAAACAGCCTGGGGCTGGCCTCTCAGGCCCCTTCGTGGCTCTCAGAACACATGCTCTTTGCTGTATCTGGGAGCCCGGAGGCTCCCATTTCTGCTCTGGGTCTGCTGCAGAGAGCCAGGCCTGCCGTTGTGTTTTGTGTGTGTCTGTGTATGTATATTTGTGTGTGTGGAGGGGGTGTATGTATTTGTATATGTGTGTGGAGTGTTATGTGTCTTTGTGCACATGCATATATGTGTGTGTGTTTGTATATATCTGGAGTGTTGTGTGTCTATGCACAAGTGCATATGTTTGTGTGTGTGTGTATGTGTGTGGAGGGGGTGTGCTCTCTGTCTCCAGAGTTGAGTAACTGTAGGAGTGGTACTTAAAACCCTTCTGTCATCCACAGCACAAAGTTCAACTCCTTATTTTCCTGGCAGAGAAGGCCGAATTTGGCCCAAACTCAATTTGTTCATTTTCATCTCCTGCCAGGTCCTTAGCAGGCAACCCTGTGCCCCAGCCACACACAACCTTTTGTTGTTGCCCAAAGAGCCCATGATCTTGTGCACTTCTAGACCTTTCGGGATGCCAGGGACCCCCTGTCCTTCCTCTTTCCTGCCCAGCTCACACGGTGTGGAACCTCCCAGGCCAGCCCAGACCGAGTCCCACCCCACTGGGCTCTGCAGCTTTCCCCATCCTTGCGACACAGGCTCACCGTGTGCATCATGCGGTTTGAGTTAATCATCCCTCCTCCCAGCTAGTGTCCTGCTACCAGAGATGGGTGCAGAGTCTGACCCGTTGCCAGCATCTAGTGCAGCACCTGCGGGGGCTCCACGCTCAGTGCTCGTCAGAATGAAGAAGTAGAAGCCGAGGTTCTGTTGCAAGATGCTTATCATGTTGTGTGGCTAAAAGAGACTCTTGCAAACAACACCAACGTCAATAATAATATTTGTTTACTGAGTGTTTCTTCCGTGCTGTGCCACACGCCAAGCACTTTACCTCTGTGAATGCATTTAATCCACACCACTCTGAGACAGGTGCACATGCAGATGGAAAAATGAGGCTCAGAGAGGAGAAACGACTTACTCAAGGTCACACAGCTAGCATGTGGCGGATCTAGGATGCTCAGCATAAAGTAGGGCCAGTTACCGCTTGACTCATCTGCTTCTCTTTTGGAAACCAAACCCTCCTTGGCATTGTTTCCTTGTGACGATGGCTTTCAAGCTCCAGCCGCCCAACCTTCTTGGGCACAGGAACCACCCTGCCGGCCTGCCTGCCCTCCCACATGCCCCAGGATCTTTGCACAGGACTTCCACATGTGGTTGCAAGATTTGAGTCTTGGTTGAATGAGAGAGCACAGGAGGGTCGCTCCATGCCTGTCAGAGAGAATTCCTAAATTTGCTTCAAGCAGCACCCCCCGCCCTCCCCTGAGGCATACCTAGTGAACACAGGGTGACTCCACTATGACCTACATTGGAAGGAAGTGGGACAGGCGGTGGGGGGGAGAAACGCAGATGATGCTCGCTGTGAATAACAGTGTTGGAGAACATCACAGCTGACAGTCAGGGTTGAAAGGCATTTGATTTATAATAGAATCTCACATTCATCCTCATTCTTAGGAGTTATAATTTTTCCTAAAACCCCCTTGGGGGTCCCTGCCGCCTGAGCAGGGAGTCGGGGAACAGCAGCCTGGGGAAATGAGGATCCCTGATCCTTTCCTCTGAGTCTAGAGCAAACACATTTGTCCTACTTCTTCCATGGCATCGGGGGAGAGGGAAGGATGCTCGAGAAAGCATCCTCGCTCGCTGGCAGCGGAAGCCGTCAACACGGGGCTAGACGGAGCCCGGGATGCGGGGCGCAGACGGTCACTTTCGTGAGGCGCCTGGACATACATTCAGAAACCAGACTGGTGGACTGCTTTCATTTTCATCGGGTTTCCTTAGGCTTAGTGGGGAAGGGAAAGAGGGTCCGAGTTGCAGAGCATGCATTCATTCATTCATGCATTCATTTATTCCATTGGTATTTATTAAGGGCCTACATCCCAGGAACCATGTAAAACAGTGGGAATCGAGTGATGAGCAAAACGTAACTGCATCCTGCCCTTAGGAGGCTCTCAGCCTGCTGGAGGTTGACATCAGACAGTTACACTGTGGGGGCCTCAAGGAGGGTAGTGAACACCATTCATTCATTCAGCCAGGGGGCACTGAGCACTTACATTGCGTGGGGCATTGTTCTAGACTGCGCTGTCCAATGTGGTAGCCACAAGCCACATACGGCTATTAAAATGTAATTAAATTAAAATTTACAATTCCGTTCTTCGAGGACACAGGCCACATTTCAAACGTTCCATAGCCACGTAGGAGCAGTGGCTCCCGTGTTGGACGGCACTGGTAGAGACCGTCTCCATCATCGCGGGAAGTTGTACCGGACGGCGCTGGTCTGGACGCTGGGCTGTAAAGCGAGGCGCTCAGAAGGGCTCTCTACCCATGGAGTTCAAGTTCTTGCCACGCTGGGTGAAGACCGGCGTGTTCTCCGTTACAGTACGGGGTAATAGGTGCTGACACGTGGGCGCACAGAAGCGAGTAGCCAAGCCAAGCCTGGCCTCCAGAGGCAGGGGTGTTTCAGTGAAGTCTAAGTCGCCTGAAGGGAGGATGGGGCAAAGGAGGCGGGGCACAGTGTCCCAGGGAGGGAGGAGCACCTGTCAAGGCCTGGCTTCTAGAAAGAGGCTAGAGAGACAGGAGGAGTTCCACGTGGCTGGTCGTGTACCGCATGTGTGTTTATGTGGCCACGAGTTGGGGGGGGTGGCGTGTGCAGTGAGTGCCCCGCTGGAGGTGGACAGAGACCAGGCCGTACTGGTGCTTGTAGGGCCCTCTGCCACCACTGGAGACAGGCCCCTCTCGAGGTGTGCAGGGCAGAGGGTCCTGCAGCCGGGGACAGCCAGCTCGGAGGAGGGTCGGGTTTGTTTGCAGGGCCAGGAGTGGACAGCTTGTTCGGAGGGTAAGCTGGCCCTTGGAGACAGACTGTCCACTCGGGCAAAGCTCTGGGGGTGGCAGCCGGGGACGGGGAGAGTGAGGAGGCAGGGGAAGGAAGTGTCTGCTCTGAGCTGTCTGCAGGGTCCAGACACAGGTGTCCGTCTGTTTGGCGCCCAGGAAAGCGATTCAGGAAATGGCCCCTCTTCCCTTTGCGCAACTGAAGGAGGAAGGACGACACCGGAAGGCTAGCTTGCGGTTTTGGGGCAGTGTGGGCAGGGTGGGGGTCTGATGTCTCCAGAGGGCAGTGGGCCTCGGGCCTGGGACCATCTTATGCCCCAGTGCCGGGTGCCGTGGGAAAAGCAACGCAGATAGAGTCGGGCAGCCCGTTTGGCTCTGCTCTTTCCTGTCACTTGAGCAAGCCACAGCCTCTCTGATCGGATCCCAGCGTCTTTCTCTGCAGTGTGGCGTCAATGGTGTTGTGCTGTAGGGCTGCTGGGACAAATTGGAGCTAATAGCAGCCGACGTTTTTTGAGGGCTTCCCTTGAACCAGGCGTTGTGTTACCTCCTTTCCGCCAGGATCTCTCACCCTCTTGGCATGAGATACGTGAGGCCGGGTCATTCTCTGTGGTGGGGACCGTCCTGTGCATGGTTGGATGTTAGCAGCATCTTTGGCCTTGACCTATTGATGCCAGTAGCACCTGCCCCCACTGTGACCACTGAAAATGTCTCCACATGTGGCCAAATGCCCACTGTTAGGGACCCCTCTTTAACACCCACTGTCCCATTCATTCTCATAGCAACCCATTAGACAGATGAGGAACCAGCTGGTGTCAGAGCTGAACTGTCAGGGCTGGGGTTTGAACCCGGGCCTGACTGCTTGGGCCTGGGCACTCAGCCATTAACTCTTTACTGCTGGCCTAGATGGAAAGGGGTCAGTCCAAGGCCGGGTGTCTAGTAGGCGGTCAGCAAAAAGGGCCTTTTTGTGATTGATCAACATCTTATTCAGTCAACAAACCAGACTCTTGATGCTGGAAATAGAGGATGGGGGGAGGGCAGGGTCTCTGCCCGTGGCTGGTCCCTGACTTGCCCAACTTGGAGCAGCCCAGAGGCACCAGCTTGAGGGCTGCGGGGCCCATGGGTACTGCTCAGGCAATGATTAACCCGGTGAGCTGGGCTGTCGTTCGGCAGTCGGAACTTTACCCTGGAAAGTGCCAGCCTTGCAAGTGTGGGGCCATTTGTTTCACATCTGCTCTTTCTTCATCAGGCTATTATGACCCATGAGGTCAGAGGCCGTGCTGAGGGCCGTCGGGAAGTTCTCCTCCAGCAGATCCGTCCCTCTTTTCCTCGCCAGCCCTGGTCTGCTGTGCGCCCTCCCCAGGAAACCGTCCCACCTGGGGGCTTTCTGGGCTGGATTTAGGTCGGGGGGGGGGGGGGGCATTGGTGTGTGTGGTAGGGGGTTGAAGAAGCATCCCTGAGAAGCCTTGTTTACTTACTGTCTTTGGAAATCACCGTCCGTGATGAAATCACCCCAAAGGGCAGAGGCGGCAAGGACTGGCCTTTGCTAAACCTGGCGGCCTGGGCCACTGGAGCGCCAGCCGGGGGCAGGGTGCTGTGCGTCCTCTTCCCGATCTGTGTTGAGAAACTCTCTTTGTATGTAAGTGAGTGCATGCACATGCGTGCACATGTATTAACGCGTGCCATGTGAATTCTCTGTGCACATTGGTGTGTATACATATATGTGCATTTATATGTGTGCATGTGTCTGTGTTCCTGTGCCCGTGTATGTACTTGTGTGTGCACACCTGCGTGTGTGCATATACCTGTGTGTGCGTGCATATTTACATCTGTGCCTGTGTGCGTGCATATGTGTTGCACGCTTGTGTGTGATATGACCCCACCCCACGCCATGGTCCTGGGACTGAGACGACATACACCAGGCACCTGGCACATGACAAGGCGAGCCCTTCCCTTCTCCCCTTATCGTCACACGCGGTGGGCACACAGACCTGGAGTTGACACCCAGCTTTGCCAGTTGCTCGGTGCGTGACCTGAGGCTCACCGTGCACACTCTCTGAGTCTCAGTGTTGGCGTCTGCGAAATGGGAGAATAAAAGGCAGCGCCCGAGAGAAGCCACAGCAAGGATCGCGGGTGACAGCGCGGCTGGGAGAGGGCAGGGCAGCGAATGGCACGTCCACTAGCTTTGAGGGGCATGGCATTGGCCACCGGGGGTCGGGAGGGCAGCGGGGCATGTGGTTCCCTTCCCGCTCTCGGCTCTGGCACCTTGGCAGCAGTGGGCAGGACCGCGTAGCCAGGTCTGACCCCACCCTCTGTGCTCTCTGTGTGGCTCAGTCGCGTGGCCTCCGTTGCCAGGAGAGGCCAGAACTCAGTAGAGCTGTTTGTGCTTCCTATGCTCCTCTGGTCAGAGTTAGAAATTACTAGAAGGCCGAGGTCGGAAGCTGTGGAGACCCCGGCTTTGCCCACTGGTGACCGCAACACTGTCACTGTTACATGAAGCTGCTGCCCTTTTCCCTGATGACAGCCCCTAGGGCTCTCCATATTTTCCCAGAGGGGAGGACAAAGGAAATCCCACCTCCGTTTTGCAGCCCCTGCTCCCCCCCTCCCCGCCTCCGCCTCCCCAGCTCCAACAAATAAATCCAGAGGGCTCTCAGTAACCACGGGCAACCAACAGCCGAGAAAATGGGAATATTTTCTCTGCCTCGCCACTGTTTTCTGATTAGTCACTCCTAGCTAATTAGCAAGTGACAAATGGGACAATAAAGCTCTGAAAATATCCATCGACTTCCTAGAATCCCAGCACAGACATGGCAGAGGGCCTGGCGGAAAAGCAGAGAGACGAGAAGACATTTGTGGGTCCCACGGAAGGAAGCACGAAGGACCAAGCCGCAGTGGGCGTGTCGGCGGGTGGCTGCTGGGACGCGCCTCGAAGACACACGTGGGACGCGTGTGGGAGGTGCGGGAAGCTGCTCGTCTTCCCCTTCCCTCTATACTGTCTGGAAGAAGTGACTTCCCTTCACAATCATCCGATGACTAAGGCGGAGTTCCCTTGTCGGAGGTGGAAATTGCCAAGGGGACCCTGGGGACAGTGCAGGGGTCTGTGGCCAAGATGGCATCTTCTTCCAAAGGGGGCTGAGACCCCTCGAGTGTACAGCTCCCCCAGATGCATGTGGGCGGCAGCTGCTGCTTCCATAGACGGGTCCCCCTGTGCTCCATTGGGCTGGGCGAGTCGTGCAGCCATAACAAGACTCCCCAGTTCCAGGAGCTTAAGACACTTTCTTCTTGCTCAGTCAACACTGTCCTGGAGGGTGAGCAGGGACCTGCTCCACACGGGTGGGCAGTGTGCAGAGGAGCTCCACCTGGTGATGCTGTCACCTCCACACGAAGCCCCAGGGTTCTCTGGGGGACAGCAAGGAAGACAGGGAGCTCAGCACAGTCCTTCGGTCTCGGAAGTGACTCGTGTCACTTCCTCTCACATTTGACCGGCCAGAACCAGTCACGTCGTCGTGGCTTGGCTTCAAGTGGGCAGGAATCTTCATCCTTCATGTCCCCGGAAGGAGGAGGCAATCAGGACTCTGTGGCTGTTAGCAATGTCTGCCAGTCATGAATGTGGGTTCAGTGGGGCTGATAATCGCTGGCTGGAGGTCCCAAGAGGTCCCTGCCTGGGTGTTTTAGTTTCCTATGGCTGCTGGGACAAATTCCCCCAAACTCTGTGGCTTAAAACCACACAAATTTATCATCGTACAGTTCCAGAGGTCAGAAGTCCAAAATGGGTCCCCCAGGCTGAAATCGAGGTGTTGACGAGGCCACCTTCCTTTGGAGACTCCAGGGAGAATCCATTCCCTTGCCTTTTCCAGCTTCGAGAGCCCACCCGCCTTCCTTAGCTCGTGGTGGCATCACTCTGACCTCTGCTTCTCTCGTCACTTCTCCTCTGCCTCTGACTCTCCTGCCTCCTTCTAAGGACCTTGCGATGACATGGGGCCCGCCCAGATCGTGCAGGATCGTTCCCTGTCTCAAGGTCCTTAACTTAATCACAACTGCCAAGTCCCTTTTGCCAGGTAGGGTAACATATGCATAGGCTCTGGGGATTAGGATGGGCATCTTTGGGGGGACATTATTCTGACCACAATGGGCCAGCCCCAGTAGGAGAAACCGAATGACGTCCCTCCCTCCCTCCCTGCTTTTTCCCTCCATTGCTCTTCATTTCCCACCAGACGTTGTGCTGGGCTTTGGGGATGCCCTCATGGAGCTGCCAGTCCATCACAGAGGGGAGGCTGACATTCACCAGGAGTGTCAATGGGCGCGTTTTATCAGGCGGCCAGCCCCTCCGCAGGGCCAGGGAGTGACTGCTCCCCTGTGGTCTGCGGGGTGAGGAGGTGCTAGGTAAGTGAGCTGGGGACTGACAGTTCTAAAGATGGGTCCCTCTGCCGCTTGGTCCCAGTCCCCAGGGCCTGAGCGCCTTCCATTCTAAAAGCCGCTCCCCGATTTTGTCTGTCCTGATTGCGCCTGCTCCCTTTGGACCCCTCCGCCAGCGGCTGCTCTGGAAGGTGGGAGGGGACGGCGTCCTCCTCGTCCTGGTCTCCGGCCCTGGGGGGGGGGCCATGCCTCCAGCAGACTGGCTGGACTTGGCTGCAAGAATGTGGGAAATTGGACCCGGGACCGTATTTGCAAAAGCAACAAGTCTGGAAGCCAGGCCGGGCGGGCTGGGTTCGGCTGTTTGCACTGGGGGAAGCGCCGGCCTCAGAGATGCCTCCCCTCCTTCTCGGGCCAGAAAGGGAGACTGTCTGAGTCTCCTCTGATGAAGAGCGTGTATTCCAAACAAACCTGGCTGCCGGTCCTGGTGCCAGCCTGGAACAGGGGAGGCGACTGTGGCACGCTGCGGCTCCCGCCACCCGGCGGTGGGTGAGGTCGCTCGGGCCAAGCGGAGAGCAAGACCTCTAAGTACAGCCTAGAGATAAAAGCTGGGCGCACGCTGCCACTGCAAACACACCTTCCCTCTCAGCCCTCGAGATGCCGTTTGCGTTTTCTCTTCCCGGTGCCCTTGCCCCTTGCCAAAAGCTATAGGCAGCGTGGCCAAGATTTCTCTTTGGGGTGGAAAAATCAAAGACCGAGGCATGAGCTTCTAATTAGCGAAGATCGACGAATTGCCGGCAGAGAGGCCACCCTCAGCTCCATGACTGCAGCCTCCCCGGGTCCCTTTGTATCGTGTGCCCACATTCCTCAGGCCTCCACCACCCTTCTGGGCTTGCCACTGTGCAAGTGTTTCCAGTGGGCTGTGCACAGGAAGGTAATTTTCCACGTCAGAATCAAATCCTCGCCAGGGAGGCAGAGACTGCCCCGCCAGTGGGCATGACGCGGCCCCTGTGCTTTCCACTTGAGGCATTTAGAACAACTGTGTTAAATAATTATTAAGTTAATTGTCTTCCTTGATCAGCACAGTGAGGGCAGAGACCCTGGTACACCACCGGTGCCTCATAAATGTGTGTTTGAATGGAATCTGCCTTTCCTATAAGAATTAAGTTTTAACACTGAATAAATGCCAGGTGTGTAGTTTAACATTCAAAGAAAATATCCCCCTCTTCAAAAGGTATTTCTACCTATGATTCTGTATCTGAGCTCATTTAATGCAAGGGGACACTAAGGAGCAGGAAGATTCAGAGAAACATCCTGCATCAGAAGGATGTGCAGTAGACTAGTGGTGATAAATGCGGCATCTGTTCCACGGCCTCCCACAGCTGTGGCCAGGGCAGACATAAGTAATCAATCGCCACTCTTTCCTGTGAGCCCAGATGCAGCCGCAGATCCTGCACAGCACGCTTCCGGGAAGCCGCTACCAGGCGCTGGAGATGTTTGCAGAATCCCACCTTGGCAGATATCTCCGTATGATCTAATTCATCTCCTCTCTTACCTCCAAATTTCTCCTTTCTGGGTCAGTCACTGCACTTTGTCATTTTCTTCAGTCACCCACATTAACAGGTGTCTGTCTTCCCGTGGCCCTTCCCTGGCCGTGTGACCCTGGTCAGGCCACTTTATTCTTCCCTGGGCCTCAGTCCCTTGTCTGTAGAATGGATGTAATTGTAACGTCTGGCGACACTCCGGTCCAAAGCACGGAGCACTTAGCCCAGAGCCTGTTAGCATCCAGTGGGCACTCGAGAAATGATGCCGTTTTAAAATACATGTGTCTTCCGCCTAAATTCTCAGAAGGTTGAGGTCCCTGCAGCACATAGCATTGGACTGGAAGCGCCCAGGGTTGCCCAGCCCTTCCCAAAGGTGGGGGGCATCCCTCGGTCTCTGGTGGGCCCTCCTCCGTGGCACCCTCCTGCAGCAGGGGAGGGGGCGCCTGTCCCACCTGGGTGCCTCCCCCTGCCTTCACGCCTCCCCACCCCGGGAAACCATCCCACACTGAAAGGCTTCATCTCAGGTCTGCAGCATCCAACGCAAAGCCTGTCATTTCCCCTCTTGCGGAAATCCACAAGAAGCATTTCCGATGTTGTCATAGTTATAATAAGCAGCAGGCGTCATCCGGGAGGAGGAACGTGACGGAGCAACGCGGAAAAAAATCCCCTCGCTTCCTCTCCCCAGAGTGGTCGCTGCGGCACTGGGGAAAGCCAGGCTCCCCTGGGCTCAAGTGGGAACATTGGCTCCTTCCTGGTTTAGCTTCGGGAAGAACTGCACCCCAGCAGGGATGCAGGGAGGTGGTGACCCGCCACCTAGCCAGGTGTCCGCATGGACGTCACTGCCAGGCCTCCCGGGAAGGGCGTCCTGGGCAGATCTGAGCAAACCCTGCAGGCCCCTGAGAGCCCAAGTGGAAGGGGCTGCTGGGTAGGGCGTGGGTGGAGAGGGCACTGAGCTGGGGGCGGGCCTGGCCCTTCTGTGGCTCACGCTGTGGTTGCATGCATCTTGTCAGGTGTTACCTGGCAGGTGTGTCATCTTCCCCGCCTCCTGCCCAGAGCAGGAAGCCTTTTCCTCTCTTTTGTCCACGGGTTCAGGTTCCTCATAGGTTTCTGCACAGCTCCTTGTGTCTGCCGTGGCTCCAGGTGCTCCCATGGCCACAATTCCATTTAAGGAGCCCGGTGACCTTGGCAGTGCCTATGATTCCCTCTACCCTTCATTGCAGAGGACTGACACTCAGAGGGGTAAAGCGACTTGCCCAAGGTCACACAGCTTCCAAGTGGCAGAGCCAGAACTTGCCCCCAGCTCCTCTGATTCCAGTGCATGTGCAACAGGGCTGGGTTACCTCCTTGGAACATACGTTGAACCTTTTGCTGGAATTTCCCATGGATGAGTAAACAAAACTGGTGGTAGGGAAGAAGCTCAAAAATTAAGAGGCGAGAAATGTGAAATCCAGGAGGCAGTTTTGATGTGGGTCAGTCCGGCCCCTCCCTCTAGCCCCCTGGCCTTAGAACAGCCATGTCTGCCTCACAGGCCTTCTGCCCCATACTACCGGGGTCTGAGACCCCCTCCTGCCCTAATGCATCCAGAGTAGGTGGGACTTCTCGGTGCCCATTGCTGTCACTGGGGCTGTGGACAATCTATCCTGACTTGGGGAGCCTGGTTCCTGCCAAGTGGTTGTTCGTCTGAATCTCAGTTTTGTCATCTCTAAAATGGGTCGATAATAATGCCTGCTGGTGGGGAGCTGTGAAGGCGACAGCTGGGAGGTAAGCCTTGGCATACAGTAAGCGCTCAATAAACAGGAACTCCCTTGTGGCTGTCATTCACTTCTCCTACAGCTTGAGTACAGTCCTTGCCACACAGAATCACTGTCTTCTGTGTCTTTAGCTTTCGTTTCCCCAAAATATGCAGACCCAGTGATGAGCTGGAAATCCTGTGGCTGGGCTGCCTCCACTCCTGACGCCTCCAGCTGGGTGACGCATCCCACAGGGTCAGACCGTGGGGTCCAGAGTTACACTGAGCTGGTGGATACTTGTGTGACCTTGGGCAAGTCACGGCCCTTATCCACGCCTCAGTGTCCCCTGCTGTAGAATGGGGGATTATTATAACCTCTATCTCGCAGTGTGCTACGAAGTCTGAACGAAACGCGGGCAGGTGCTAATTTAGCCCCGAGGCCGTGCACCGCACGTGCCCACTGAGGACTGCGGTTAGCGGGCTATCAGTTACCTTGCTGGATGTTGTCGCTCTTGCTTCCTGGGCGAGTGTGTGTGTGTGTGTGTGCACAAGTGCATGTGAGGTAGGGAGGGCGGGGTTCCTCGTCCTCTGGGAAGCGAGCCTCGCTTTCCTGCCTTTGTTCCACGAACCCTGCTTCACCTGAACCACCAGGTGGGTCAGTAAGTGCTCCAGGCAGCCCAGAGGGTGAGGAAGGTGTGGGCCCCACTCATTGCTGCCCGCCCTGGATCCCGGCCCTTCCAGGGAGGCAGCAGCTGGACTGTCCTGCTGTGGGATCTCTGCCAGGGCATTGCCTTCTCATGCAGCCCAGGCCCGGGACCTCAGGAGTGGGGCAGGCCCCTCATCTGGGCGCAGGTCACCTCAGCATGCCCTGGGTAGGGTTCATGCTACGTGCCAGATACCACTGGGTCTAAGATGCCCCAGGGAGCAAGGCCCTAGCAGCCCCAGAGAGGAGGAAGTTCTGTGGGGAGGCAGCCATTGACCCGTTCATTACAGGATATGCCTTTTGAACAGGAGCCGTCCATGGACATGGTGGCTCCCACCTTTGCCTCTTATGAATGACCCTGCTTTGAACATGCGTGTGCACATCCCCATTCAAGACCCTGTTGCCGATTCTTTGGGTATGTGCCTGGTTGTGGAATGGCTGGATCATATGGAAGGTCCGTGTTTAATTTGTTGAAGAACCACCAAACTGTTTTCCGCGCTGACTGCACCATTTTACCTTCCCGCTTGCGGGGCACAAGGGCTCCAAGTTCTTTCACGTCGTTGTCAGCACTTGTTATTTTCTGTTTTTTGATATGAGCCATCCCAGCGGGCGTGAAGTGGCATCTCGTTGTGGCTTTGGTTTGTGTTCTTAGAGACAGAAGGTAGAATAGTGGTCACCATGGGGTGGGGGGCAGTGGCTGTGGACTTAGTGTTTCATGGGGACAGAGTTTCACTTGGGGAAGGTGAGAAAGTTCTAGAGACGGATGGGGTGACGGTCTCCCACAACAGTGCGGATGTATTTAATGCTGTTGCAGCGTACACCTAAAAAGGATCAAAGTCACAGGTTTTATGTTATGTAGATTTTACTACAATTTTTTGAAAAAAGGAGGCGCCCCATTGGACAAACCCGAATTGAAGGACATTCTGTAAATGTCCTTTTACAGCGCTCCTCAAAACCGTCAGGATCTTCCAGGACAAGGAGAGTGTGAGGGACTGTCACAGGCCAGAGGAGGCCTGGGTGACATGATGATAAACGTAACGTGGGGCCCTGGCTCGGGTCCCGGGACAGGAACAGGACTTTGGGGGGACAACGGTGACGTCTGAACGGAATGTCGGGTTAAGTGAATAGTCGTGTGTCAGTGCTGGCACCTTGGTTGTGACGAATGTTCCATGGTTGTGAAGATGTTAACATTAGGGGAAATTGGGTAAGAGTACATCAGAATTCACTGGAAGTCTCTCTACTATTTTTACAACTTTTCTGTAAATCCAAAATGATTTTAAAATAAAAAGTTTATTTTTAAAAAGGAGGAAGTGTCTGGTCTGGGTGGGAGCGGCCAGGGAGGGCTTCTAGGAGGAAGCGAGGGTTAGTGTGAGGCTTGACGGATATCAGGGTCCTGCTGGGTGAAGCGTGGAGGGAAGGGTGTGTAGGCAGAAGGAACAGCAGCTGAGATAGCTCAGAGTTCAGTACGGTCTTGGCACATTTAAGACCCTGAAAGAGCTGAGTCCCCACTCCCTTTGTTGCTGCTGCCCAAGAGCATATTCTCGGTGCCTGAAGCTTGTTTTTTCCAAGTGCAGCAACCTTTTAGTTATTTCATTGCTCTCTTTATAATAATACCCTGAATATTAGTTTCTTTCTTTGTGAGTGAAATGCCTTTACTCATTTTTTTTAATTTAACTTTTACATCAAAAACCAAGCAAACAAAATACCTATGTATAGGAGATAAAGCAAAACAAAGTGGGTAGGAATTCCTCAGAATCCCACAACCCAGAGATAGTGCTGTTAATATTTTGGGGTATATTCTTCCAGACTTCGTCTTTAACTTTTCTTTTTACCCCTGGAAGATCAGTCATCTTTCTGAATAATCCTTATTCTGCTGAACCCCAGGGAACTCTCTGGGGGCTCTGGGTTGTGTGGACTCTGCTTTGTGAGCTGGGGTGAGCAGCCCCCAGGAAGTTACTTCTGAGTTGGGACTTGACAGCATAATGTCTTTTTTTTTTTAAATTTTTTTGGGGAAGATTAGCCCTGAGCTAACTGCTGCCAATCCTCCTCTTTTTGCTGAGGAAGACTAGCCTTGAGCTAACGTCCGTGCCCATCTTCCTCTACTTTATACGTGGGACGTCTACCACAGCATGGCTTGCCAAGTGGTGCCATGTCCACACCCAGGATCCGAACTGGCGGACCCCGGACCACCGAAGCGGAACGTGCACACTTAACCACTGCGCCACTAGGCCGGCCCCAACAGCATAATATCTTTAAGGTTCATCCACGTTGTATCATGTGTCAGAATTTCCTTCCTTTTTAAGGCTGAGTAATACTCTGTCATGTGGACATACCACATTTTGTTCATCCATTCCTCCGTCGATGGACACTGGATGGTTCCACCTTCTAGCCTTTGTGAATAATTCTGCTGTGAACATGGTGTGCAAACGTCTCTTCAAGATCCTGCTTTCAGTTTTTTTAGGTGCATACCAAGAAGTGGGATTGCTGGATCATGCGGTGGTTCTGTTTTTCATTTTTTGAGGAGCCTCCGTACTGTTCTCCACCATGGCTGCACCATTTTGCACTCCCACCAGCAGTGCCCGAGGGCTCCACTTTCTCCACATCCTCTCCAACACTTGTTATTTTCTGGTTTTCTGAGTGTCCATCCAAACGGCGTGAGGCGATATCTCATTGTGGTTTTGATTTGCGTTTCCCTGATGATTAGTGATGTTGAGCATCTTTTCACGTGCCTGTTGGCCATCTGTATGTCATCTTTGGCAAAATGGCTCTTCAATTCCTTTGCCCCTTTTTACATCAAGTTACTAGTTTTGTTGTCGTTACTGAGCTGTTGAGTTCTTTGTACACTCTGGGCGTTAACCCCTTACCAGATGTATGATTTACAGATAGTTTCTTTCCAGGGATTGCCTTGGCTATTTGGGGTCTTTTGAGATTCAATATGAATTTTAGGATTGTTTTTTCTCTTCCTGCAAAAAAAAAATGCCTTTGGGATTTTGCTAAGGGTTGCACTGAATCTGTAGATTGTAGTGTGGACATTTTGACAACATCAGATCTTCTAATCCACAAACACAGAGAATTTGCTTTCCTTTTGAGGCTGAAGGATGGTCCATTGTGTGCATGTCCCACATTTTCTTTACCCGCCCATCTGTCGGTGGACAGTGGGTTGCTTCCACCTTTTGTGAATAGTGCCTATACGAACATAGGCGTATAAATTTCTCTTTGAGACCCTGCTCTCAATTCTTTGGGTGCATACTCAGAAGTCGAATTGCTGGATGGTGCAGTAGTTCTAATTTTAATTTTGAGGACCCTCTGTGCTGTTTTCCATCACCACTTGCCATTTTCTGCGCCTACCAGCAGTGTGTTGAGGCCAGAGATGCTGCTCCAGACCCTTCAATGCCCAGGACGGCCGCCACCGCAAGGAACGGAGTGTCAGCAGTGCCGAGGTGGCGGGACCCTGAGTCTGAGTGAGGCAGGGCCAGAGGGAAGGTCACAAAATGAAGTTGGAGAGGGGGAGGCAGGCCCGGCCAGGCAGGCTGCCATGAAATTGTGACAAGAATGTCCCAGAAGAAAAAAAAATAACTACAGCCGTGGTTAATATTTACTGACTGCTTGCCAGTGTGCCAGGCACCACAGGAAGAGCCCTTCTTGCATTATCTCATTAAACCACGACACCCGAGGGTGGCTGGGAGCGTGTGGAAGGTGGGCCGTGCACAGTAGGCCTTCGGGAACCCGAGCTTGCCTCCCCTGCCCCTGCAGACACGTGGCCTGGTGATCGTGACTCCCATCCCCTTCAGTGCTTGCTCCCCCAGGTACTTTGTCCTTTTGGAAATGAGGCGCAAACATTGGCGGTCAGGCCAGCCGATAAGAGGCGTGTAAACACCAGCCCCTGCCGTGGAACCCGTGTGGCCGTGTTTGTGAGGGATGGGGTGGGGTTGCCCGGCAACCAGGCCCGCCAGTCCTGCCAGGACTTCCTTCTTCTGTGCGGGGCACCCAGCTTCTTGGCACCTGCAGGCAGGGCGTGCTGGGTGGAGGGAGAGGGCGTCGTCCCTCTGTGGTTGGTTTCCAGGAGGACACCAGTGCACCAGGCGATGCGCCATCGGGCCTGAACAGGGACTGGTTGGGTTTGGGGCAAGGATAATGATGAAAATTTCTTATTACAGCAGCACTGCTCGTGTTATTGAACACCTACTGTGTGCTGGGTGTCTTACGATTCTTCTGCTCATCTTTGTTGAGGCCCTGCTGTGTGCATGGCCAGGGCCATTCCAGGCACAGGAGATAGAGCAGTGAGCAGGATAGGCCAAGTCTCTGTTTACATGAGTCCCACATTCCTGTAAAGGAAGAGAATAAACATATAAACAAATACATGATATTTCAGCAGGTCATGGATGTTTTGAAGGAACAAGGCAGAGAGAGATGAGTTGCTGGGACTCAGGGTGTCATTTCCTGGGGTCAGGGAAGACATCTGAACAGAGCCTTGAATTAAGGGAACCAGCTGTGAAGATATTTAGGGGAAGTTGGGGAGGGTGGGTAGAGCACATGCAAAGGCCCTGTGGCAGCAGTGGCATTGGCAGGTTTAAGTAACTGCACGGGGACCAGTGGGGCTGGAACAGAGTGAGCGAGGAAGAGGATGGTAGGAGCTGAGGGTGGAGGTGGGCAGATCACAGAGGGCCTTGTAGGCGATTGCCCAGACTTTGGAATTTCTTCTGAGTGAGAAGGGAGCCATTGGAGGGTTTTGAGGAGAGGAGGGACACAATCTCACTTTGGCTTTAAAAAGCATCCCTCGGCTGCTGGATGGAGAATAGTCCAAATCTCCCATCCCTTAGCCACTAGCCACATGTGGCCGCTTAAATTTAAATTAACTGAAAAAAAATAAAGTGAAAATTGAGTTCCTCAGTCACAGTAACCGCATTTCAGGCACTTGCTAGCCAGCACACGCGACTCCCACTGTCTCAGAGCTCTCTTGGACGGTGCTGAGGCGGTGAGTGTGCACGGCGGCGCCTGCTGGGGCTGTTGTCAGAATCCAGCTGGGAAACGACTCTGGTTCTCGTTGGTGGAGGCCGTGACAAGTGGTCGGACTCAGGACCTCAGGGACAGAGGACAGGCCTTGCTCATGGGTTGGATGTAAATGTGCGGCGTGGGGGGCCAGGGGCAGCCAGGGGCAGCCCAGCGGTCATTGGCTGCAGAGGCCGTTTATGAGATGAAGGCGTGGACGGCGACGGTGACGCAGCCCGAGCGAGCGTGTGATCTGTGCAGGGCGCAGATGCCCGCCGTCCTCGGGCCTCCTGGGATCCTCAGGACAGCCCCATTTTACAGCACAGCCCCCCGCACGGGCCAGCCTTCAAGCACCAGGATTCAAACCTGGGTCTTCCCAGCTCTGATGCTGTGCACAGGGAACACCTCCTCGGCGGCTGTCTTGTCCCAGAAGCCATCTGTAAGGAGGTGCCAGACCTTCTGCCCCTAAGCGGATTCATGTGGGGCCGACCTGGAGTCCTGGCTGTCCTTGGCAGGTGCTCATCCTCAGGCCTCTTGAGCTGGGAGGCCCATGAGAGTGGGTCATGCGGCAAAGCAAGGCTGCCGGGATGTCCTCCCCCTCCTTCTCACCCATGCCCTCCCCCGTCACAGGCAGACTGCCCTAGCTGGGCTCCTGAGCACCCTGGCTCACCCATCTGCCTACGGCTGGCTCTGTGCCGGCATTAAAAGGCTCCCAGTTCATATCTCACAATTCTGTGAGGGAGGTGGGCATTTCCCTCATTTTCCAAATGTGGAAACAGGCTCAGAGAGGTGCAGTCACTCGCTCAGAGTCAAACAGCAGCTAAGTAGTAGAGGCGGAATGTGAACCTGGGCCCCTCTGAACCCAAAGCCCTTGCTGCTTGTTGCTAGGATCCGCCGCCACAGGCTGAGACACTGGTAAGCAGGGTTCCCCGCAGAGGGGGGGCGCAGTTTTAGTGTCGGCCAAGGGTTGAGTGGGCTGGAATCTGTGTGCCCTGGCAAGGCGCTGAACACCTGGAGAAGAGGGCATCTTGTTCTTTGCGCAAAGGCTCCCCCCCCTTGCAGGCCATGACCTGTATTAGCTAAGAGGGTGTTTCATTATCTGATTCCCCCAGCCTGCCTGGCACCCAGGATGGCAAACAGAGAAGCAGCAAGAATGGAGCAAAGCCTGGAGGACGGCTGGGGGAGGCATCTTATTTTGGTGGTTCTGAGCTTGCACCTTGGAGCCCAGAGTCCCGAGTTCAAATCCCACGACTGCCTCTTCCCTTTGTGACTCCAGACAGGTCACGTGTTCCATAAGCTGCCGTTTCCTCTTTGTTAAGGTGGGACGATGATGAGATGAGCTCCTCCACTGGGTCAGGTAGCCCCTTTCCATCCAGGGTGTGGTGCACAGCCCAGCAGCATCAACCTGCCCCGGAGGCTTGTTAGAAATGCAGACTCTCAGACCTTACGCTGCCCCAGTGCATCACGATCTGGATTCCCACGGAATCTTCCAGGTGAGCCGTGTGCACACGCAGAGCAGGAGGCTCTGCTGTGGACTCAGCTGGGTGGCCCAGGGGCCGCCAGTCTCCAGTCCGTGACTCGGTTGGCATGTTCTCTCTTCTTATTAGCCATGTGGGCAGGGGCCGCCTCCCTCGTACCCTGAGATCTTGTCATCGCGGGGCTTCCCGGGGCAGCGCTGAGGAGCTCTGGGAAACAGATCAATCCTTAGAAAAGCTTCTGCCTTTGGCCCTGCTCCTGCTGCGGGTCGGCGCTATCCGGCCATTCACCGCGCCTCCAAGAGCCAGACTTCCATTGCAGACCGCAGGCTGGACACCAGCCTGGTGTGGCCCAGCTGTCTCCAGCCGGGGTGTCTGGGCCCGGCCGGCAGAGTGGAGCCCGGCGACGCGCGGCCGCAAGAGCTACAGGACCCGAGCCCGGGGCCCGCAGGCCAGCCACTCAGCGTCCCTTCTCTCCTCTGCTTGCAGCTTTAGGACAGATCCAGACAGGTGGTCTGAGAGCACCCCGGGGTGAGTGTGAGAGAAGCAGGTGGCGGTTACCTCACAGTGGAGCCCGGGTTTTAATTGGTGAAATAAATCTCCCAGGGGAGGAAAGAATGCAGCCTTACACGGGCACGGGAGTTGGGCGGCCTGGGGGCCCATGAATCAAGACTCGTCTGCACTGGGCCTTCATCAGCATCGCCCCCCCCCCGCCAAGCTGCCTTTCTTTGGGGCTTCCCTAAGATGTGTTCGTGAAGGCCTCCAGAGACCCATCTAAAAATGTGTATATGTCTCTATCTTTGTGTGCAGCCTATATATTTAATGCTCTCGGAGCAGAAATGAAACCACAGAGCTATTAGAGGGATCTACTCTCCATGTGATGTGGTTCTGAGCCCCTTCCTGGAATCCCCGACGGTCGGTGAGGTGGGGCTGTGAGTGAGGAGGACGTGGGGCAGCAGCCAGGCTGGCCTGCGTCAGCACTCTGAGGCCAGGAGGCTCAGACTCACGTCTACACCGGCAGCTCCGAGAGCCTGTTCAGAGCCTGGCTCTGGGGCGATGGTGGCAGTGGGTCGGGCCGCTCTGTATTTTCAACAAGCAAGCCCGGGTGCTTCTGATGCTGGGCACCCTGCACATCATACTTTTAGAAATTGGGCCCTGGAGAAAGAGTCAGCGAGTCAGGCACATAATAGGTGGTCAGTAAATATTTGATGCGTGGAGGCATGTGTGCAGGAATGAATAAAACATGCACAGCTAATGGACAAACGTACGGAGGATGAGTTTGCAAATGAGAATGCCCTGAAGGAGAGCATCCTCGAAGCATGAATCCATGGGTGCTGGGACCTGTGTGCGCCTTGGGGGTTCTAGGACAGCCAGGCTGGAACAGAGCCTCCAGGGTGCACGCCATGCAGGGTGGGTGCTCTGGTGTGCCTCGCTAGGGCCTGGGTCCCCCAGGAGGGAGCTCAAGACATTGGCTGACGTCAGTCTCAGTTCTGGGAGGGAGGCAGAAATGGGACGGCGGTTATCATGGAATCTACAGAAAGTCCCTCCCTGGACCCAGGTGGGGCAGTGCTGTCTGCGCCCCCGCTGGGCATGGAGGGTTGGTGCCTTTGGCTGCACGGCTGACCTTCCAAAGGGCAGTTTGTGCCTTTGGGTGCCAGTGGTCTTGCTCAGGAGAGGAGCCTTTGTTCCCTCGTCTTTACTATATAAACTTCTATGCATCCTCCAAAGCCCCACTGGAAGGTGCTGCCTTGGGGTCACCTTCTCTATTCAGCTAAGATCACAGCAGCCCAACCAAGGGGTCGTGGGACAGCAGGTGGGACAGGGACTGGAAGCCCCTGGCACCTTCATCTCCACCTCTCTCGGCATTTCTGCTTCCTCCTTCTGCCCGCCTCGCTCTAAAGCACGGCCTCCAACCTGCACAGCATAGACTTGGCAGCTCCACATCAGAAAGGAGACCGCCTGCTCTTTCTCCCTCCCCGTCTCCAAGTTCCCATAAAGGGCGCCATATGGCCAGGCTCAGGGCAGACGCTGACCTCTGGACCAATCACCGTGGAGACCAGGTGGGGTCAGGGTGTACACATAGCAGTTTCTCTGGTAACCATGGTGACCCCACAGCCAGCGGGGGCAGGGACGTTGAGAGGGGAAGTTTAGGGTTTTTTGAAAGGGGAGGGAGTGAGGCAGAGACAGCGGGCCTGCACCCAGCCCCGGGAAGGGTTCAGCTGCCTCCTGGCCTGACTCTCACCCTTTGTTCACCCGGCCGGTGGGAAGGGAGCGTTCAGCACACGTCCATCTCTTGTTATGGTTCTCTCCATCGGAGACCACCAGCTCCCTCAGGACACGCTGGCCCAGCCATCTTTTCCCAGCCCTGTGTCACGGCTGGTGCACAGTGAGTGGGCACAGATGTCACACGGGTGGATGTGCCATCTCGCCCCCTCCTCCAGATTTCAGGACGAGGACCAGCGTGTGTCCTCTCTGGGCACTCGGCCCATGGGAAGCTTCAGGCGAGAAACTCTAGAGACCGGGGTGGGTATAGTTGGTCCTTTGAAGCTGAAATCAGGCAGCGGGGAACGTGGGGGACGGTTCACTGTCATTTGTTTGGGCAAGCGAGGCTTCTGCCACCCTGTCTTGGACACTCCAGGGGAGACAAAGGCGCTTCAGATGGGAGGCTGCCCTCTCCCCCAGAAGGAGGGCGCGCCGGGGCGGCTGGCCGCGTTTGCTTCCAGGGGAAATTATGTGCTTGGCTTTGGTGGACTTAGGCCCCATTCATGCGCCTCTGTTTGCTCAGCCCGCCAGACCCCGTCCCTGGTCTCCCGGCTTCCTGGGGACACATTGGGGCCTTGCTGCTCTTCCAGGGAGTTAAGAAGCATTATCCTCCCCCCGTGCTCTCTTTCTATCTCCTTCTCGAGCAGGTATCGCTCAGGGCACCCACCCACGCAAGGCTGGAGAGGAGCCGTGGAGCTGGAGTCACACACTGTTGGGTTTGAGTCTCACCCTCTGGCTTTGTGACCCTGGGCAAGTTACTTGACCTCTCTGTTTCCTCATCTACAAAATGAGGCTTATTTTGCCTGCCTCCTAGGTCTTGGCAAGAGTCTAACGCATTCATTCCTGCTTCTCCTAGGACCCAGGGATGCTACTCCCAATTATATTCCCAAGAGAATTGAGTGCTCTGTCTGCCAAAAGGCTGGAACAGGAATGCTCAGAGCAGCCTTAGTAATAGCCTAAAACTAGAAACAACCCAAGTCTCCATCAGTGGTAGAGTGGATAAACAAATCGTGGCACAGACACACAATGGAATACTATACAGCAAAGAAAAATAAACACCGCGGATGAATCTCACAGACGTTACACTGAGCAAAATAAGCCAGACAGAGACGAGCACATACTGCATGATTTCATTGTGGAATTCAAGGGCAGACAAAACTAGCGTGTAGTGACAGAGGTCACAAGAGTGGTTACTTCTGGGGGATGTTGACCGGGACGGGCCACGAGGGAGCCTTCTGGGTGCTGAATGGTGGTCACACGAGTGTGTATGTATGTGAACAGTTGTCAGGCTATGCGTGCCATTAGCTCACGTGACCGTATGGACCCTCCTGCCCCTCAGAGGGAAGGGTCCTGCAGCCATCACTGTTCCATAGATGCTCACGGGGAGGAACCCCAGAGAACAATCCTGGGGCTTCGCTGCCTGGTGGGAGAACTCGCCAAGGAGGGGCCCGTGGCCGCCGAGCTGCCCCAGCTGCAGCGGCAGGCCCTCGAGGGACTCACTTGTCCCTGAAGCGTGTTGTGCCTGGCCCGGGGGCACTGTGGCAGGGTGGGGCCCCCTTCTTTCCATCCTTGCATTTCCATCCACGCAGCGGGCTTGGGCCTCCGGGAGACAGCGTGGCCTCGGAGCCTTCACTTCCCCTGAAGTCCCGGCCCTGTGGTGGGAGGAGGGACACAGACAGACCTGCGCGGGAAACCTCCTCGCTGCACGACTTGGGGAAGGGACGTCGGTTTCCACTTCTGTCAGAAGGAGGGCACTGAGGGACGTGCGGCAATGGCCCAGGAGAGCCCGGGTGTGAAGCGCCAGCCCCTCACCTGAGCAGAGGAAGCCGACGCTCCCCCTGCAGCTCCCCACCTTCTCCTCCGCCCCCCACGCCCCGCGCCGTCGCTGCTCCATGACCCCGTCTGCACTGCCTCCCTTGTCTTCCCTCCTGCTTCCCCAGCAGCTCCCAGAGGTGGCAGTTCTTGTCCATTTTGTTCACTGCCGTAGCCCCAGCCCTTGGCACATAGTAGGCGCTTAATAAGTACTTGTTGGCTTGGCCCCGGCTCCTTAGCGGCTGTTTGAAGGCTGTCCTAGTCTTTTCGTGCCCTAGGCTTCCTTTCGGGTGGATTTGAGGCCAGAAACCCTCAAGATACCCATCCAGGGGTGCTGGGA
Source organism: Equus quagga (assembly GCF_021613505.1). NCBI lineage: Eukaryota > Metazoa > Chordata > Mammalia > Perissodactyla > Equidae > Equus > Equus quagga. The sequence goes on from NC_060279.1 coordinate 73,272,313, forward strand.
GCTGTGCGCTGAATGACCACGTTGTTCAGTGTTACATCCCGTATTTTTAAGCTGGAAGTAACTGCCTGGAGGAGGCCCATTTTGCAGATGTGGAGACTGAGGCCCAGAAGGGCCAGGGACCGGCCTTCTAGGGCAGCTCTGACGGTGAGGGAGGCAGGGGGAACCTCTCTCCTTGCCCGCTGGCATTGACTGTGGGCCGTGGCTTGGTCAGTCGAGTCTGCCTTTCCCTCTGCTTCTGGCTCCTTCTCCCCCAGTGCTCTGACCACGTGCCTGCCCTCTGCCCTCTGGAAGTGGGAGCATCAGAAGGGAACTGTGCCCCCACCCTCAGGTGAGGGGCTGCTCGGCGAAAACTCTGCACCCTTGGGCCTCCTGTCTCCCAGCCCAGCACGGCTGGGGCCCAGGGTCAGGGCACCATGCCTCAGGAGTGAGTCACTCTCCCTCCGTGCCAGGCAGAAGCTCCAGGGAAGAGGGGAGTGACCCCACAGAGGGAAGGCCTAGGGGGAGGAGGCCAGGCACAGCCCTTGGCTCGCTGGGGGCGGAGGGAGGCGAGCAGAAACTTGTCCATTTGTTTCTCGCTTTCAAGCCAGTTAGCGATCAGCCTCCCAGATCAGCACCAGCCCCAAACCTTGACTCTTTCTATTCGAGAATCCACAAAGGAAAGGAGAACTGGATTCGGCTACATTAAAAGGTGACCCTTGAGCATGGAAAAAGAGGCACACACATCAGCCTCACCATAAACCAACGTGAAAGGCAAACAATGAACTGGGAAAAGACATTGCAGCATGTTTGGCCAATAAGGGGTTAAGTAACCTTAAAACGCAAAGAGTGTGCGTGAATCAATAAGAAACTGTGACTGCCTCAAGGGGAAAATGTGCAAAGAACAAAAGGAGAAATGCAATGGCCAATAACTATGAGAAAACGTCAGCCTCCCAAGAATCAGAGAGATGTGAATTTAAAAGAAAATGTGATCCAGTTTTTCACCTGGAAGACTAGCAAAGATTTAAACATGATAATTGCATTTTCCAAGGAGGAGAGGTGCCCGCAGCATGGTTGTGGACCCCTGGCCCTCTGGGCCTGTAACCTTCCTCCTCTGAATTGCTTACTCTTTCAGGGACCTCATCCTCTTCTCTCCCGCCCTCGTTCTGTGTCCACTGAGAGTGTGTGTAGCTTCTGCTCGTAAGCAGCTACCAGGTATCAGGCAGTCTGCCACACCCGTCATGGACAGCATGTGTGGCACGGCTTATCGCTCCACTTTTCAGATGAGAAAGCTGAGGCTCACAATGGAGAAGTGTCTTGGGTGAGGTCCCACAGTGGGCCATGGAGCTGGAATTTGAACCCAGAGGTAGCTAGCCCTAAAGGCCGTGCCCTCCTTTCTGTCCCCCTCCTGACCTCGTTTGGCCCCTGGCTCTCTCAGAGGGAGATGACAGTGGCTGGAGCCCAGGTGCGTATGGTATCGCTGGTCTTCAATTTGACCTTCCAGCGGCCATGGCTTCAGGGGCTGACTGGACCGGACCGTCCTGCCAAGGGGACTGGTAGGCTAGAGGCACATCCATGGCTTGGCCAGGTGATGGTGGGTGCTTTTGCTCATTGGGACAAAATACTCATCCCGTAAGTGTCTGAACGCTCAGTGTGGGAGTGTGAAGGGCAGAGCATCACACACACACACACACACACACACAGCCATGTACCCTCAGGCAGAGCGGCGTGGCCTGGTGGTGGAGAACACGGATGAGGTTCAGACTATCTGGGCTTGAGTGAGCTGTGTGCTGGTGAGGCTGCTTTCTGGGGAGTGGCGAGGTTTCTGGGGGAAGCCTTGATTGTGGTGTTTGCCGGTTTCTGCAGTGTAAGTGCTCCCGGTTTGGCCAAGACCACTGAACGCAGAATTGGAAAGAGAATTGCACAGTTGGCTCCCGCGAGCCAGGAAGAGCTGGATCACACACCACCGCAGCTCCACCATGTCCCGGGTCGGTGACTGTGGTTGAGTCTCTTAATCTCTCTGAGACTGTTTCCTCATCTGCGGGAATAGTAATAGTCTTACAGGGCTGCCATGAGGGTTAAATGGACCAGTATGTGTACAGTGCTTGGTATGGCGCCTGCGTGTGGCAGGTGCTCTATAAGTGTTTGTTACTGTCTGCACAAAACTTTTCATTCGTTCCTTCATCCATTCATCCATCCATTCGGCCTTCACTCACTCACTCCTTCAGTCCGTCGGCAGCTGTTCACTGAGGGCCTCCCGTGTACCAGGCCTGTGCTGGAATCTTCCTTGCCCCTCTCTTCCTTGAGAATCAGCAGAGAGGAGACAGCCCCCTCGGCAGCAGGACTTGCCCCGACCCTCGTTTACTGCAATTTGAGCCAAGAGCCACCATGTTTTTCACCTTGTTGGGAATCTCCATGTGTGTTGCTGCCTGACTGCGTGGCTGATTGGTGTGGAGCGGGCCCACACTCGGTGCCCAGCTGTGACCAGCTGCGTATGCTCTGACAGCCAAGACAGAGGACGTGACCAGGCCCCTCAGGTGTGACCGTCGTTGGGGCAGCTGCAGTGAGAGAGCCTGAGCTTGGACCTGACTCGGCCGCTTCCTGGCGGACGGCTTGTCCTGAGCCTCAGTTTCTCACCTGTAAACTGCAGATGGCGCGCTGGGAGGTTGGGTTTGAAGAGGCTGCTGCTGAAAGGCCGTGTCCTGAGGCTCCTTGTGCTGTCAGTGATTCGGCCAGCCTGCTGCATCGCGCCTGGACAGCCGGCACCCTGGGTGGGGGCCACTGAGTCTCCAGGCCGACCCCCTTCTTCCTTTAGGCTCCAGTGGGGGGCCTGGGAGGAAAAGCAAGGAGGGGTGAGGGGAAGGGCTTTCCCTGGTGGGAACATGGTCCTCTTGAGCTGGATCCTCCAAGTCAGTGCTGGAGGAGACGCCGTTCCCCAGTTCTGAGGACCCGCTTCCCAGCCCCCTTTCCACCATGCCTGTGGGCTCTCTGGGGTCATCAGCCCCCACCATGGCCCCCAGGAATCAGGACTGCTCCTCCTGGGCCCTACCAGGTGCAGGCGCTTCAGGGGTGTAACTTCCGGTCCCTGCGACCACCTGCAGCGTGGTTCGTATCGTTCCTGCCTGGTGGGTGCGGAAGCAGAGGTCGGCTGCTGCTGTCGCTCGCCCGCTCCCGGGGACTTGGTTGAACTTGGGTTGGCAGCCTGATTTATCTCCCTTCAGATGTTGAGACCCTCTCCCCACCACCCTCACCTGTTAACACATCCTCGGAGCCATTTGGTTTGGTAAAGGGATCAGAATAGTACTGGCCGTACTTAGAGGCTTCTGGTAGTGACGTCCTCCCAAGGAGTGCAGTATGGGAAAGGGAAGGAAAGGACTGACTGTGCGGTGGAGAGGCCAGACAGACGCCCGTCAGCCAAGCGGGCAAGCTCGTGGTGATGGCACGCATCCTCAGTAGGATGTGAGGAGAAGGGCACTGCCTCTAGGGCCTGCCTCCCAAAACCCACCTGCCCGATCTAATCGTGAGAAATATCAGACAGATCCCAGCTGAGGGACATTCTGCAAAACCTCTGGCCAGCACTCCTCGGAACCGTCCATGTCGTCAAGAACAAGGGAAGCCGGAGAAACTGTCACAGCCCAGAGGAGCCTAAGGGGACAGGACAACTAAATGTAACGTGAGATCCCAGATGGGATCTGGGGATAGAAAAGGAACGTTAGGGAAAAACTAAGGAAGTCACAATAAAACGTGAACTTGAGTTATATTAGTGCGTCCATGTGATTTCGCTAGTTGTAACATCCCCCCTCCCCCGACAATGGAAATAGGGATGCTGAGTGTGTGGCATATGAGAACTCTCTGTGCTCACTTCTCTATTTTTCTGTAAATCTGAAACTGTTCTAAAAAATAAAATCCATTAAAGAAAAAAAAAAAGCCTTTCCAGGCAGGTGCAGGCTCGCGTAACCCCCTCCTCGGTGAACCACAGTGCAGAGGTTCGTGAGCACAGCGTGGGCTGGCGTGCGCCCCCTTCAGCGCCTTGGCTGTCACACCCTGCCCGGACCGGGGACTGTGCTTGGTGGCCCTGCCTCCCCAAGCTGGGAGTGCTTCCCCGGCCTGAGGCTTTCCCTCGACGCCCAGGAGAAGTCCAGCCTCTTCCTGCACTAGCCCTGGGCCTCTGCTTCAGTGACCTCTCCTTGGTTCTCCCCCACCCCAGCCACCCTCAGCCTTCCTCTCGCGGGAGGAAGGGCGTTGGGAGGACAGTTCCCCCGTTAGACCCTTGATGGCCTCAGTCACCAGGAGGTCCTTGGCCTCAACCCTGGGCAGCAACCCAGGGCACTTTGATGGAGTGTCTGCCGCGTCCTTGGGCCAGTTCCTCCCCTTCACTGCCCGGGCCTTTCTCGCATGTTCTTCCCAAGGCTTTGAAGACCTTGAGCTCAGCATCTACTGCGGCCATCTCCTTCTGGGATCCCCAGAGGGGTGAATTCTGGCAGCTGCCTGAGACTCAGCTTCCCGTTTCTGCCTATCAAATCAGCCCCTTGCTTGGCTGCGGGGTCCGCCCTGAACCTGCTCAGAGCAGCACGTGGCTCCCCTCAGCCCTTTCTGTGGACTGTGGGCTGCAGGAGAAACCCTCCCATTCACAGGCGGGACTCTGGGGCGCCAGTCTTGGAAACAACCGCCCCTCCTCCCTTGCAGATTTCTTGCAGTGGGGTGGGGGTGTGCAGTGTGAATTAGATGAGGTATTTTGAGTTCTCTCTTGCAAATATTCAGAAGAGTTCCTTGCTCTTCTTCTGGGCTTTAAGAGTGGACACAGAGAGGGGGCAGGAGCCAGTGTTTCTTGAGCACCTACTGTGTGCAGGCACTTTTATTTCTTTGTTCTCCCCGCAACAGCCCTGGGAGGGCAGTCTTACTGTCCTTATTTCGCAGATGCGGAACTGAGGCTCCGGGTGCCAGTTTGCAGAGGTTGAGCTGAGATCTCCAATCCAGGCTTCTTTCTTGATGCTTAACAACCGCACAGACGGCAGGGCCGAAGGTCCCTAGAGATGGTTGCAAAATCAACCCAGTGCTTCCCGTGGAAAGTGACACAGCCCTGGGAGAGTCAGCCCCTCCCAGGTGAGGTCTGTGACCAGCTTGTCCCAGTTTGCCTGGGACTCCCCTGTTCCAGCTCTTAGAGGCCCTCTTTCTGGGAGACTCCTTGGTCCGGGGCAAAGCAGTGTGGTTGGTCCCTCTGCCTCACATCCAACTTTCTTCAGGTATCAGCAGATTTCAGATTGAGAGAGAAATGGAAATAGAAAATAATAGGACGAAATGACCTGTTGTCACTGTTCTCAAAACCGTGATAGAGAAATAAACAATGCATCTTTTCACCCCCAGGAAACAGCCAGGATTTTAAATGAAGCGAGAACTTTCTCGTTAAAAGGAAGGTGCGCCTTGCTATTCCACCCTTCAAGGTCTAGGGAAGAAGCAGAGAGAGATTGGACCGTCGGCTTGGTGGGGAGGAGTGGGGAGTGGGGGCCCCAGAGGTGGGGAGGGTGGGAGGTTCAGGCAGTGGCGGCACTTGAGACCGCCTCCTGAGCGGAGCGAGGAGTTCGACGGGAGCCGAGGAGTCAGAAACTTTCTTTATTGACTGGAAGGAAGCAAATTGTTGATTGAATTGTCACTTTCCGTATTGTTCCGACAAAGCCTTCCACATCCTGCGGAGTCGGAGAGGAACTGTGGAGACCCCTGGAGCCTGCACCACGTGGCACCCCTCTCCCCCCACATTGTTCTGAGTCTCCATTTTCCAGACACCCCAACCCGGGAAGCCAAGCACCCACTGCTGCAGGAGGGCGGCAGGCGGGCAGCCCAGCCCCGAGAGTGGGGGTCGGGGGGTGTTGAGATGGTGGGGTGGGCGGGGAGGGTGGGGCAGTACAGGGTGATGCTTGAAGCTCTGGCGTACTCACACCTGAGTTCAGATCCTCTGTCCCGCAAAGAGCGAGGACCTCCAGCTTCCCAACCTCAGTCTCCTCGCCTGTAAAGGGAACGTTGTCGTCACGCTCACCTCCCGGGGTAGGTGTGCCGGTTAAGTGAGTTCATGTGAGTAAAGCGCTCCTCGCAGTGCTTGGCCCAGCGCTGGCGTTCGTGAATGGGGCTGTCAGTATTCTGAGCAGAGAGGAGATTGGGTGCCTGAGAGCAGGCCTCCGCCGTGCCCCGCTTCATCTGCCCCCCGGTCTCTGACTTCCTGGGGTACAGCCCAGGTTTGACCTCTGCTGTCCAAGACAGTAGCCACTTGCCACGTGGGGCTGTTTTACATTAAAATTAAGTAAACCTAAGAACTCAGTTCCTCAGTCCCGCTAGCCACGTCTCAAGCGCTCAGGAGCCACATGTGGCCAGTGTATTGGGCAGCACAGGAGTAGAACGTTTCCGTCGTCACAGCAAGGTCCGTTGGACAGTGCTGGTCGAGAGGATTGGCACTGCCAGGACTGCCCAGCCGACAGCCCAGCAGCCCCCTGCCTTCCTTCCCCACGCTCAGCGTCCTGCTGCAGGCTGTGGCTCTGCCTCTTATCTGCGGGTCTCCTGGTGACCCCACAGCCCCTTTGTCCAGACAGCAGCTGCAGCCTTGACACCCTCCCCGCCCCTGCCTGCCACCTCTTGGCCCACCCTTGGGCTGCCCATCGCCTGGCCCTGACACCCTTCCTAGCCCTGGAGTCCTCCCGCTGGCAGGCAGGGGGACGTGGAGGGGGACCAGGCTTGGCCCCTGCCACTGCGGGCACAGCTGGACTGGGCAGAGCCTGCAAACTCAGCCCGGCTTGGCCCTGTCCCGAGCCCGTGGTGTCTGTGCAGTCCATCAGAAGAGGTGGTGGTTTGGTGAAAACTATGATGCTGCTGGAGGCTTTCGTATTGGACACATTGGGAAACCGTCAGTCACTAAAAAAATAGCGGGAGGGAATTATTGTGGGTGGTTCTGTGAGAAAGAGGCTTTGATTTTGACCTGAAATACTCCCTCACCTCTGCTCGTCTCTATCACCGATCTCTGAGCTGGTTTGTTGTCCTGGATGCTGTGCCAGATGCTCAGAATACATGGGTGACCTCTGGGGACAGGTCACCATCCCTGTTGTCAGGGGTTCAGAGGTGCCGGGGAGAGACAGACTCATGAGTAAATAAATAGTCCCACTTCAGCTCGGTCAGCACTTAGACCGCTAATACTGGGTATTAGGATGGACCAAATGTAAGGCCACGTGGGCCAGGCCCCTAGTGTCCCCTGGGTATCCGCAGGGCCCGGCACACAGTAGATGCTCATTAAGTGCTTGCTGGAGGAACGTTTATGTAGGGCCGTGTCACCTGCTGAGATCTTTCTCATTCCTGTCCCATTTCATGCCTTGCCGCTTCCGGAATGTACTCAAAGGGAGTTGCCTTAGTGGATAGTAACTAAGATTAACTGAGTGCTTACTGCGTGCCCAGTACATGCTAAACGCTTTACCGCAGTTCTCTCATTTAACTTTCACGACCAAATGTACGAGGGACCTATTATCATCATCCCCATTTTACACAGGGGGAAACTGAGGCACAGAAAAATTAGGTAGTTGAGCCCAAGTGATGCAGTGATGGAACGGGGATCCCCAAGCCTCTTCTGAAGCTGTTCCAAGCTCAGAACATTCCTGCGAAGCCCAATTGGACTGAACTGACCCTGGCAGTGACTCCCCGCCCTCAGCCTCCAGGCCGCCAGCGGAGACGGCCCCAGAGCTGTCACCCGCCCAACTTCTCCTGGAGGCTTGGAGCAGGGGTTACGCGAGGCTGCAGGGATGGAAAACTTCTCCCTGCATCAAGCCGGAGGGTCTCCAGAGTGATGATCTGGGCCAGGCGTGAAGGTGCCACACGGAGGCTGACTTCATCCATTAGTGCAGAGTAAACACCGCGACGATGGGCCCTGGAGGCTGCGGCCTGGGCCCAGGGACGCGCCGCCCCACTCCCCTCCTTGACTGCCCCGTCCCCCCGGGATGCTTGAATTACTGCCAACAGGACAGCAGTGGGGCCCCGAGCCGGAGCGCTTTGCACTGTGTCTGGGCAGTGAGAGTCCTGAGTTCAAGTCCTGCCTTGGGCCCTTCCTGGCCATGTGAGCTTGGGGTCTGACGGGGCCGTGTGTGGGCGTGTGACACTCTCGGGAGGGACGTGCATCTGGCACAGGGTCTGGCTCAACTCTGATCCTTTTGATCCCTTCACAAACACTTGAATAAATTTTGTAGACTGGCTGAACTCCGAAACATTTGAAATAAGAGCAGGTGCTTAGACATGCTTGCTTTGTGCGCGTGCTGTTCTAGGCGCTCACATGATCTCACCTAGTCCCCCCAAAAACCCTGTGGGTGGGCGCTACCATCTTTCAGCAGATCTGAGACTCCATTGCTTGTAGGATATCCCTTGCCCTTCCGTACCTGTAAGAGAGACAAGAATGCAGCCAGAGCTTTATTATCACCTCAACTTCATGGGAGGTTCAACTGTGCATGTTTGAATTGATGAAATATAGTATTGCTATGTCATTCCATATGAGAACATCAAGGCACAGAGAGGTGCAGTAACTTGCTCAAGGACACACAGCCAGCGAGAGGCAGAACCAGGATTCAAACCCAAGCAGCCTCTTGCCAGAGCCCAGTGTCATAACCAGTGCAGTGTGCTAAGCCTAGTGCAGAACAGTGGGTAAGAGCACAGGGTTTAGAGTCATCCAGATCCAGTTGTGAATCCTACTCCCATGACTTACCAACTTTGTATCTTAGGGCTGTCCCAATACCTCTAAGCTTTGGTGTTCTCAGCTATAAAATGAAAGTGTCATTTTGATGGGATTAAATTTGGTGACGCTCAAGAAGTGCTTGGCCACTCTGGAGGCTGTTCTCCTCACCACCACCACCACCGCACCATCACCACCAGCACCACCACCACCACCACCATCATCATGATCACTATCACCACCTGCCCACCATCACCATCACTACCACCATCACCACCAGCACCAGCAC